>NW_020172779.1:10943690-11007738 GCF_003031525.2 Neophocaena asiaeorientalis asiaeorientalis
GTTAGAAATTAGAAGATCAGGAAATCAAAAGAGAGGTTTGAGGCTTCTGCTAGAGGCCAATATCACAAATCCAAGACAAAGACCAAGATATAGATGACCGGATGCCAGCTACTCTCCTTCACTTGCATTCACTCATTCATTTATTTATCAGGCAAACATTTGCTGGGCACCAGCGATGCCGTCGCTGCCCATGTTTGGCATTGAGGCAAGCACACATCAGGAGTCTGAGCAGATGACAAGACCAGAAGCCCTGTGGGAAGGGTAGGAAGATTATTGCCCAGTCCTCAGAGCAAAGGGAAGAGCAGTGAAGGCACGTGGACCCCGGAGCTTCTTCACTTTCTGCAGATACAGCGACCGACAGCACAGTGGAGTTTGTGAAGAGGGACACCATCACAGTCAGTCAAAGAGTGAGTCTAGCGTCTATAGGAAAGTTGTGATATTTGGAATTTTCAATGCACACTGACACGCACACGTACGTACACAGTAGCCCCGGCCCCACCAATCACATTTGGAATCACACAGTCTTACATTTGATCCCCAGATTTGCTTGTTAGCTGTGTGACTTTGGACAACTTGGTTACCCTGTCTGGGCAACTAGTAGCTCCAGGGCTGCTGTGAAGACTAAATGAGAGCATGTAGTCTAGCGCTGGCCCTGGGGTGTGGATGCCATCTGATGAATGATGATTATTTTTTCCCTCGTGTCTTCTTTGAGAGCAGACCCAGTCTATTGTTTATTCTTTACAATAGACATAAAATTATGAAAGAAACAAAGGGAAGGAGTGAGAAAGGGAAATTGAAAAAAAGAAAAGAAAAGCATAGTATGATCAAAAAACTAAGTTTGCAAATAGATTTGATCCACTTTCCTTTAACATAGGTCAGGTCCATGAGGGCTAGTTTCCAGCCCGATCATCATGAATGGGAATAGTCAACACTTACCCAATGATGCATTTAAGATCATCAAGTAGAATAGATGATCTTAAATGCATCATCGGGTAAGTCTACACATAGCAAGTAGATATACCGTTTATCATCAAGCACCATTATAAAACACTGGCTGATTTGCCTATCTGCAAGTGTGGTTGCATTTTACTGGGTGGAGAAGGCAGAACATTTGGAAAATATCTAAGCCTTTCCTGTGTCTCAGAATAATCCTTACAAAAGCCATAGTTTATTGGTCACGTGCCACATTTCAGGAACTTTATTATATTTTTTCTTTCATCCTCAAACATCTCAGTGATGGAGGTATTTCTAGTGTAATTTTCCAGGTGAGAAAACTAAGGTTGAGAAATAATAAGTTAGGCACCTGAGATTAGTTAGCTAGAAAGTGACAAAGTCCAGATTCCAACTGAGGCCTCTGTACCTCTGAAGCTAACACTCATAACCTACATTTCCTACATTTGTAGGAAAAAGGTGGGCTTGAACTGAGGGAAATCGAATCCCTGCTCCATTTGGCAAATGAATTATTTTCTGAAGTCAGTGGCATTGGGTAAGAATAAGAAGGACATGGTGCAGGGGCGGGGTGGGGAGAAGAAACCCATAGTGGTGAGGAGTACACGGAAGGACCCCATCCTTGGTGTTTAAATGAATGACTGCATCAGCATCCACGCGGCAACACGGGAGACGGGGGAGGAAGACGTGTTTCAGCATTTCCCTCATGTTTCAAATGCACAGTATGAACATGTAGAACATACATTCAGGTCGCTGATGCACATAAAAATCAAAGAGGATTTTTGATCCAAAGACTGAAGTACCTAGAAGATGACAGAACGCAGTATTTACTGAACGCTCACTGTGTGCCACGTCATGGCACACATCTTCTCATTTAAACCTCATAACCTCTCTGCAAAGAACTGTATCCATTTATAGAGCCAGAAACTGGATCTTGGAGATGTTAAGCAACTTGCCCCCAAACTACTGAGCTACCAGGAAGCACTTGTGATGGAGCTCATACATCTCTAACCTCAAAGACCAAGCGGTGATCACAGTTCTACATGCTGATCTTGACCTGATTTTCTTTTACAAACTTCAACAGTGGATTGAAACCAGAAATTATTAACAGAGGTTGTCTCCAGGTAGAAGAAGTAAGTGGCTAAATAACAGGAATGGGAGAGAAATTCCCATCAGTGTTCTTCTATCTTCGCAATTTTGAAACATGAATTTAGTACTTATTCAAAACAATTAAATTGTCAAAGTTAATTTTAAAGTGGATTAACGTAAACATTTAAATAAGAAAAATAAATCTGGTTATTGATGGTTCAAATCAATATAGTGGTCAAATTTAAGAAATATATGTTGACAAAGAAAAAAGTCTCGAGGAGCAACATTTATTGAATTTTCTTCCCGCTCTCCCTCTCATTTCAATTAAACTCAACAAACACTTATTGAGCAAGTCCTACATGTCGATCTGGGAATTATACAACTTTTTAAAATGTTGCTAAGATTGTAGGAGAGAAAAAAAGATTGTAGGTGAAAAATATAATTATTTAGTTTGTATTATTTTGTTTATGGGTTTATAAGCTACTTTGAATTCTTTTTCTGAAATAAGGCAAGAAAAATAAATAAAAATTAAATAAAACAAATCTAAAAATCAAGTATTGAAATACCATCTTTCTACAAAATTAGAAAACATCATTCATAACGGTAATTTTTTAACCTACCATTGTCACCTAATACACATAGAAATCAAATTTTTCCCTTTACTTAGAGAAGTCCCATTTACAGACTAAGTAGATTCTACTATAAATGTTAACAAGCAATATAAGTGTGCATTTTCTATATCTTTATTTTTGTTAATAGTAATTGACATGACATTGAATGATTACTGTGTGTCTGACACTAAGTTAAATATTTTTCATATGTAGTTATTTAATCCTTAGAAGGCCCTGGGAAGTGGCTATAATTGACCCCACTTTAAAGATGAGAAAACTGGGGCTCAGAGAGGACAGTCCTGTAACTAGAAAGAGGTCAAGCTGGGATTTGAATTCCTCCAATGAAAGACTGTGCTCTCAATTATTACATTTTCCTGATTTACAAGGATAAATATAGGTTCCAGGATGCCTGGGGAAAGCAAGTGCTCTGTTATTTCTTTTCTCTGTTTTTCTTCCTTTTTGTTGTTGTTTTTGTTTTTTTGGTTTGGGGTTTTTTTGTTTGTTTGTTTTTGTTTGCTTGTTATTTCTAATCAGGACCCCACTTGGTACCAGGTTTTGTTCAGAAATGAGAATGGACATTGACCATCACAGATGGAGATCCACATTCCTAACATGGATTTATTCAAAAGCACCCAGCTTTCACAAAAGGAAATTAGGAGCTTTTCCGAGGTGGTGAAACCGTTGCCTTTGTTAGTCACCAATGAAAAAATATGTTCTGAAAATTCCTCAAAGGTAAAATGTAGCCTTTCTTCTCCCAAGTTCTGATATGGTCCCAAAAGGAAATAGAAACTTGCATAATGTAGGCCCCAGTGAGTCTTCTTTCACTCTTATTAACTGCAAATCTTTGCCACATTTTTCTTTACCAATTAGCTAAATGCTTAAGCTCCTGAGTCACTGGGCCGTCTACTGGTTAGAGCTTGTTCTAGCTCTTCCACCCTCGAATGGAACTTGCAAGGAATTAGGCACTCCAAAGATCCCACATTCGTGTCGTGAAAACAAGCCAACAATGAAATCAGTCATCGCCAAGACGGATGGACAAGCGTGAACATTAAGACCAGATACTGCTGAGTCAAGGCCTTCGGATATGTTGCGAGTGGGAAGAAGACAGAAAAATTCTGTTTCTTCATTTATACATGTATGCGTTCTTCCCTCCAAAGGTCTGGATTTCACACTGGTCCTCTTATCCCTGTTACATTCAGGAGCACAGCTGTATTGAGCCTGCTGTTTGAAAATGGGGTCGAACTTCTCTCCAGCAGTGATGGAGCCAGACACGAGGCCAGCTCTCCTGTTCTGAGTGGCTACAGGAGTCTCTGAGAGGCCAGAAGTTTGTCAAAGCCACATAGTCCGAGAAAACCAACAGCGCACTCCCTGAGACATGAAATGACTTTAGCCATAAGTGTGTACAGGAGGTGGGAAATCGGTCTCTTCCAGAAAAGTCACATCTTCAGCATAGATTACTTCAATCCACACTACTCAGTTGTGGGAGAGTCTCCCAGTAGGTGCTCCATTAATCACTGTCATAGAAACCACAGGGAAAAGCTATGAGTAGCATTCCCGAGCTGTACCTATTGACACAACCTCCTTAGTATAAGTATACGACCTTCCACTGATCGGCCCCAAAACAATTTTCCGAAGCTTGCCTCCCCTTTACTCATCAGTGAGTAGCTGTCAGAATGTTCACAGTTCCCCAGAAGCTGTATCCTCTCATGCTTCTCTCATTTACGTTCTCCATCATTCCCTGGACAACATTATCTTCCTAAAAAATTAAACCTGATTATGCTGTGTGCACGCACACACATGCACACCCCCCGCATTAATCAGGATCTCCACCTTTGCATGTAGAACGGGAGTCCAAGCCCATTAACAAGCCCTTCTCAATCTAACTCCAGCCTGCTCCTCTAGCCTCATCTCCACTATCTTCTTCATCTTCTCCCTTCCCTGATGTCACCACAAAATCATCTTATATTCCTCACCATTTCCAAAAGCTACCAAGCCCAAACTCAGTACCTTTGTGCACTGCTGCTTCTCCACCGGGTGTTGTCATCTCTTCTGTCTCTACCGAGCAAACTCCTTCTCACCCTTGATGAGCTAGTTCTCATAGCCCCTCTGAGATGCCCCCACATGGAGTTAAGTTATACCCTTCCTGTGAGCACACCAAGAAAGAGCAGCATATCTCGCTACTACACGGAAATAGCTTACTTGCCTATCTCCCCATTAATCTGTGTATCTCTAGAAAGCAGGGATCATTTTCTAATCTATTTCTTAGATTCCCCAGCATCTAGCACAATGCATATCATTTAAGAGTTGCTTAGTACATATTTGTGGAATAAATAATAAGTGCATTGGGTGACTTGGCATTTGGTGATGATGTTGGCAGTCCTGAAAAGGGTGCACGTGATCAGATAGTCAGGCTCCCCTGCATTGCTGCAGACCCTGTCATCAGCTTTGAGAACATCCTCCTCTGCTTCTGAATATCTTGGTCTAGCAAAGACAGCAAAGTCCTAGGGAACAGGAAACAGGAGGCACTAGCTTCAGGATTCACTAGGACCTCACACCTGCTCAGATCAGTAGGGGATGCTAAGAGGTGCTGAAATCATCATCTACTTTCCTGAACATGGTAGGACTGAATAAAATGCTCTACGAAGCATATGTCCTCGTTAAAGCTTGAGTACTAACTCCATAAAGCCAAATTATAGAATGCCAAGGCCGAAGAGACCTCGATATCAGCCGCTCTATTATGGAGACAAGAACACTGAGACTCAGAGAGGGAAAGAATCAGGAACACGAGTATAAACAATAGATTCACAGGTATGCCACAGATGATGGTAGAAAACAGTCCCTGGTAGAAGAAAGGGAGCATCTGTTTAAAGTGCTAGCTTTTCTCTGCTTGCCGAAGAAGCACTCAGGCACAGCCCTGAGCCACTGGGCTCTGCACTGGATCCCAGATCCCCATGTAGGGCAGAGCAGATCTGGGAAGCTGCTGTGGACCTTGGCAGCTCTCACTGTGCCTGTGGAACACTGACATTTCTGTTGGGGGTGACTAAGAGAGAAGATTTGCCTTGGTTAGAAATTAGTCAGATGGCATTTCCTTAGGCTTTGCTTTCATTTCTCAGTGAAATGTTGAAATGCATGAAGCACTTGGTCTTCCTGTCAGATTATTTCATTAATGATCTATAGTTATTGCATAGTTTCCAGAAGCCTAGGGCAAGAGAACTTGATAATGATGGGTGTCTCCAAAGACCAGGAAAGGTCCCACAGGTGCTAACTAGGGGGCCTCAGGAGAACTCATGACAAGTCCTAGATCCTGATTTTCTCACTTGTAAAATGAAGGGCTTTGACCAGATACCCTTTGAGTCTCCTTCCTGCTCTGAGAATCCTTAAGGTCTCCGAGGCCACTCATGAACTGTCATTCACTTAGCACATTTTCCTCTTGCCTCTTGTGTGTTGGGCTGTGTGGTTGGTCCCCAGAAGGGAATGACACCAAGACCGACTTGGTTCTTGCCATCATGGAACTCCAGGTCTGGCGGAGAATAGACAGACAATAAACCACTGGAAAACACACATTAAAGATTGTTACCAATCATTATGAAAGAAATAATGAGGTTCTGAGGTATTCTGTTCCATAGCATAAGGAATTACATACATGTAATTCCTTACGTGATGGAGGGGGGCACTCATTTTAGATGGAAGGTCAGGAATGTCTTCTCTTAGGAAGGGGCTTCTAAGCTGAGACTTAAAGGATAAAAAGCTAGCAAATAAAAAACTAAGGCTTCAGCTTTCGAGGCAGAGAGAACAGAATGTGCAAGAGGCTGAAGGGGGAAAAAAAGTTTGGCTTGCCAGAGGCACTGAAAGAAGACACGTGTGACTGTTGGACAGTGAATAAAGGAATGGAGGGGGATTGTATAAAATGAGGTGAGAAGGGGAGGAGGTAGGCACGAGAAGGTCAGAATGTAGGTTTCCATATCACCGCAAGGGAGTTCGTTAAGTGAGACGGTAACACAACGTGGTTTACAGTTTGACTCTGATGGCTGTTTGGGGAACAACCTGAATTGAGGCCTGCACAGGTGAGAGCTATTTCAGGAGGCTATTGAAGGAGACGTGGTACGAAATGACTGTGGTCAAGTTGAGGTGGAAAAAGGTAGATGAGTTTGATTGATATTTTGGAGAAGGCATTGACAGAACCTCTTGATGGATTGGTGTTTGGGTAGTCATTTGCGGGGGAAAGGGGGGCGACCACTGAGTTAGGGGCTAAGTACAATGAGTGGAGAAGCGTGAAGAGGACGTGCGGTCCCACGTCCAGACCCTTAGGAGCTCACAGTTCACATAATAGTCACAGAAGCAGGTGAGTTTCAATAATTCCAACAGCAATCTGTTGTACAATAGAGTTACAATAGATACATTCTTTTGTTTTCACAACACAGAGGAGAGAGGCATCTGTAACAGAGGAGGAGGAAAAGGTTTTTCACAAAGGAGTAGGGCTGTGAGCTGGGCCGTGAAAGATAGGCTCTGGTTTAACGAGCAGAGAAGGGAGAAAAAAAACACTAGAAAGAGTGAGAGCAGAGCCAGCGTGGTATGAAAACACATGCTGTGATTCAGGAGCCATGAGTGGTATTAGACTTGGGCCAACTTGATGAGTGTGTTAGAAAGATGAGATTGGAAATGTAGGCTTGAGGTTGGATTTTGGCGGGTTTGAAACTCTACTGGGGAGGTCTGCATTCATTAAGCATTTTAGAGTGACATTATTAGTTCTAATATTGGAAAGATAATTCTGGGGATGAGACCTATGATGGTGTAGGATTAGCCTAATCACTGAGTCGTTTGAAACTGGAATGTGTTTCCAAGTTACTCTAAAACTCCTGTTACTGAGGCAGGAGCAGGGAGCTGACACATCACCCCTTTTGCCACGTCTGTGCTCTGAACCGACTCAACGATGAAACAAAAGGGTATTATTAATATCAAACAGCTATAGAGATTTACCTTGTGCCAGGCACTGTTCTAAATGCTTTATGTATATTAACTCATTAAATCCTTACAACACTAATGGAGCAGGTAACAGAGTAGGGATTTGAATCTTAGCTGTTGGAGGCCATCACCTATGCCCTCACCCATAACGTCTTTCTGCCTCTGGATGAATGTAACATGAAAATATTACCTTCATTGTACAAAACATTGCTTTGGAAAATGGTTTTATACCTGCAGGCAAGTGGGCTTTCCTCATCTAAACCCCAGAAGCATCTGCTTCTGGGCATAGATGCACCTACCCAATACATCTGGGATAGACTTACCTATCAGGCAGAGGGGATGCTGGAATATCCCAGGTTTCAGCAATAACTGTTTCATAAAATTCCCTGTATGGCCAAGAACAATGGCAAATGTTCTGCTCTCTGAGCAGTCCATTCCTGGACAGTGTGGGTCATACTGAAGGAACTAGGTTACATGTGCCTGGGTTCCCCTCCCAGACTCCCAAATTATATTAAGCATTCCTCCTCTGGGGAGTAACAGTTTCTCCTCCGAGAGAGATAAGACTGGTATGTTAGCATGAGAGAACTTATCCCCCCATGGAAGGGAACACCAAGGACAAAGAAACTCAACTCTGATATCTAGCAAGTTTGATTCTACTTAAAAGTGATATATAGTTTGATGCAATAGAATACAATATACTTAGCACTAAAATTATGGTGGAGGGAAATCAACATTTTTGATGTGCTATATTCAGTAAATGGACAAATATTCATTGCCTACTGTGAGTCCAACATTATAATTAGAGGCATCATTAAAAATATTCGAGATCTTTATAGAATCAAAGTATAAATCCCCCATTGAACCACAAGTCCTGAATAATTCCCAATAAGCAAATTTATTATACCTAGAGATAATTTTGTCTTCCTTCTGTTGTGGTATGTTTATCAAAAAAAATTGAGACATCAAGGGAAATAAGAACAATTCAGACCATGGAAACCATAGGCTTATAGAAATGTGAAAATCAACACATTCCAAAGATGTGTGCCCCATGCCTTGATGTTGAATGTGACAGGTGGCATACAATTAGTGGTTAGAATCCTTTGTACTGAGGAGATAAATCCAAATTAAAAATATTTTTTCACTAAAGAGTGGAAAATTTATTAAAAAGAGTCCCCAAATTTGTTAAAAATTAAGAAAAGAAGATTGGATAACATTAGATGACTGGCAGTTGGGAACATTGGGATTACACAATACTAGCATATCATCACACAATCATTTGTGATAAAAAAAAAAGGGAAGTGTATACACACACATTTATGGAAGCTCGTTGTAGAACGATGGCAAATCGTCTTTGTCTACAGCCTTCCCGACTGAGGAAAAAGTAACAATAATCAAGAATCGTATGAGCTTCCTTTCAGTTGTAAAAAATCACAATAAAGCATAGCTCTAGAGCTCGTGCTTGCTTGAAACTTTCCTGCTACTGGAGGTGAGAGATTATCAATAAGAATCTGGTGTAAAGAAAGAGGCAGGGGAGGTATTAAAGTTCAGTGCAAAATGGTTGCCAGGGAGAACCCACGGAATTAGGAGTCAGCAGGCATTGTCCTGCCACCTGCTGATCTTGGGTGAGCCTGGTCAAGTCATTTCAGCTTCGTACATGTCAGTTTCCTAATTGAAAACTAAGGGAAGTTGCTTCAAATTGTCTCTGAGTCCCTTTCATCTTGAAGATACCAGCATCTTAGGCGCAGTTTCTAGAAGTCCAACTGACACATCTGTCAACTCCCTGTATAATATGACTTTAAAAAAAAAATGCGGTTTGATTATACAAATTATCATTCAGTCTTCCCATATCCATAAGAGATATGATAAATGGCCAATATCAGTAGCATCAGTTAATAATAAACAATAAATGAAGTTTTGTGGCATAGACACCCCCAAGCTATTAGATTGTTATCTTAATGATCCCTCAGTGTGGGAGAATGGACAGAAAATATGTTTATTTCCTTTCTTGAACATTACTGAGCCACATTCCATATAATTCAATATAATTAAATTAACAAATTAATACATCTCTAACTGGCCAATGTCAGTTTCTCCCAGACACAGGAAAGACAGATACACATGTTTTTAGAATCTGTCTTGTTATTTTCAATATGATCTATTTAACTAAGTATCCAACAGGCTGGATGGATTAATATGGAAATACCCAAGGCAATAATCTAAAATGTACAATATAAAACATTAGATTTTAAGAAAACCTTAGACCTTTTTTCTAAGGCAATTCTTTTACCTTTGTGGTTGAAATTCTAATCTGCCACTTCCTCTTATGAAGATCAGGATGTTACAAACAAAGATGTCAAAAGGTAACCCTAAGCTTCCACAGTGAAGAATCAAAGTAAATCAAATAATGTAAAAAGATAAATAAATTTCTGGTGTCATAAATCCTACCACTTGGACTTGAACACAGTGTGACCATGGAGTACAACCTAAAAATAGGTCCTTAATCTTAATTAATATTGATTATAAAAAGATAAAAAAAAACAGGTCACTCAAATTGGATTGTAAGGTTCTTATACAAGCAGTCCTCAATCACATAACATTTGCCATGAAGCAATTAAGAAATACTCCCGTGTTATTGCTGTTGAGGGAAGTGGGATGAGAGAAGGTGACACTTAATGGTACTGTGCAGAAATATGCCTTCATTTTTCTAAGATGCAGGGTATTTATTTTTAACATGGGCTATGTTGGAAGTGATACTTTTCAGCAAAAAAAACAAGCTGAAAATAATAACCTACTGCTGGAGAGTACAGAATGTGGCTCTAACAGAAGAACAAGCATCCCTGCAACAAACAGAAAACAGACTCAACATGCATGAGAGAGACAGAGTTAAAGCTGAGATGGCCAACGGTTCCAGTTTCCCAGGACTGTCCAGGCTTCAACACTGAAAGCCCAATGTCTCCAGAAACCCTTCAGTTCTGGGTAAACCAGGACAGTTGGCTTCCCCAGGTGCAGCATCTTGCAGCCATTCCGTAACAAGTAAAGATCAAGAGACTTTGTCATCAGTGACACAAGCCTTGAGAGCTAGAAGCATGAAGCCAATATAGATGCTATAAATCAAAAGAAGTGCTGGACACACAGGAGCCGCCAGGACCAAACTGACATGGTCCCCTTGACTACGCTGGTAATTGTCTAGCAAGGAAGAAACAGTGACTAAACTGTGAACCCATAGTCTCTCTAGTGTCCTGTATGTAGGTATGTGAAGCTGAAGTGATCAAAGCCTGATTCACATGGCCCCAATCCATCCTCTGCCCAGGCAGACATGGCACATTTGTCAAAGAACCCCTCTCGTTCATCTTTGGTTCAACGGGGACACAGAATTTGCTCAAGACATGGCCCTAGGCCAGAGCTTCTCAAATTGGAATCACCTTGGGATCTTGTTGAAATGCAAATTTTGATTAGGTAGAAGGGGGTCAGGAGGGACTTGAAAGTCTGTACTTCTAACCAGCCCCCAGGTGAGCTCCACAGACCACACTGTGAGTGGCAAGGCTGCAAGCCCCAGTAACCAACCAGACTGGGAGGAAGCAAGATGAAATATATATTTGACATACCTTACCTATAGTAATAATCCCTACCTCACAGGGCCGTACTGCGGATTGACTGAAATAAGCCATAGCAAGTTCCTAACGTGGTGCCTGGCACATAAACCACGTTTAGTTCTCATTCCAAGGGATGGGTTCATTCTTAACCAATAACCAATTGGCTAAAAAATTCAATTCATATTAAAACTTCAGACAACCTGGTTTGCAGAAGCCAATGAGAAGGGTGGGCTTATTAATATGTATCCACTCAGTTTTGGCTTTCATGGATAGCAAGGCATCTGCACAGTGAGATTCAGAGGTGGTCTAGTCTAGTGCAGGGACTCCCAGGCCTGTCTGTACAGTAGGATCACATGGACAGCTTGTAAAAAGGTATGAGTACCAGGACCTCACCCACCATCAATTGAATCTGAACCTCTGGAAGCCATGTCTAGGCTTCCCACAGCATAGACGATTCCCAGGTTATTCTAAAGTGCAATCAAGTTTGAGAACCATAGACATAAAGGAACCAGAGCTGTGTAGGTTGAATCTCAGTTCTGCTTTGGCGAACTTTCCAAGCCTCATTTTCTTAATTGGAAAAATAATTATAATAGAAGTAACAATATTGCCTACCTCAAAATGTTGCTTTGAGTGTTTGACAAAGTAATTTATGTCAATCCCTTATAACAGTTATGAGTTATGACCGTAATGCATGCCTTTTGTCTCTATCTGGATGAGTAGACGGTAAGTGAAAATTATAATCAAGAGCTAGTGTCTAAGTAAGAATTAGCCCTTAAAGAATTCTATAATAAGGTCTGTTTCAATCCAGGATGCTACATCGTATATGAGCATTATTTTAGGCGTGGTAATTTGACAATTTAGCCTATGTCCATAAGCACATACTGTTTATCAGCCACTAAACTATATGAAAGGCAAAGAGGTCTAATAGGAAATCGATTCAATATGAATTGTTGCTTTACCATTTACTAAATATGTGACCTTGAGCAAGTTACTCTACCCGTCTCCAGCCTGTTTCCCTGTCTGTCAATGGGGTTGATGCTGATACCTCCCACTTAAGAATTTTTTCAAAGAGTGAATGAGATTATCAATGTGAAGAATCTGGTACAGCACCTTGCACTGAATAGGAGCTTACTAAGTGTTATTTCCCCATGTCACCTGAGTGGTGTGAGGGTACAAGAATTAATAAGATACCCATCCCAGCTTTCACAGTCCACTTGAGAAGGTAGGAAACAGAGGCATACCTACTTCTTTAAAATCAGTGCATTAGAGACATACAATGAGAAAGAGCCAACATCTATTTATAGGAAGTTGTTCATCATGTTTATGTGCTCCGTTCCTTGACAGGGTACATCTGGGGAACTTCAGAGTTTTCTGTGGTTGGTCAGTGTTTTGATTTTTGGTTTGTGGGGTTTGGTTGGTTTCATTTTGTTAGAGTTTCGAAAGCAGACATGATTTGGCAGATGTTTAGAGTAGTAGTTGTGCCTCGCTTTTGATGTCTTTGAGGACACCCAGCCCTTGAGGGCTTGGCCGATGTCCTTCTGTAGACTGTATCTTCTAACAAATAGTGAGGCAGACTGTGAGCACTAAACAGTGTCACTCCAGATTACATAAGAGGCCATCCTTCAGAAAGCAGAGTGAGTTAGTGTGAGAAAAAGAAAACCAGTGCATTCCACATGAATTTTGTTCAACTTCACTTGACAAGGGGCAAAAGTGATTAGGGGGTTAATAGAGAAACCTGAAATTAATCCTGTAATTTACTTAGAACCCGGAAGAAGTCTTAAACCTGATATCTCCCAGATAAACTGGTGATGGTGACGTGAGGTTGATAATGATGACCCGTTGGAAATAAAATTGTTGACCCAGGACTGAGGAGACATGGGTTGAGTTCCCATTTACATCCCTAACTAGATGTTTAATTGCATTAAATATCATTCAACATTTAAGTGACACTATAATTTACAAAGAATCTTACCACCGTCTCATTCGATTCTTATATTCCTCTGTAATATTACTGTCCTTATTTCACAGGTAAGTCAAGGCTCAGGGTTTGTAAGTAATCAAGGCTTAGGTACTTAGCTAGTCCAAAGCAGCACCCTCCAGGCACCCCGGCTGTGTCTTGACTATACTCTTCCGACTAAAAATTAGCCATGTCAATGTTAGACAAGTCACTTTCCTGTCTGTGCCTCAATCTCTTCATATCTTGGCCTTGCTTACCTCACAGTGATAATATGATCAAAATATGAGTTAAGAAAGGAAAAGAGCTTTGAACGTACAAAGTTCTGTACAAGCCTGGAGTATTATTAGGATAGCTCAGGAGGTGTGGAAGTGAACCAGAACAAGGCATGTGTGGAAGTAAACCCACCACCTTCACTGAAGTCTCAACCAAGTACTCTGAAGTTTTCATTATTTTTTGGTCAACACTCTGCATTTCTAACAGCCTCCTGGAATATTTTACTTTCACTTGACAATTTTTATTAATCCTACTTGGGCTGAGTCCAAAATTGAAAAATGTCATCTGAAAAAAAATTTTTTTCAACTTTCATAAAGTTCTGAGTATAAGGTACTCTTTCACAGAGAATAAAAACAAAGTTTACAGTGGAAATCATGTTGTAGACAGGCCCGGGACTCTTTGCTCCCCAACCAATTGACCAGAGCTCAGTGAGTGGAGGATGGAGTCTGGCCTCAGAGGTTATACTCACCTCACTTTACACAGCTCCTCCTGCTAAGGGCTTTGTGAACAACGTCCCAGGCTTACGGTGAACTTAGAACACCGGAGCTTGGTTCCATGAACCATATAGTTTGGGAGAATAACTTCCCCAATCATCCAACGTAAACACGGGCTACATATCAAAATCGGTCTAAACCGGCTGGATCATTAAACCTGAAAGCCAGGGCTGTTAACAAGGTAGAGCAAGTGGGCCCCATGCCAACTGGGGTTTTCAGCCCCAGGTAGACTTTATTCAAACAAGACCATGAACTCCTTCAGCTACCTCCTTTCTTTAATGCTTCTTAACAAATTTGAAACAAGTGATGAATTAAGAGCTGCCATTACCAAGCATACTGAGATGAAGACTTCCCTTTCTGTTGCCCATCCCTTCCCAGATTATGCCCAAATGCACTGTAACACCTGCAGATGTCCAGGTGTGCCGTGGTCTCGGCTGCCTCCATGCTTTTGGACCTGAGAGCCCCCTCCCTAAATTCTCATCCTCACTGCTCCATCACCACCCTCATCCCTCTTTATGATTTTGCACATGGGTCAGATTTTTCTTCTTCCAGGAAGCTCTCTGATTCCTCAGATTGTTCTGGGGGCTCCTGGTCTGTATTCCCAATGCACTCCATGTTGGCTTCCGGCTCTGTATTTATCTTTCCATTTCTTTCTTGCATTCAGCCCACTGTGGATGCTTCAAACATTCTGATATATTCTCCTCCACACACGTTGAATAAAGAATGACCCTCAGACAAATCATTCAGTGTCTTTAAGGTGGAAGAAAACTGCTAGTTACTACATACTTTGAATAAGCCAGGCACTTTGCTTTGTACTTCAGGTGACTTATCTCATCATATTATCCCAAATCTGCCCTGAAACTGATATAATTACCAATACCATCATTTTATAAATAAAAAAGCTGCCTCTCAGAGAAGTTATATAATTTAGCGAGATTGTCCCAAGGTCATACCAAGAGCAGGGTATTCAGAAGAGAATCCCAGATCTATCTGACTTCAAATCTCAAACAAGTTCTATATCACTGTGCTGCTCCCTTTACTTCTAAGGATTTTTTTTTTTTTCAGTTTGGATTCAGCCAAATGCCAAGTGCACTTACAAATTTCCTTGAATACTGACCTGTGGATGCTATGGTATATCACCCAGAATCAAGGTACTCATTTCTCCAGCTGCTGGAATGTTGGTTGCTGATGGGAACTGCCCTTTTTGAAGGCAGCTCCTTTGCCCTTTTGGCAGAATTTTTACGCTCCCTCCTGGGTTCAGCCTGATCCAATAACTGGTCTATATGGACGTATAAAGGCAAGGCCTCTGCTTCAACTCGGAAAAAATCTGCAGGGTCATCCCCGTTCTGGCGCCCCTGGGATCTGCTAAGGCTTCAGCTGCACCTGTGTTGCCGTTCATTTTCGCCCTCTGCCCAATCCTGCCTCTCTCAGTCTCTTATAAATATTGTTCCAGAGGATACTACTCAATAAATGGAGATGCAGGCACATCTCCATCTCAGAGTCTGTTTCTCAGGAAACCCAACCATAGAGAGGATGATAGGAGGTCCCTGATTACAAATTACTAGTCAGAGTAAGACTTTGCAAGCAACCCTTTAGCGGTGGCTTAAGGATGGGATGCATGGTTCAGAGAGGATGCTTGGAGCATGATCTCTGGCCCAGGAAGTGCCATAGAGCATACAGTTGGAAAAGCACCCCACTCACTACTTTGGGGTGAAAGATCAGCCCCCTGAATGTCATCACTTGACCCAGGTGTTGTAGTTTTCCCAAGCCTCTGTTTTGCACGGCTCCCCACTGGCACAGTGTTGGGCTAGCTTTTCAGGTGTGCCCCTGTGGTTAGAAAGGCAGAGCCCATGAGAAGCAGCAGCTCTGCACAAACTAGTCCCATCTCTGCGCCTGTAGTGGCGATCTCTGCTTCCAGAAAAATGAAGGGCACTTTCTCAGCAGAGCCAGCCACTGCTATGCATGCCAGACAAGATTTTAAGTAGATGTATTTTTAACTTGGACTGTGCTCAGATAAAAGTAGTAAAGAATATAACTAGGAACCCCAAATCATGCCATATACCCATTCAGCCATCACACATTCCTTATTAGTGCTAAACATCACTCACAGTTTAAAACATCTTACCACATTGTCATAACTTTGGTGAGATTATGTTGGAAAGATATTAACAGTGTATGCCTAGAAATGGCAGGGAGTTTCACCCTAGAGAAGAATTAGGGTGAGATATGATAAGTGCAGCTACCTTTAGGTGTTCTTACTCTATCCCAGACAAATACCTATGTTGTTAGATTGTTAACCTCAGAAAACAACTACTGTTTTCATTCTGCAATTTTTTTCTTCAGATGCCACCTAATCCATTGGGTGTTTACTCTTCAGAAATCATTTCTCTAAGCAGATTCCACACTTTCTCTCTCAAGAGCTCTGCAGAGTAGGTGCCCCCCTCCCTCTTCCATTTTATGGGTGATGAAAATAAAGCTTACAATGTAATCAATACGCACGTACATACTGCCTACATAAAATATCTCTCTGGTGGGGTAACATTTGGAAGAGAGAGGGTAATCAATTCGTATGGCTCTATTGAGTTAGTCGTGGGACAAATGAGAAGAAATTACACAAAGCAGACAGATAGAGACTTAAGTGTATTGGGCAGTACCCAATTCGAACCGATCAAAGTCCAAAGTCTAGGGACAGTCAGACACAGCTGGATATAGATGCTCAAACCATGTGGGCAGGAATATGCTTTCTTCTGTTGGCTTTATTCTCAGGGTTAAACGAAGATGGCCGCAAGAACATCGAGGCTCACAACCTATCAGTTTAGCAGCTCCGCCAGGAACAGTATTTGCCCTTTCCTAATTGCTCTAGAAAAATCCCAGGATTGTGTCTAAATAAGCTGGCTTCCCATCAGATACCCACCTCTGAACCAGTCACTCTGAGATGCTCTACAGTTATTGGCCAGTACTGGGTAATGTGTTGACTCCAGAGCTAGGAGGTCAGCTCGGAGGAGCTAGGATCAGCTCCTTCCAAATGATGTGGGCTGAGACAAGGGGAGGGGAGATTTTCCAAATGAGGGATTGGCAGAAGGAGACTGAGAGATCCTCGGAAGACAAACATGCCAGATGCCACCTACAGTGAAGAGTAGATTTTTACATCTTGTAGTACACTTTGTTGGAGACCTACTCGTATCTCCTTGGCTCTTACAATGTCTGTTCACACCAGCCCAACCAACTGCTACTGCTGTGCTCCTCGGCTGAAGGCTGAAGATCGCTCTGCAGTTCTGGCGTCTCACTTGCATGGGAGTTAACTCCTCTCCATAGAGATAGCCTGGTGGATAAATACCCCAGCGACCTCATCCCTCGGGTTAGATAATTCTGAGGTTCCTGGACTTCCTCTGCAGGATTAAGCCCCAATGATCTAAAGCAATAACTTGATTAAAAATATACCGTTTACTTATTTGCCTGTCAGTTCCCCCATGTCAATTCTCCATGTCCCTACCGAATATACCAGGATAACCTCCCGAAGAAACTAACTGCACTTTAATCCTTATCTCACAAATCAAAAATAAGGAGATAGGCTGTTTCATGTGGTAGTGAGATTCTTGGCAGTCGAAGCATTCATGAATATAAGAAGGCATTTGGGGAGACTCAGGAATAGCATGGGTAATTGGATTGAAAGAACCACACTTAGACCTTGCTGTCCTTTCTAGCGCTAAGTTGAATCATTATTTATTTGACTACACCCTTACAGAAAAAGAGACCTTAAGTTCATGCTTTGGATTCTGAAACTTATGAATGAGATAATACATAACGTTCTCTGGGGAGGATTTTTTTCTAGAGGTTGTTTGAAAGTATGATATTCAGCCTCTTTTTTTGTTGTGGCACATTCTTAAAAAATGACCTTCTTTGTTTGCTCTGCTCTTCCTCAGCTTAGGAAGTGCTCAGGGTTGCTAGAATATGCCATTTCCTTGGTCCTGACTAGTTTTAAATTTTGACACCCACCATCATCCAGGCAGAGAAAGAACCTTCACAAAATAATTTATAAAACAAAGGATGCACACGCAGCTGCCACAAAGAGGTAGGTGAGGGGGTGTCACCAGCTTAAGTTCTCTGTGTTCCTCTGGACATAGGCCCAGTACACAGAAATATAAAGGAAGTGATTTCTCTCAAGATAAACATGTCAATCAAAAAAAGATAAAGAAAATAACTGTTTCATCCTTTTGATGTGTGAAAGAATGCATGTCATATGGAATTTATTCCCAAGTGATGTCTTTTATTTCTCCGCTGATACTTTTCCCCAACTCACTCATGAAATACTAACAAGAGGTGGAATTTGTTGAGTGTCAACTGCGTGCTGGGTACGATGCAAACTACTCAATACAAGTTATTACATTGATTCCTCCCAAGGAAACATGTATACATGGCATCAACATCTTAAGTTCACACAACAGCGAGATGCAGGTCTCCCTGTGTCTAGTGGTATATTAGTAATGCCTTCAAAAGGCAATGCTTAAAACATTAAGCATGTGTATCGCTCACAAGGCTGTGGGGCAGCTGGGCCATTTTCCTGGCCTCAGCTGGGCTCGCTCATGCATCTGTGGGCAGCCATAGGTTGGGTAGATGGCTCTACTGACCTCTCTTGGACTCATTTGCATGTTTGGGGTCAACTGGCAACTGGCTAGCCTAGGATGCTCTCAGTTTAGTCAACTGGGCTCTCCACCAGCCGGTCTCATCCTCCAGGAGGCTAGAACAAGTTTGTTTTCATATGTACCCAGGTTATTAAAGTTTCTCCCCAATGGGGTGCCCAGAGCAATCCCCATACTCTGAATGCTGTCTCACAAGTTTGGGGTCTACCGGGCCCATCAGATCCCTCAATCTATGCACTGTGGTTTTATTAATACAGCCCCAAATTGGGTTTGGTTTTGTTTCGTTTCTGCTTTTCCTCCTCTTCCTTTTAAAATTGCACCTTCTTCAGATCCACAGATATAGAGAACAAACTAGTGGTTACCAGTGGGGAGAGGGAAGGAGGGAGGGGCAATATATAGGTAGAGGAGAAAGGAGTGTTACGGGATTCTATGAAATCCTGTGTGTGACACTTTTGAAAACTGTAAAACACTACAGAATTTAAAGAATCGTTCATCAATACAAAATTTTGAATAAAATAAAATTGCACCTTCTCTTTAAGTATTATAATAGTGTTTAAGTCTATAAATCTTTTTAAAATCTTGTTGCATTAAATTGAATTTGGTTTCTCATCCATAGCAAATGATCTGAAAGAGGGCTCTCACCCCTGTATTTGCGCAAATTGTTTTGAAGCCAAAGGGCAGGCATTTGCCTTTTTCTCTTGTTATTTCTCCTGTGGATTCAGGCCCATCTTTCCTGTCAGATGCCAGCCTGTAAACACCGATACTGTTATCTAGTCTGTTCATTTATCATTCAGGGGTCCTCTACCAAGATACTCTTCAATGTAAGGCTTTGTATTAGCTGCTTGGGACACAAATGTACGAAACCCAGCCGTGGTCCTTGAAGAGCTTGTAGGTTCCTGGCTGAGGCTGTGGTTTATGGAAATCTCTTTCAGGTAACCTTGGCCTCTTTTAGATACGTACATCTTTGGGGGTTTCTTCTATACTCTTCTTCAGCGCCCCAAGAGGACACTTGTATAGAGAGAGAAGGTTGTGTGGCCTAGTGGTGTCAGGAGAGGGCTGTCTTCCTCTGCAGGCTTTCTTGGCAGAGCAAATGCCCTCATTCAGTCCCTAGCCATCATGCCGGCCCCCTCTGCCAACATCAGACGCTGCTGTGGCCTCCATCTTGAAGTCTACCTGCTGCGGGGCCTCCTCTCAACCCCAGGCCTCCTGCAGGCTCCGGATCTTCCTGCCCTCTGGGGGCTGGTGGCACGATGAGTGCACTGTGGGTCTCTGCATGGGTGGTGGTGTGGGAGTTGGCCTCAGCCCCCTCTTTGCTTCCCCGCTACTCCTGCTCTGCATTGGATGGTAGCTTCATGCTGACTGTGCTTCTCTGTGGGGCTGGCAGACTCCCAAGGCTTTGCCCAAGGATGCAGGTAACCAGGTTCTGATGCTGTCAAATTCTCTTAAATGATATTAGGCTTCCTTATTCTCCAACTTGACACTTCACACTAAGGGGTAAGCTGGAACCTGAACAGTTGTGTCACGTCTCTTCCGCTTCCCTTTTTCTGTCCCTAAGCCCCTCCCAAGCACTGGAGGGGCCCCCTCTTTCCTGCTTGTGGGAATGTCCCTGCATCTGGTCAGCATTCTCACTATGCTCTATAATTTCTTCTACGAGTAGCCTTCAGATTCCACCTCCGTGGAAGTCGTTTCTCTGTTTTGTTTTCTCTCTGTCCACGAAACCTGCTCTCTGCACGTCAGAAGCATTTGCTTTCACACCATTGTCTCAATGTATTCCTTAAAACAGTTTTCCGGAAGTCAAAGCAATGAAGTCCTTCTTTTCAGACTGGTTCAGCTCTCACTTGAAGAATAAAAATTCATTGATTTTATAGGGGCAGAGAAAAAAGGGACAAAGACCCAGGAACTAGACGGGCTGGGTACACGGGGGTTCATGATGTTATTCTCTCAACATATATGCCTGTTTGAAATTTCCACAATAAAAAAACTTAAAAGTTTAATTCCTATTATACTTGTGAAGAGATTTGGTGTACCAAGGAATAAACAATGAATCCAGGAAGCAGAGGAGTGACAGTGACATGACTTGAGTGAAGGTTTCCAAAAGGCTTAATGGGATTTCTTCACTTTCTCTTCTTCTCTGTATCATCTAAATGTTAATAACAGAAGGATGGTTTATCAAGCTCCGATCTAGTCTCAGAGAGGGGAGGGGAGAGGAGAAAGAAGAGAAGGGAAAGAAAAGAGAAAAGAAAGGAGAGGAAAGGAAAAGAAGAGAAGAGAAAAGAAAAGAACCAAAGTAGATTGATGACCAGCGTCTGGAAGACTAAACCAACCCCAAGTTAAGTCTTAAAATGACTAAATGTTCTGAGAAAAAAATAAAATGACACAAACCCTTTCTCATCCCCAAAGCAGAGAGTACAATGAAAATGAGAGTCAGAAGAACATGGAGAAAGCATCGTGGAACTACTGATGTCTCAGAATGCTCACTGCTCCATTGGAAAGGGGGCGCTCAAGTGGTTAACACAGAGCCAATGCAGGAGTGACAGAGATAGTAAGTATCTCATATTTTGAATGAGATCTCTCTCTTTCTACACATATGCCAATGTATGACATGGAGCAAAATAGCATATAGGTTCATTCATTCATTCGCTCAGCCAATGATATGTGCCCCACATACGTTTTTCAAAATACTAGGAATACAGCTCAGACCAAAACAAACAAAACTCCTTGCCCTTATAGAGTTTACTTGCAAAGGGGAGAACACACATCAAATAAAATAAGCAGATCCAAATGTGGTGCATTAGATGACGATAACTATTATGGAAATAAGTAAAGCAGGTAAAAAAGGGACAAGGGTCCTCTTGGAAGGGAGAGGATGCCATTTAAAATAAAGTGAAGGAAGGTACCTCTGAGACAGTGACATTTCAACAGTGACCTGAAGGAGGTGAGGGACATCTGGGAGGGTCATGTCCTAAGCAGAGGAAACATCAAGTACAAAGATCCTTAAGGCAAGAGCTTGCATGATTTCTTTCAAGGATAGCAAAGGAGGCCAATGAGATCAGAGATCAAGGCGGAAGAGAGTAAAGAGATAAAGTCAGGGAAGTGGTAGGAGCCACATCTCATAGGGATGTACAGGTCACTGGAAGAGTTTAGACTTTTATTAAGAGTAAAAGGAAAAGCCACTGGAGAGTTTGAGCTATGTGTAACATAATAGGATTTACATTTTAAGAGAATGACCTGACTGCCACCATGCAAGGAGGTCAGGTATCAGACTATTGAAATAATCCAAATAAGAGATGACGGTACCTTGGATCAGAGTGGTAGTGCTAGAGATGGTGAGAAGTCGGTGGATCCTGGACATATGTTGAAGACAGAACCGACAGGATTTGCTCGTGAAAAAGATGTGGGGTGTGACGGAAAGAAAGGAGTTAGGAATTTTGGGTCTAATAGAAGGATGGAGTTCCATTTACTGTGGTGGAGAAGGATGCAGAGGACCGGGGTGGGGACAGAAGAAGTTGGGAATCTGTTTTGGGTAAACTCTTTTAGACATTCACATGGAGATATACTGGTAGTTGCTTATAATTTTGTGGCATTCTCAGAGGAGACCCAGACTTGGTATGTAATTTGGAGAGTCATCAGTGTATAGACGATATTAAGACCATGAGACTCCGTGCAGTGAGTATAGATGCAGAAACATTCGAGAACTGAATCCTAGAGCACGCCGAAGTTTGGTGGTTGGGGAGCTGGGCAGTGAAGAGCAGAGGAGATTGAGATGGAAGCAGTGGAAAATATGAGAATGGTATCCTGGAAATGAGAAAATCTTTCACTGCAGAGGGAGTGGTCACTTGGTCAAATGCTACCAATAGGTTAAGTAAGATTAGGAATGAGATGTACTACATGCAGGTCTTCGGAGACATTTCATGAAGTGGTAAGGAGGTAAGCTGAATGGAGCGGGTCCAAGAGAGGACGGAGACAGATGTAAAGACAATAAGTATCTCTTTGATGGAGTTTTGCTAAAACGGGAGCAGGGAAGCGTGGCAGCAGCTGACAGGAAATGCAGCATCCAGAGAAGGAGTTTTGAGGACAGGAGGAATTACTCACCAGCTTCATTTGCTAATAAAAATATTTGTGCAGAAGAGATAAGGGATGCTTTTTGTGGCAATGTCCTTGAATAGGCAAGAGGGGATGGGTTCTGGTGCAAAAGTGTAGAGAAGGGTCTTGGACATAGACACAGATTTATGTCATTCATGCTGACTAGGAGAAAGGTGAGTGTATAGTACAGGTACATACAAGGTAGAAGTGGTGGGGGGATTGTGAGAAATTTGTCTTCTGTTTCCTTCTATTTTCCCAGTTAAACAGGAAACAAGATCAAGAGATTGTAGGTCACCGTGCAGTGAAACCTTTTTGGAGCTGTGGTCGTGGAATGCAACAAGTTGGAAAGACAGTGTGTGGTGGTGGGAGAGTGTGATGCTTGAAACTGAGATTACAGAGGGGATGGTTGTGTGAATGCCAAGGTCTGGGGAGGATAGAGAGGAGGTAAAAGACAAAAGAGACCAGATTACTGCCAGGATTATCTTCTCTGATATTGAAATCACCAGTTTATGATATGAATAATAATTACGATTATAAGAATGAGTCAGGAGTTAAAAACTTTAAAGAATAAGGAGGGGGAGGGGGTGGTGAATCACAGGTCTGCAGATGCCTGTAATGAGGAGGGGTAACAGGTGGTATAGATTGATGACATAAACTTCAAAGTGGGTTTTCAGAGACAAAGGAGGGAGAAGAGTCTGGATGCTATCATGAGAAAACAGGAGGACATCTCTCCCATCTCCAGGCTAATGGTAGAGGGAGGCAAAAAAATTACCAATTAAAAGGGCTTTATGGGGAGACAGGGTTCCCAGGAGAGTCTGAGTTTCTGTTAGAGCAAAAAGGTAGAATAGAATTTACAAGAGGGCTTCCCTGGTGGCGCAGTGGTTGAGAGTCCGCCTGCCGATGCAGGGGACACGGGTTCGTGCCCTGGTCCGGGAAGATCCCACATGCCGCGGAGCGGCTGGGCCCGTGAGCCATGGCCGCTGAGCCTGCGCATTCGGGAGCAGCCACAACAGTGCTCTGCAACGGGAGAGGCCACAACAGTGAGAGGCCCGCGTACCACAAAAAAAAAAAAAAAAGAATTTACAAGGAAGAGGTAAGGAATAGGGAATATTGCTAATGACTGATCTGAACTTGCAGAGGGCAAAGTAGGAAGGTTTGGGAACTGGGACGAGGTGAAGAGGAGGGCCATATAAGGTTACATACAGGGCTGTATACCAACATTGGGGGAACGTTTGGGGCAGAAAGAATGACCTAGGGATCTTGGGCTTCTTACAGTGTCTGATGGAGATGGAGACCAAGACGGCTTCCAAGACGGTGATGGTGAGGCTATGAGCACAGTGGGAAGTAGGGTGTAGGGCCTTTCCTGGTGCACCTAGAACTCTAGAACCCTCTCTTCTCTCTCCTACCAATCGTTTATGGAAACCAGGGAGGACATGGTGTTACTGGGAACAATGAAGCCTGAGCCCCTTTTCATTCGTGCTGATGTGCTTTGCTTTGTTCATTCATCAATTCATTGAACAATATCTGTTTGGGGCCTACTAAACCTGAACGCTAGACGGTGACACGACAGTGAGACGAGACAGTTTCTTCTCTCATGGAGCCTCCAGAGTATCGGGGAGAACTGACTTCATTCATTCAGTCAACAAGGATTTGTGGGGTGATATGATCAGATTTACATTTTTCTCTGTAAGATTCATCTGGCTTCACTGTGGAAAATGGATTCAGGTAGGGCAAGAGTGAGACAGAGAAACCAGTTAGGATGTCAGAGTTAGAGTCCAAATGAGAAGCAAGGCGACTGTTATAGGAATAGAGAGATGTGGATGGATTTGAAATATATTTGTGAGATGTATAAACCACAGGACGTGGTAGTTGTCAAAGACAATTTCTAGATACTTGACTTAACAGCCAAATGAATGATGGTGCCATACACTGAGATTGGAAACACTGGGGATGACCAGTTTTAGGGGAAGAGAATCGTGAATTTATGTGAGATGTTCAGATGGAGTTAAATCGGTCATCAAAAGATATTAACACCTAATATTTGTTAGATACTCTGCTATGCGTCAGGCCCTCTCCTAAGCGCTGAACAGTTATTAAGTCATTAACTCCCACAATATTACAGCAAGGGTGGTAGAAATTCCTCTCCATTTCATAAAGGAAGAAACTGAGACCCTGACTGATTAGATAACTTAACTTCCAGGGTCACACTAGCTGTCAATCCATCCCAAAGGCCCTGGTTCACCCACTAGTCTGTGCTGTCTCCCTAGGGGATGCTTAAATATCTGAATATCTAACACCTCAGAGAAGAGGTCTGGGCCAGAAATAGAAGCTTCAGCCATAATCAGGGACAATATGACCCAAGGAAAAAATCTACACATAGAAGAACAGAACTATCAAGAGTCTGAGAAACTGGGGGAAATCAGAGGGGTTCCAGAGTATTGTGTTGAGAAATACTTGCTTTTTAAAGGGGGGAGGGTGGTCTATGAGTTTCTCAGGGCTGTGGTAAAAAGGTAGCACAAACTGGGTGGCTTAGAACAACAGAAATTTATTTTTTCACAGTTCAGCTGTCAGCAGTGTTGATTCCTTCTTAGGACTCTGAAGGGGATTTCTTCCAAGCCTCTCTCCGAACTTCTGGCTGCCGGCATTCCTTGGTGTTTTTGGCTTGTAGAGGCATCATTCCAATCTCTGCCTCATATGACATTTCTCCTTCTGTCTCTGCATCTCTCTGGGTCTCCTTGTAAGAACACCAGTAATTGGATTTAGGGCCCACCCTACTCCAGTACAACCTCATCTTAATTTGCTTACATCTGCAAAGACCCTATTTCTGAATAAGGTCACATTCACAGGCTCTGGGTAGACATGAATTTTGGGAGGACGCCATTCAACCCACTACAGTAAGAAAAGGTGACATTATAACAAACCTTTTTTGTTCCACCTTGATTATGCACCGATACCTTCCAGTTTTTGAGATCACTAAATTTGAGCCCATCACTAAAGTCCCAATTTCTTTCTCATTAGGAATGTTTGTGATCACATAGAACAGTCATTTGGTCGTGACTTTCGCCAGAGGGTCACATTTCTCTTTTCTCTAGGTCCATGGTTATCAAATGTGTTAAAACAGATGCTGGTTCCAAGCGACAGTTTCTAATTCAGTAGTTCAAGGGTGTGGCCCCAAATTTGCATTTTTAACAAGCTCCCAGGTGATGTTGATGTTGATGCTGCTAATTTTGGACCACACTTTGAGAATGACTGCTTTAGACTCCAAGAAATCTGCTTTCTCCAACTCTGTGCTTGAGTAAAAGAGCTCACAGTTACATCAATTATTTATTTCTCTGTTTTCCTGTGCATAGATCATGACTAGACATATAGAAAGAACCCAACAGATGCAAGAATGTTGGTGCTTATGCTGAGGTTCTTATCATAATAATGATAGTTACCATTCTCTGTATCCCGCTACAAGCTTCAAAGTGCCTTCCCATCCTCTATTTAATGTAACTTTCTCACGAGTGGTAAGTTGGAGGTTGTTGCCCCATTTTAGCGAAGAAACCTTACCTTCAGAGGTGTAAAGTATCCTGAGGAACACCATCACCAGCTGGTAGTAGAAGCTGTGTTGCAAATTCCAGTCTTTTCATTCTAGGGCCAGTGTAATCTCAGCCCCTCAGCAGCTGCTTTATAGCCTCAGAACCCAAATTTTGATGAAAAAGATCTGGGTGGTACTCCGTGAAAAATGACTACAAATTGAGACAACCAACAAGTTTGTTTTTCAGGGCATTTTTGCTACTGGCTGCAAGATCAAGGTGGTGGTGATGTTTTCCCTTGTTCTCTTCCTCTCGTCCTAGCAGAGGGCTTATCAGCCAGTTTATCAGAGTAGTTTGTTCTCTGTTCCCTCTGTTTGTCTAAAGGCAAGTTTTGTACCTGTTAGAGCACATTTCCTGACACTAGTTCACTGAAGTTAATTGGTCCCTAACTCTTCCTTCCGAGGAACCAGGGCAGGTAAACATGATGTGAGCTGTGTTCTGTCAGTATTGCTTCAACCTTTCTCCTCTATAACTTTACCCGTTTTCAGCATCACATATCTGGCAAGTTTTCAAGCTGAGACTTGCACCCATCTAGTCTATGTCCAGACCTTGTACTCTAACCATTTCACACTGCCCTGCCTCAGGCCTGAACAGCTCTTCATTTTCTAACAAAATCTTGCTAAATTCCTGAACCTATCACGGAAAATGCACAACCACCTCACCCATGTTTGCATCTTCTTTGTGCTCCAGCAAGGCCAGCTCTTCCAGGCAGAGCAGTTTCTAACTCACATCCCACACCTGTCATGCTCACTCATGTCCCTGTGACATGCATCAGAGTCATCAAAAACACAAGTATTGGACCCAGGTAACTCTAGATATAACATCTCACTTCTTACCTTACTTTGTAACCTTGAGCAAGTCACTGATTTCTGTAAACCACCATGTCTTCATCTGTAAAATGGGTACAATAATATCAACCTTTCTCAGTTGCTGTGAGAAATAAATGGATAATTTTTGCATTGAGTAGCATTTCAATAACTGGAGCTCTTATTACTTGTATCATGCTATTGCCCCAACCTAGAGCACTGAATTTACTCCTTTTTGCCCAAATGTTCTTAAATGCTCACCTCACTTTTTCCTCACATGAAAACACCCTGAATGTAAGCAGTTAGGGTTGGGGGGATGGTCCCCGGAGAAAGAGAACTGGGCCTGGCTTTCTTGACATAATAGAAGCCATTTTTGGTCTAAGCCATTTTGTGATCTAAGCCTGGCCACAATGCTTGCCCTTGAACAGGTCTCAGTAATAATGATCTTAAGAGAACAAAAGGACAAACTTATCAGACAAGAGAAGTAACAGTAGCAAAGATAACAAATCAGTTGTAAATACTCCCAGTTCTATTCCAATGGTAAAGGCTATCCTAAAACACTGTCTTGAGGTGTTTTGCAGAATTTAAATCCCCCTCAGTTGCTCAACCACCTGACCGGCTGGAATCTAAGGGATGATGATGGTGACCCTTTCTGACCCTCATGACTTTGATCAACTAAAGCTTAGACTCTACCTACCGCCCAAGCCCCTTCACGAATATGCATGTACCTATCGCTTAAGACGTCCCCAATTTTGCTGTTTGGGAAGATGCTCCTTTGGGAAAGATCCCCAGTGTTCTCCTTACTTGCTGCAACTAATGATAAATCCTTCCTTCTCTTTGGCTTCGTTGTATCTTTTGGCTCAACACTCATCAAGAGGCGAACCCAGTTTTCAGGTAACATGACAAGTCATGCCATAATCTCCATTACATTTTCATTTCTCTCAGAGCCTTGATGCACTGTAAAGCAGGTATCTTCCTAACATCATGCCCTGTTTATTTCTCTGCTCTCTGGCTCTTTCACACACTACATGGTTCTATGAAGAACTGCTCAACCTGGCATAAGAAGCTTAGATGCCTGACCCCTTTCTTCTTCTCTCCCTGCCAGCAGCACCAAACAAACCCTACCACATAGCCGGTGGTTTCTCATCTAGGTGCAGTTGCTCACATGTCTTTCTTTCTCCTGCCTCCTTGCTCCTTAACCAGGGCAAAATTTAACATCTCTACAACCAAGTTCAAGATTGTCACCTCCTCTGGAAGTTGCCCCTCTTTATCCACTGAGGCTGGGTGAGGAGCTCAAGGGCTGAGTTGTCACACACAGTAATGTAATATTCTGTTTATATGTCTATGTCTCTCCTCCAGACTTAGGGCCCCTTGAGGACAGGATCTGAGGCTCTGCTCACTGTCATATCTGCAAGGATCTACGCAGGTGTGGTATTTATTGAATGAGTGAAGGTCTTTATGAATTAGCAAGAGAACGCCTAACACAATGGTGGGCACACAGGCTACCCTGGATCACTGCTTGTGGACTTGGTCCACAAGTTGGATAATTACAATGCTTCTGGAGCTCTTGGTGGATTTCCTAATGAAAATGACTTGGCTAGAAATGAAGCCTGTGGCTAGAAATGAGCCTTCTGCATTAGGAGTTGTGAGGCAGCTTATGCACGGTCCTCTTCTCTCTATGGTGTCCAGTTGAATGCCACATCCAAAGCTTTCTTGCTTCCATTCACAAACATGAACTTTCCTTCAGTCAGGGGGACCACTGCTTCCAGGGTTGAGATGAATAGGGTGTGGGCAAACGCCACTTCTAGATTATCACCCAAATATGGCAGATGAGGTTGCTACAAGTCAAGGTATTTTGCCAGGAAGTTTCTATATATTTACATGGCTTTCCAATAAAGTACAAACAAACACCTGGGATTTATCACTGCCAGACATCTCCCTTCACTTCCAATCATCCTTTGGAACATCACCATCATGCTCCTTCACTCCTCTCCTTTCCCAGTGCTCTCTTCCACTCTCACGGGGAGTTGCCTCTGTGCTGCTCCAGTATTCACACCATGCAACCCATCAAACTGGGTCTACCCAGCTCCCAGCCAGGCTCACTAACTGTAAAGCCTTTGCTGGACTTAAAAGCTTCCTCCAAGTTCACATTTGTAAGCTTGAGGCAGTTCTTTGGTATGCCAGGATGGGGAACATTTATTCCATTAATTCCAGTCACTGTGGCAGCCATGCTCTGTGACAAGGCTCTGATTATGAGGCTGCCGGCTGGCACAGTCAGCAAATGACTAATTCTAACACAGTATTCCGTGTTAGTTAAACTGCAGGGAAAGAAAAGAAAAGAAGAAAATAGAAGTATCAGCAAATGCTAGGTTGAAAAAGATACTCTCTAGGACCATAGACTAAATCAGAAGATGTTAATTCACTGCTATTCAATACACAGGCACTGGGGAAATAGAACAGCAAAGGAGAGAGTGTGCCTGCCCTGGCCCAGTGTACAGGCTCAGAGAGAACTGGATCTGCCCAGCCCTGAGCTTTGGAGAAGTCACTCACTGCTTTAGGGTCACTTGTAAAACCTGGAATTGGACTAGAGGCCTGGTACCTACAAGCTGTCTTACTACAAGAAATATCTCTTGCTTTTGCCTCACAGATCTGATGTTTTAAAAGGATTTCATCCAAAAATAAATGATGGCAGTTTTCAATTAGTAGTTAATTCATTTCCCATTTTTATACTGATTGAAGATACACAAATTACTAATCAAAATTACTAATCAACAGGGATCAGACAGTAATTCCAGCTTGAAGCACAGTTTATTTACTACTTTAATCAGTTTATAAAGTATTAACACAATTAATGTGGACTATCTTTTAGACCTTTTAAAATATTGATACCTACTCATGCCCTTCTTTCCCACTCAGTGTACCTTTGGTGGTCCCTTGGTGTGTGTCTTGATGAGGATCATGCATTTGTTGTGAAATCCAAGTTGACTCTTTGATTCTTATGTATAAATGACTTTCAATCCCATAGACGTGAATTTCTGCATTACTTTATTCTAAATGCTTATGGAAGTTCTTCAAGGGTTAGTAAAATTGGGTTTTACCGACCAGTCCCTCCCATCAGGAAACTTGCGAAAGCCTCTTAGATAGCCTCATCCACCAGAGGGAAGACAGCAGAAGCAAGAACTACAGTCCTGCAGCCTGTGGAACAAAAACTACATTCACAGAAAGCTAGACAAGATGAAAAGGCAGAGGGCTATATACCAGATGAAGGAACAAGATTAAACCCCAGAGAAACAACTAAATGAAGTGGAGATAGGCAACCTTCCAGAAAAAGATTTCAGAATAATGATAGTGAACATGATCCAGGACCTCGGAAAAAGAAAGGAGGCAAAGATCGAGAAGATGCAAAAAATGTTTAACAAAGACCTAGAAGAATTAAAGAACAAACAAACAGAGATGAACAATACAATAACTGAAATGAAAACTACACTAGAAGGAATCAATAGCAGAATAACTGAGGCAAAAGAATGGATAAGTGACCTGGAAGACAGAATGGTGGAATTCACTGCTGCGGAACAGGATAAAGAAAAAAGAATGAAAAGAAATGAAGACAGCCTAAGAGACCTCTGGGATGACAATAAACGCAACAACATTCACATTATAGGGGTCCCAGAAGGAGAAGAGAGAGAGAAAGGACCCGAGAAAATATTTGAAGAGATTATAGTTGAAAACTTCCCTAACATGGGAAAGGAAATAGCCACCCAAGTCCAGGAAGCGCAGAGAGTCCCATACAGGATAAACCCAAGGAGAAACACGCCGAGACACATAGTAATCAAATTGGCAAAAATTAAAGACAAAGAAAAATTATTGAAAGCAACAAGGGAAAAATGACAAATAACATACAAGGGAACTCCCATAAGGTTAACAGCTGATATCTCAGCAGAAACTCTACAAGCCAGAAGGGAGTGACATGACATATTTAAAGTGATGAAAGGGAAGAACCTACACAACCAAGATGATTCTACCCGGCAAGGATCTCATTCAGATTCGATGGAGAAATCAAAAGCTTTACAGACAAGCAAAAGCTAAGAGAATTCAGCACCACCAAACCAGCTCTACAACAAATGCTAAAGGAAGTTCCCTAAGTGGGAAACACAAGAGAAGAAAAGGACCTACAAAAACAAACCCAGAACAATTAAGAAAATGGTCATAGGAACGTACATATCGATAATTACCTTAAACATAAATGGATTAAATGCTCCAACGAAAAGACACAGGCTCGCTGAATGGATACAAAAACAAAACCCATCTATAAGCTGTCTACAAGAGACCCACTTCAGACCTAGGGACACATACAGACTGAAAGTGAGGGGATGGAAAAAGATATTCCATTCAAATGGAAATCAAAAGAAAGCTGGAGTAGCAATACTCATATCAAATAAAATAGGCTTTAAAATAAAAATGTTACAAGAGACAAGGAAGGACACTACATAATGATCAAGGGGGTCAATCCCTTGAAGAAGATAAACATATAAGAGTAAGATATAACAATTATAAATATATATGAACCCAACATAGGAGGACCTCAATACATAAAGCAAATGCAAGCAGCTATAAAAGAGGAAATTGACAGGAACACAATAGTAGTGGGGGACTTTAACATCTCCCTTACACCAATGGACAGATTATCCAGACAGAAAATTAATAAGGAAACACAAACTTTAAATGAAACAATAGACCAGATAGATATAATTGATATTTTATAGGGCATTCCTTCCAAAAACAGCAGATTACACTTTCTTCTCAAGTGCACACAGAACATTCTCCAGGATAGATTACATCTTGGGTCACAAGTCAATCCTCAGTAAATTTAAGAAAATGGAAATTATGTCAAGTGTCTTTTTTGACCACAACACTATGAGATTAGAAATCAATTACAGGGAAAAAAACGTAAAAATCACAAACACATGGAGGCTAAACAATACGTTACTAAATAACCAAGAGATCACTGAAGAAATCAAAGAGGAAATCAGAAAATACCTAGAGACAAATGACAATGAAAACATGACGTTCCAAAACCTGTGGGATGCAGCAAAAGCAGTTCTAAGAGGGAAGTTTATAGCAATACAATCCTACCTCAAGAAACAACAAACATCTCAAATAAACAATCTACTTACACCTAAAGGAACTAGAGAAAGAAGAACAAACAAAACCCAAAGTTAGTAGAAGGAAAGAAATTATAAAGATCAGAACAGAAATAAATGAAATAGAAACAAAGAAAACAATAGCAAAGATCAGTAAAACTAAAAGCTGGTTCTTTGAGCAGATAAACAAAATTGATAAACCATTAGCCAGACTCATCAAGAAAAAGAGGGAAAGGACTCAAATCAATAAAATTAGAAATGAAAAAGGAGAAGTTACAACAGACACCGCAGAAATACAAAGCATCCTAAGAGACTACTACAAACGACTCTATGCCAATAAAATGGACAACCTGGAAGAAATGGCCAAATTGTTAGAAAGGTATAACCTTCCAAGACTGAACCAGGAAGAAATAGAAAATATGAACAGACCAATCACAAGTAATGAGATTGGAACTGTGATTAAAAATCTTCCAGCGAACAGAAGGCCAGGACCAGATGGCTTCACAGGTGAATTCTATCAAACATTTAGAGAAGAGCTAACACCTATCCTTCTCAAACTCTTCCAGAAAGTTACAGAGCAAGGAACACTCCCAAACGCATTCTATGAGGCCACCATCACCCTGATACCAGAATCAGACAAAGATACTACAAAAAAAAACTACAGACCAATATCACTGATGAATATAGATGCAAAACTCCTCAACAAAATACTAGCAGACAGAATCCAACAACACATTAAAAGGATCATACACCATGATCAAGTGGGATTTATCCCAGGGATGCAAGGGTTCTTCAATATATGCAAATCAATGAATGTGGTACACCATATTAACAAATTGAAGGAGAAAAACCATATGATCATCTCAATAGATGCAGAAAAAGCTTTTGACAAAATTCAACACCCATTTATGATAAGAACTCTCCAGAAAGTGGGCACAGAGGGAACCTACCTCAACATAACAAAGACCATATACGACAAACCCACAGCAAACATCATTCTCAATGGTGAAATACTGAAAGCATTTCCTCTAAGATCAGGAACAAGACAAGGATGTCCACTCTCACCACTATTCTTCAACATACTTTTGGAAGTCCTAGCCATGGCAATCAGAGAAGAAAAAGAAATAAAAGGAATACAAATTGGAAAAGAAGGAGTAAAACTGTCACTGTTTGCAGATGACATGATACTATACATAGAGAATACTAAAGATGCCACCAGAAAACTACTAGAGCTAATTAATGAGTTTGGTAAAGTTGCAGGATACAAAATTAATGCACAGAAATCTCTTGCATTCCTGTACACTAATGATGAAAAATCTGAAAGAGAAATTAAGGAAAGACTCCCATTTACCATTGCAACAAAAAGAATAAAATACCTAGGAATAAACCTACCTAGGGAGACAAAAGACCTGTATGTAGAAAACTGTAAGACACTGATGAAAGAAATTAAAGACGATACAAACAGATGGAGAGATATACCATGTTCTTAGACTGGAAGAATCAATATTGTGAAAATGACTATACTACCCAAAGCTATCTACAGATTCAGTGCAATTCCTATCAAGTTACCAATGGCATTTTTTACAGAACTAGAACAAAAAAATCTTAAAATTTGTATGGAGACCCAAATGACCCCGAATAGCCAAAGCAGTCTTGAGGTAAAAAAAAACAGAGCTGCAGGAATCAGATTCTCTGACTTCAGACTACTACAAAGCTACAGTAATCAAGACAATATGGTACTGGCCCCAAAACAGAAATATATATTAATGGAACAGGATAGAAAGCCCAGAGATAAACCCACGCACCTATGGTCAACTAATCTATGACAAAGGAGGCAAGGATATACAGTGGAGAAAAGACAGTCTCTTCAATAAGTGGTGCTGGGAAAACTGGACAGCTACATGTAAAAGAATGAAATTAGAACACTCCCTATTTTTGAGTGTACACAAAAATACACTCAAAATGGATTAAAGACCTAAATGTAAGACCGGACACTATAAAACTCTTAGAGGAAAACATAGGAAGAACACTCCTGTACATAAATCACAGCAAGATCTTTTCTGATCCACTTCCTAGAGTAATGGAAATAAAAACAAATATTAATAAATAAATAAATAAAAGAAATGGCACCATGCCTTACATTTTTAATAGCACTTCAGAGTTTTCAAGATACTTACAGAGCTCTCATGGTACTTTGTCTAGAGGCACCGCTCCACCTCTCCCAGCTATTTCCCAGACTTGACCACATAACTAAACTGAAAGAGGATGAAGTTTGAGAAGAAGGTGTGTATGTAAGGCAAGGGAGTTCATTCCAAAGCCAAAGAGAAATGATTATCTACCCCAAAGCATTTATTGGGCTCCTTCTAGGCTAGGCCCTGGGCCTACAGTGGTGAATAAGACAAGCAAAGTCATTGGCTTCATAGATAGGAAAATACCCAGACCCGGGAAGTCAGGTTCATTCCACCCAGGGCTAGAGAGAGTGACAGGCAGCTTCCCTTCATCTCCTTTGTTTACCTGCAAATGAGCACATCAAAATCAGGTGGAATTAAAAGGGCATGTGTTTGGGACAAAAACATTAAAACCACCACTTAGCCTCTCTAGGACCTGGGTCATTCCTAAGGCCTCCCTTAACCTTTCTAGGCCTCTAATGGGACCTACCTGACAGGTTTGCTGGAAAGAGTCAGGAAGATACTGCACTTCACATAACACACCTGGCACACCGAAGGTACTCGATGAGGAAGAGGATTAAAAATTGAGGAAGACAGAAGGAGCCTCTGGACTGTTCCAATAACATATATATTGTATTACATGAGCAGTGCTACAGCACTATATAGAACCTAAATACATTTCATTCATAGTCTCAATATACTCCCCCAAACCCTCCTTTCATTTGCCTATGTCCTCTTTCTCCAATTGATCACAAGCACACATGACATTGGAGGAGCTATGATCAGGGTAAAGTTGCCATTTCTGGATTTATCATTTTCTTGTTTGAATATAGCATGGAACATTGCCATGTTTACAAACTAAATTTGTTATAGCTAGAGACCAGTATTTGGGCATTATCTTTGAAGTGCTTACATTGCTACCAATATATAAACAGTATGGCAAAGCAGGAAATGTGACACTGCTTTCACTCTAAATGCTTAGAATAGGCCCTCAGGATTATAGACTTAATTTGATGAACAGTATTGCAATTCCCACTAATGTCCTTTGGAGAACTGATGGAGATCGAGGGGAAAGGGGCTCACGGTAGAGTGTGAGGTGGTTGAAAGGGAGAGGTTTGGGGCTGGCTATGAGGCGGGGAATGAGTGGAAGGGAGGGGACTGAGCCTTACCCTGTAGCACGAAGGGCACTGGGGCAGAAAGCAGGACAGAGGCTGGGAGTGGGCTGTGAAGTGGCCGTGGAAGTGGGAAGATTGGAGTTAATGGTGGTGGTTTCAGAGATGGTGGGATTCAAGGAAAAGAATTTCCAATGGAGTATGAGGGGATAGCAGGACTGATGGGATTGCCATTCACTGTGAGTGTGAAAGGCTTGTGGGAGGGAAGGCTGAGGGTTCACGGCAGAACATGGAGTGTTTGTAGAGAGGGAGGGTTGTGGATTGCTGTGTATGTGGCTGTGAAGTGGTCCTGTGAGAGAGGACTGGATTTGGTGTGGGGTGGGAATTGGGGCTAGGGAGGGAGATGGGAATTACCATGGCTGTCAAATGGCCGTAGGGGAGATGAGCAGGGATCACTCTGGGGGGTGAAGTGGTCGTCAGGGAAGGAGGATTGGGGTTTCTCGTGAATGGGGTTGCTGGACCAGAAGACTGGTGTTCCTCTGGAGAGTGATTCTGTCTTGGGATTAACTCTGGAGTGTAAAGTGGTATAGGGAAGATGGATAGGGGTTTGTCGTGGATTGTGAAGGGATTGTGAGGGGGAGTGGATGGGGTTTCCTTGGGAGTGTGAATTGTTGTAGAAAGGGAGGCTTGGGGATGAATGTAGAATGTAAAAGTACTCCAGGAAAAGAGAGTTGGTTTTTATGGTACCACAGAATATGAGAGTTGGATGGGGTTTGGGGGCCGGGGGTAATGCTTACTGCAGAATGTGAGTTGGTGACGTGGTAGCCCGTGGGGACACCCTCTCCACATTTTGGAAGCTGTCTACAGTGTGAGGCTCTCCTTTCCAGCACAGGACTCATTTTCCTGGCTGTTGCAGGACCGACATGCAGCACAGCCTCTGTTAATCAGAGGGGCCCTGGAGGACATTTTGGGCGCAATGAGATAGATTCACGGAGAAGGAGGCAGGATGTAGGGAATCCATTCCTCTGGCCCAGACTGATGCGGATGGAGGCTGGTTCTGGAATCTTCAGTTGGGCTGGCAGCTCCTGGTTCATGGTGCCCTGATGGTGACGGGAACGACCTCTCTCCCGGTGGGTTAGTTCCATGGTATGACTCGGGGACTCTTTCCTGGAACTTCAGCCTAGAGTCTGTTACTTTAGCCTCTTCATCCATTGTGGGAGCTATCTACCTTGTTTAATGGATCCCTTTCTTCTTAAAACAGCTAGAATTAATTATGTAGTCTGTAGTAAAGAAACAAGACTACTATAACTACTAACTTACTTTGAAACTTGGAACAAATCAACCTGCACAGATCATCTGGCTTTTTCAGGGGCAAAACAGCCTAATGATTAAGGAAGGGCACGGACTCTGGAGCAGGGTTACCTGGGCGACCCCTGGCTCTGACACAAGTTACGTGAGCGTGGGTAAGTTATTCCACCGCCTAGTGTTTCTGTTTCCCCCTCCATGAATTGAGGACTCTGTGGCCTTCCTCATGGCATTGTTGTGAGAATTAAATAGGCTAATTCCTATTAGGCACTTAGAAAAGCACCTGTGACATATGAAACACTGAAAAAGATTAATTATAATTGTCACCCTCTCTGAGCCTCAGTTTTCTGAAAATTGAAGGGACATAATTCAACTCATAAGGTTGTAGTGACAATTAGGTTTTTAACAATGCATTTGATGATTCTTTCCTTCCTTCCTTTCCTCTTTCCTTCCTTCCAGAATGGGGAAGTGAGGAAATGGCTGTCAAATAAAATTTGAGGACCATCTAAGGCAAATCTGACTTACTTATCAATTTTGAAGTCCTTCCTCTCCTTTGAACCATCTAGAATTAAAACTACACCTTAAGGGGAAATCCCTGGCAGTCCAGTGGTTAGGACCCTGCGCTTTCCCTGGTCTGGGAACTAAGATCCCTCAAGTCTCACTGTGGGGCAAAAAACAAATACAAAAACAAAAACTCTGCACCTTAAGAACAATGCAATACCCAGGGAGAGACAGAGATAAGAGAGAATTAAACAGCTATGTGAGTTTGTGAGTTGACTAAGTTAAGTCTACTTTGAGGGGTCAAGCACTTAACATTTATTTAAGCTTCCACTAGGCAAAGAAATTCAGTAAGACTTTTGTTATTGTTGCCATTTGTTTTTTGGTTTTTTGTCTTGTTTTTATTTCCTGGCTTTTAAATGCTTTTCCTGTGCCTTTTCTTTTCTTTTAACAGTGATCATAGTTGTTTTTTTCTCTTTCCATCTTACACCTTGAATAATAATTAGATAGACATTATGCTTTTTTATTCTCAATAAGTAAGTTCCCCACTAAGGAAGTAAAGCCATTGGAATGTGAGCTCCTTCCTCAGGCAATTATCAGAACCACTCTGAAGAACCCAGAGCTTTGGAGAAAACAGTGAAGAGATTTGAGATCAGCAAAATATTTGACAGTTGGTCCATTGACATCTTTCTTTTCCTCATGTGAATTTTAGTGTCTATATCAGATTTATTTTCACTGAAGGCCACAGAAACCCAAATCAGATTGGCATGGGGACCAGGAAGAAGTTGGCATGAGCGTTGAATTCATTTATGGCTTGAAGCAGACTCACTCTCTTTAGTGTTGCCTGATTCTAAGGCCAAATGGAAGCTAGCGGCTATAGCCCTGTGTTCTCCTGGGTTATATCCTGCAGAGAGGGTGATGCTTCTCTTCCCCCAAGATTCCCGCATCTGACTTGGGTCTGACTTTCAGTGGACTGAATCAGGTCACATGCCCATATGTGGACCAATCACTGGAGCCAGGACAATGCCATATTTTGATGGTCAAGACCTGAATCACATGTGGATGGAGAGTGGGGAGGGCGTGGTGCCCCAGTGGAAAATCAGCAAATTGTTACCAAAATAAGGGAGCAGGAAGCCTGGACATCCCAGTGAGAGCAATTGTCCACCACAGTCATCTCTAGGTTATGTTTGGACCATCAGTTGAAGAAAAGTACAGGTTTTTCCTTTAAAATAATGCACAGGTTGATCTTAATGAAGGGTATACCTGTTGGTTCTCTAATATACTGGTCACAGGGGTTAGAATCCTGAGATTTCAAAGTCACACTCCGGATCAGTAATTTTCAACCAGGAAGGACATATCACACAGGGTGAGGGTGAGGGGAAGGTAACTGAATATTGTTGAGAAGGGGTTTTGATGTAGTATGGAAATGCATACTTAATATTATTACAAGTACATGTCTATTAAATAAAAATCAAAGCCTTATTTTTGGAAAACCACAACAGGAAAAGGAAGATAACATTGTGTTAGCCAGTGGCAATGGGTTGAACCAATACTTGGCATCTATGTACTAGCAAATATATCATCCAAAAAGAGGAAGGTGCTCCCACCATGAAAGACACGTATACTAGAACTTCAGTGGCAAGAGATTATTATGTAAAAGGTCTATTACTTTGTATTGAAGTGTTCCATTTTAGTTTTGCTAAAGGGTCACCTTTTCAGGGATGCCTACTCTGACCAGCAGACTTAAATTTATACCCTGCCAATTATTCTCCATTTCCTTCGCAGCCTTTACCACAGCTCGCAACTATTTTTTTTTTAACCTGTTTGTTTTCTCTCTTCCCCACTAGACTAAATGCTCCATGAGTACACAGATCATGTCTGCTTTGTTTTCACAGTATATCCAGTCCCTGATGTTTGGGGAGGAGTATTATCTTAGTCAGGATAGGACAGGCTCTGCTGTGGTAAAAGATAAATCTCTGAATCTCAGTGGCTTTAAAAAATAAAGGTTATTTCGCATTCACGCAGTCTGTTTCAGTTTGGACAGCTTTCCTTTGTCTTACAGGCATGCCATCTAGAACATACAGCCTCTAGGGTCGCCAAGGCAGACAATGAGAGGGACAGAGAAAGGCTTTAACTGATTCAACTAACAAGTAATACACATAACTTCCACTTAAGTCCATTGGCCAAAGTCGCATGGCCCCAATGTAACAACAAGGGAGGCTGGGAAATGTAGGTGCTGACAGATGTGTGGAGAGTGTCTACTGGCTCAACTACACAATTATTCCTACGTTTTCTGGTTTCCATGGGGAGGAAAGTACTCTAAACCCTAAGGCCTCTTTCGACTCTCTCTCTTACCCCCCGTTGGAAGGGGGAGTAATTTAGCTACTGGGCCTTTTGGGAGAATGAGCTGAACTTGTTGGCAAAATTCCTCTCCTGCTTCCGTTCTCTGGGGGTGTATCTGACAGCAGAGAGCACATAATCTCCACTGGTCCTCTGTGCTGCAAGTTTGGCTTTACACCCTCAGTCGTGTTTATCTACAATCGCAGTAATGTGCTAATCTCCCTCTGCCTAGTAAGTATGTGTCCTCCTCTCAAATGGCTCTGAACTCAGGCAAGAAACAAGAAGGATCTTGATAGACCTTCAACACTAGTTTCTTTAACCCTAATAGGTGCTCAGTGAACGAAGGAGCCTACAGGATACTGTCGACATCTAATCCAACTTGCCCCTTACAGGGACCCAGAGAGGTGACCTGACTCCTGTCTCAAATCTCCTGTCCTGACAGCAGATCTCCAAACGTCTACTCCCTCTAACACATGCTGCGAATACCATACCCAGAAAGAATCTAAAGCAGTATCTATTGCCTGCCACATTGTCTCCATGATTTTAGAGACCTTCCTCACAAGGAGGAGGAAGACTTAAAAAAAGAAAAGAAAAGAAAAAAAGTTTCAACTCCTCTGAGTACATCACAAGCTGTTCTTTTTTAGGAGGTGGGGTAGGGTAAATTCCTTCCCCCTCCCCACTCCTACCACCCAAACTATGGAATACTTTTGGGTGAAACATTCCCAGTCTGAGCTGATTGGGAATCACTGAAATGTGATTATTGTTCCCACAGAAAAGAACCCTGCAGTTGCCCAAATCACAGCTGTGTTCCAGAGAGAGAGAAAAAGGAGAAAGCAAAGGCCTGGGGTTGTTTGATAGGCTTCTAAGGGGCAGAGAAAAGGAGGGAAAGATTACTCTCCAGGTACACCCTGTGAAACAGTATTCCTGCAAACATCCGGAGAGCTCCCGCACTCCACCTGGGCACGCTCCCGCACCCTTCGCTCTAGAAGCCATCATGAAGCACTGATAGTTGGAGGGATGGTCAGGGTAAATGCACTTATCGCTGCCCCAAAAGTAATAGCAGCCGGGAAGGAAGGATATCCACGGAAAGAACACTGTGGCAGGTGAGAGAGCCCAGGCTTGGCATGGCAGAAAGAGAAAAGGCTTCAGGATCGTATTGAGAGGGACGATGGTCTCGAACCTGCCACTTACTACCTGTGAGTGTCAAAAATTACAACTACAAGTGGAGTCTGTGTGCCAAGAACTGTTTTAGGCACTGCAGTCATAACCATCCGTAAGACCTCAGCAGACTCTCCATCACCTGCTCAGGGCTAGGCTTTCTGCTCCTTTAAAATAAGGATCATAAATTCTTCATCATATAATTGTCATAAGGAGAGGAGGTCATTCAGGGACCGTGCCTGTCACACGCAGCCAACAGAGTGATGGTTCTTCTTCCCTCTTTGGGAAGGGCTAGTTTCATGGTATCTTGGAGAACAGGAGCCATTCATTTGAGGGCCAAACACCCAGCTGCAACTCTGGAGAGAAGCCCAGCTAAAGTGTGGAGTCAGAAACCAGGGTTTGAGCTTCAACTCGCTAACCATTCCAGAGACCAGAGGAGCTCCTGGATGAAAATGATGCATTGCAGGGGACACTGGGAGAGGATTGGAAGGCACCGGGCCTCCGGGGTGGGAACATGGGAGTAGGGGTCAGAGATGGACTCGCTGGTAGCCTCTGGGGGTTTGGAGAGAGACAGATGTGCTTTGACCCTCCATCATTCCCTCTTCAAGAGACAAAAGTGAACAAAGCAAATCAGTCTGTCCTTGGGAGGTGAAGTTCTAGAGGCAAAGAGGCAAGGCGGTTGCTCTCTGTGACTGTTTCCCAGACCCCTTCCCGGTGCCCCAGCAGAGCCCGGATCCCTTGGGCACAACTGCCCCATTCATGGCCTCTAATGTTGCCTGAAAATCCATTCTTGAAATGTCATTTCCTAAACTGAAAACTCTTCCTAAACAACAGCTCCTCTAGGACCCTGTTGTGTTTGTGCTGCTCGTAAGTGCCTTATCCACTATCTGACACAGAGAAATATTTATGTATACACAAGCATACTTTTTACAAATTTAGAATAATGCTCTAACCTGGTTTGTGCCTTCCTTTTTCCTCTTGAGGTTTAGAATTGTATTCTTATCTTTTTAACGGTTGCAGGGATTTCATCATCTAGATATACCATGATTAACTTAAGCATTCTACTCCCGATGGACGTTTATAATTTTTTCTGTTCCCTTTGCTTTCTCAAATACTCTTCTTAGTCTTTGTCTGCATCACTGATTACTTCTCACAGCAGAATCCTGGAAGTCGGCATCACACTGTCCTGTGTATGACGAGGCAGTAAGCGGTCAACAACAAGAACTCCAGGGCTAGAGCACATTGGCTAGCTCTGTAACTGGGGTGGGATATTTAACCCCTCTGAGCCTCAGCTGGCTTACTTGAAACCGCAGCTGATAATAGTCACCAACAAATAGGATTGTTGCAAGAGTAAATGAATTAGTATATATAAAACACATAGAACAGCACCCAGCAGAGAGTAACTGTTCTGTGAATGTTTGCTATTATAGTTGTTGTTGCTTATTATTATTTATAATTACATGGCTGTGTCCCACAAAACTGGGAGGCCCTTGACAGCAATGGTCATGTCTCACCCAGCCATGTATTCCAAACCTCCACAACCTGGCACTGAGGAGGAACTCTGTGCATATTTGGAAATAAGTAAGAAACACAGATGTGGAAATCAACCATTGACCTGGCCATTGCCCAATGTCCCTAGGTAAGTGGTTCATTAGTTTGGGGATTAAATCTCCATCCCCAAATATATATTGAGCTTTACCAGTACTTTGCACCTACATTTGGAATGAATTTATTGGATATATTCTAGAGATAAGGATTGATAAAAGGAAGAAGAAAGACACGTGAGGAATCTAGGTGCCCTAGGTAAGAAGAACAGACCTGAACAAGGAAGCAAAGGGTAGAGGAATAGGAGTGGCCAACCTGAAGACGTATGTCAGTGGCTCACCAATTTTTCCCAGGGTTGGCTCTGTGCTTGTGAAATTATATTACACAGGCTCCTATTCACTTAACTGTGGCTGATCATACCCCCTTCTATCAACAGGATAAACTTGGAATGAGGAAGCAAACAAGCTAATGATTATTGAGTGCCTAATATACAAAGAAGACTTTTAAATAATGGTCTTATTTGAATCTCACAGGCAGCCCTGGGAGGTCTGTGTTATTATCCCCTCCCTACAGATGAGAAAATGGAGACACATCCATGCATAGTCATAACAGCCGGAGCACACAGAGCAATAATTTAAACTCTGACCTCTGTACTTCCCTGTTCTAACCCTTTCTTCCTTGTTTAAGCGGAGCCCAAATGGGGCTCACTCCCAAGGAGCAAAGCATTGTAAGCTTAGTATTCTGGCTTCCTACACCAGGCAGGAAAAGAAAGAGTACATTAACTTTAAATCCCATCCATTACATTGCCAAGAAACAAGCACAGTCATTAGCCTTTGTTCCTACTTTGGTACCATGGTTAGAGAAGCAAAGGTGTTGAAACAGGTAAAAGTTAAGTCCGCCCAGTCGACAGGTGGGAACTTGCATCATTAGGGAACAGATACTGTTGAAAGTTCTATAGTTGGAGGGAATCCAGCGCAGCTGAATGTCAGAAGCAGCGTTTAAAGTTTTATGTAAATTTCCTTTCAGTCACCAGCTTCCCTCTTGGTTGTAAAAAAAGGGAAAAAGGAAAGAAACAATTTTTTTCTTAGTTTTCATTTTTTTAAAACATCTTTATTGGAGTATAATTGCTTTACAATGGTGTGTTAGTTTCTGCTTTATGACAAAGTGAATCAGTTATACATATACAAGTTTCCATAGCTCTTGCGTCTCCCTCCCTCCCACCCTCCTGATCCCACTCCTCTAGGTGGTCACAAAACACCGAGCTGATCTCCCTGTGCTATGCAGCTGCTTCCCACTAGCTATCTATTTTACGTTTGGTAGTGTATATATGTCCATGCAACTCTCTCTTACGTAGTCCCAGCTTACCCTTCCCCCTGCCCAATCCTCAAGTCCATTCTCTAGTAGGTCTGTGTCTTTATTCCCGTCTTACCCCTAGGTTCTTCATGACCTTTTTTTTTTCCTTAGATTCCATATATGTGGCACATATATACAATGGAATATTACTCAGCCATAAAAAGAAATGAAATTGAGATATTTGTAGTGAGGTGGATGGACCTAGAGTCTGTCATACAGAGTGAAGTAAGTCAGAAAGAGAAAAACAAATACCGTATGCTAACACATATATATGGAATCTAAGGGGGAAAAAAAAGTTTTCATTTTTGACTGTGTCAGACTGTGGTCCCAAGAACCCCCCCAAAATGGTTGAAATGATTCATTGTGGTTCCTACAAGAATTTGGTATTTTCTGGAGAAAAGCACAGATATATTTATGTGTCTGGGATATATGTACTGCTTTAGGCATCTGAATCATTCATACCGTAGAGTAAAATCTTAGATTGATTTTCAGTGCTGCTTCCAAGGATTTGATAACACAAATCTTCTATTACTGCCTCATGTGTTGTCATCTCTTGATGGGGAAATAAAATAGAGACTAGAATTTATATCCCCACCCATACAGGTAGGAAACTTGAGGAACTAGGATGAAGCAACTCATCTAAGCAGTATAGATTTTTTTAAAAAAAGCATTTTTGAAGAGGAAAGAAAAATCATGTCATCCAGGGCCCTATAATCAGAAATCTCAAGACACTGGATGTTACAGCCAATGGTTGCCACCATCACAGGGATCCTCTACATCCTATCCCTGGGCGATGGCCATCCAAACCCTGCTTCCACATGCTCAAAGAAGAAACGATGTTTTTTCCTCTTTGTAGAATGCCATATTTCAAAGAAAATATTACCCGTGAACAAGGCAGATCCTCAGTAGACATGGAGCAGGCCTGGGGAAGGCTGGAATCTGTCTGCAAGGCAGTGTTAATCCCAGGTGGTTACTGATCAGTGACACGGCTAAACTCATGGTTTATTGAACTACTAAGAAATCTGCTTCTCCAGTAACAGCTAGGTACATGGCTGCTTCAAAAGCTGAGTCAACACTTCACTCTTGTTCTTGTCGCAAACCTTTATCGTCATTTTTAACCTTATCGGGTTTATATTTACAACCTGAATATGTTGAGTATTTACTGAAATCAGACACCGGTGAAGCACTTGTATAGCTTTTGCTCGTTTACCTTTACTGTCACCCTGATGAAGGATTACTATCCTCCCATTTTCTGAACGAGAAAACTGAAGGTTATAATTTTACCCCAATGAGGGAAGCAGAAGACCAAAGGAGCCATTAGCAATAAGTGCTGCATTAGGAGTTACTCTAGGAATCTTTAGAAAGAAACCGTCATCTCCATTGATGGCCTATTGAGAGAGGATGACTTCTGAGCGGGGCCTGGGGGCTGAACGAAGGAGAGGAAGACTTACAGACGAAGGTAATACCATAATGAAAGGCCTAGGGTCTTGAAAGAAGACAGCGAATTTGCAGTATCCTGGCTGTCTTCGCTATAACCCTACACAGAGCACATATACCTGGTATATACATATTGATTGCCTTCTCTGTGGTTCAGATGTTTGATTTCACAGCACTTGCCCCTGGCGCTGGGTCTTTAAGCTCCCAAGTGTAGAATTAGCTCTTAAACCCCACTTGATGTCATGGTGATAAGGATGGCATTGGCTTATCCCCCAGCAGGCAAGGAGAGAGATTATTTCAGGAACCAGGCTTGGGTGGACAGAATGCTCAGGCCTTCCAGGTCCTTTGGTAATAAGCAGAAGATTTTCTTTTCCTTCAGTGATACCTGTACTAAATTTTGACTTAAGGCAATAACCGGCTCCACTCACCGAATGGCAATCGGCTGTGAGTATCAGCCCTCAGGGAATCACTCCTCTTTTAAGAAGAAAATTCTCATTTAAATAATTACACATTGGCCTCTGGGTTAATGCAAATTGTAGGATGTGCTACCAGGACTTTTGTGAGAACACATGAGACATTATTAGTAATACTCAACAGTTTCTGCTTTAAGCTATTAACCCATTCTGAGCTTTAATGAGATCAGCTGTGGATCTAGAATATTCTGGGAAGTTTGACACGGAGTTAAATGAGAGAAAAGTAGAATCAGAGAAAAGCAGATCTGGAGAGGTCTTAGGAATGGTATTCTCTAGAGATTTCAAACTTGTTCTTAACAATGAAAACCCTTTTTCAAACAATATCTTAAAGGGACCCTGAGGTAGGCATCTGTTATTTCTACTTTGCCTCCTTCTTGATAAAATACACCTTAATTTTCTTGGAGGAAACACCCCTACTCCATGTATATTATATGGGATTGACCCTAACCCAGCTTCTGCCATTAGCAATTCTAGCCTGAGGCCAAAGCTGGCACAGGGGGCAGATCTCTGAGAAACAAAGAAATGAACCTCTAAGGTAAATACAGTTAACCTGCTTGATCAAGCTGTACGTGAAGCCAACTGACCATAGACTTCTTAGTTATGTAAATAAAGAGATTATCTTTTATACTTAAGCCAGTGTGAGTGGAATTTTCTGTTACTTGCAAATGAAAACATTGTAAAAGAGTCTAAAAACCAGCAATATAAAAAAGATAAGGCCAGACTCCTCTGATTAAAATGAGGGTAGGAAACTTGGGGCCCCACTCACAATGTACTCCCTCAATTTCCAAAAGGCTCTGTAGATGGACTCTACAATCTAACTCAATTCTTTTATTTTACAGGTAGACAAACCATGGTCCGAGGAAGAATAGTAAAATATTGGCATCATGCTTGAAGGAATTAAAACGTGAGTACAAGTTTTTTGCTTTTTGTTTTAAGCAGGTTTCAGAAACTTAGGAGAAGTAGTTACTACTTAAAAATTAGAAAAGATTTTATTGAGGGAAATCGTAATAATACAGGACACAAAATAACGCTAAATAAGCTGTCAATAATTATAGCACAATAACCCATGTAATATGGGTCTCACAATGTCCATAAAAAGCATTGACAGTTATTGCCTATGGATAGTTGGTCATCCTTCAGAAAAACAGGTTTGTGTAGACCTGACCATGCGTCTTATAAATTTGCCAGTGAAATTTCTGGTATGTTCTAATGAAAATGAACTTTTCCTTTGGGATCTGGCTTTATCCGATGCCATTCATCTTACCTCTTACTGTTGTGCAAAGCTTCACACCATGTAACCTCAGCTTTCTCCTGAAGGACATCACTGTTGCAGAAGATATCTTTAAGACAAATGAAAAGAAATTTAACGTACAGATCAAAATTTGGTAGCATAATATGAAAGGCACGTGGTAAACCATCGTGCCACGGTAGACTAGTAAAAGGTCAGAAGACTGGCAAATTCCAAATCAAAGAGAGGAGAAAGTAGATTCTGGCCATGAGTGTATAATTAATAAGTGAGTCATTGCTCTCTTCATTTAAATAAAATTATCTTTTAATAATTTAATGAGATCAGCTACCTCTTTTCTCTTTCCAGTGAGAAAGAAAAAAAACACAATTTGGTGGTTAGATAAACAGATACTAAACCAAAATTTGAAAGAACATCATTTCCTTCTGTCTCTTAGCTAAAGATAAATCATTACATGACCGCTTTCTGAAGTTTGAGTAGCATCTTAACAGAAATGTGTATCTTTAAGAGCTTGGAACTCAACTTAGTAGAAAAACCTTTTAATCCTGCTGTTTTGTGGAATGATTGTAATATTAGTAAAAGTACATCCATTCTGCCTAAAAAGAGTTTATTTTTGGAGGCCCATATAAATGCTCTTATATTATTTTTTGTTTGTTTTTTGCTCTCTCGTCTAATATTTTTGAGTAAAGGAGAGTTCTCAAAAACTTGATTTGCTTTTAGTGGCAAAGTTGCTGAAGTGTTTGAGAAACACTCAAGAGGCTGAGAGTTGTTATATAAAAACATAGTATAATGATTTATTCAAGAAAATGCAAGGAAATTAACTTTTCTCCATATACAGAAAGAGTAATTTTGCTATTCAAACTTCATCTTGTTTGGGCTTTCATCACTGAAAGCATCTATAACTAGTTACTAGTGCCAGGGAGTTATTAGAGATGCCGCTTTGGTGGGTTTTAGTAAAATTTGCGATTGTGCAGTTTCTCTGAGATCTAATATCCCACAACAATATTGCAGGGTTGACCTACTGCTGCCACTTACTAACTATGTGAACTTGGGTAAATTACTTATCTTTCCTCAGATGACTTTCTCAGGTTTCTCGTCTGTAAAATAGAGCTATGTTCAATACTTTAATAGGGTTGTTGTAAAGACTATATGAGTTAATATATATTTAGGGCTCTTAAGATGATTTCTAGCGTATGGGAAACACTTAGTGTTAGTCTTTATGAGCACATATGCCTAGTGTAACTAGCACTAGCAGGCAGTCTGTACCATAAAGGGCTTCACCTTGAGGAAAACTGATACAGCAAAACCTGATCTCACCATCCCGATGAACATGAGGCTGGTCTTCCGGGTCAGCCTGAACACTCACTGGTTGTAGGAGGCAAGATTCTAAGATTCTTCCAAGATTCCTGCCCCATCACGTATGGGCCCTTTATAATCTTCTACTCTTAAGTGCATCCAGAACCTTGTATAGGATGGGGTACCACTCTTGTGATTAGGTAACTAATCAGTGGACTTTGAGTTAACCAAAAGGAAGGTTACCCAGGTGGGCCTGACCTAATCAGGTGAGCCCTTAAAGGGACCAGGTCCTTCCTGAAGTCAGAGATAAAGTGTGAGAGGACCTATGGAAGGAGCCACATGGCAAGGAACTGAAGTGGTCTCTAGGAACTGGGAATGGTCTCTGGACCACACCCAGCAACATAATGGGGGCCTCGGTCCGAGAGCAGCTGAATTCTGCCAATAACCACGTGAGCTTGAATGGGACCCCTTGCTCTAGAGGAGATTACAGCCTCAGCTGCTACCTTGATTTCATCCTTGTGATATACTGAGCAGAGAAGCCAGTTGAGCTCTGCCTGAACTCTTAACCTACAGAACTGTACAGAATAAGTTGATGTTGTTTTAAGCTGCTGTGTTTGTGGTAATTTGTTACACAGCAATAGAAAACAAATACCCTTTTGCTAATAACCTAGAGTTGTACCTCATCTGCTGGGCTTATGAGAGGCCAGGAGGCTAGATAGTAAGAAATGTCTAGCTTCGTCATTTTGCTTCTCAGTGCCTCTGTGAGGGAAGCGTAGCTCAGAGAGTCATGTGGCACCAGAGCATGGCCCTGTTCATTTGTGTGGACCTGCCTCCTACAGGGGAGTTTTTGTCACCCCCAAAATGCCTTTAATACACTCATATGATCCCCAGAAAACCCTTCCTCTAGGACTTTGTCATCCTTTAGGCTTCTTCTTAGTAGAAATTCCAAGAAACTTTCCCTAACCACTCACTCTAACTTTGGCCACCTCCCGAGACATCATCATTTACTTCCTTTGTAGCACTGGTCTGTATGAGTATGTCACCTTACATGGTAAAAGGCTTCGCAGACTTGATTAAGTTAAGGATTTTGAGATGTGGAGATTGTCCTGGGTTAACCAGATGTGCCCACTGTAATCACAATAGATACCCTTATAAGAAGGAGACAGGAGGGTCGGAGTCAGAGGCGATGTGGCAACAGGATCAGTGGTTGGAGCTATACGATTGCTAGCTTTGAAGACGGAAGATTCCTGGAGCCCAGGAATGCAGGCAGCCACTAAAGGCTGAAAAGAACAAGGAAGCAGATGCTCCTGTAGAGTCTCCAGAAGAAATGCAATTTTGCTGACACCCTGATTTCAGCCCAGTGAAACCCATTTTGGAAGTCTGACCCCCCAGAACTTTAAGACAACAAATGTTTATTACGTTAAGCCACGAAATTGGTGGTAACTTGTTATAGCAGCAGTACGAGACTAATACAGAAAGGTAGAGAGACAGAGCTATCTTAGATATATGTCTCCTCTTTATAAATATCATCTTGCATTGCTTTTTCTATTAGCCAGTGGTGTTAGGTCCTGCCAAGGATGGGAAACATAATTTTTACCTCTAGTAAACCTTTCCTCATCATCTCCCTGGCTCCTCCTTGTGCCTTGGATGTGATTTGGCAGATAGAAACAACATGGGCTTCAGAATCAAAAAGAGTTGAATTCAAATCTTAGTTCTGTTATTTATCAGTAGCATGCATTAGGACAAGTAGCTCCACCCCTTGGATTCAGTCATTTCATCTCACTTTCAGCATTGTCACAAGGGGTAGGAAGCAAACAAGCAAATCATAACAAAGACAGTAACGCTATTGTTGATAAGCAAGGCAGCCTTCCAAGGAGCTGGATAAAGAACTCACGTTAGTGTGTTTCTGCTCTGGACATCATACGATTGCATGGTGGCAGGAGCTGTGGATAGCTAACTTCCTTCTTCACATTATAGGAGAAGATGTGCTGCCAACAGGCCCAATCTTGGAAGGAAGAAGCAGCAGAGATTGGATGGGGAAAAAAAGAGGAGGCCAATGCATAGCAGAAGGCAGCAAGTTTAGTTATGTGAGCTTCCCTGGAATTTCCAAATCTTTAGGAGCGAGTTCTAAATTTATATATTCTTAGTGTGAGTGTATTTTTTATAGAAACGGATAAAGGCAATTCCTGTAACCGCTTTGACTTAGGGCAAAACAGAAGTTTCAGGTGGAGGGTGACCTGGGAATTAGTAAAAACCAGGGAAGGACATTAGACTTCCGTGGACCATGAGACTGCTAATTGAGCCAGGCTTGCCCAACTCTGTGAAGTACAAGGCCAGGGCCCTGCTAACAACTCATGATAGGAATGCCTGGCAAGGTACAGACACACAAACCAGTTATAGACACACAAACAATTTGGGGATGTTCTGTATACTTTCTCCTCCCATTTGAAACATGTTATCTTCCAAGTTTATTTAGATAAGAGACATGGGAAGCCCTGATGATCTGAACTAACAGGAAAGCAGTGGGCTTGACAGGTGGTAATAACAATCAAGAAGTCCATTCCATCCCCAGGGCCCAGAATTTATCCCTTTTGTTCCCAGACACCTCTCTGCCCTCTGGTCCAATGCTGTCTGCTGGGGAAGACTTACCACAGGAGAGCAGGTGGCTTCACAGGCCTCTCATTTGGGTAATGAGTTAGAAATTTTACCTAAAGCCAAGCCCACGGACCCCTCCAGCTGCTATACACTGGAAGTTGACAGACAGCAACGTGTGTGTGTCGGGCTGTGTGTGTGTGTGTGTGTGTGTGTGTTGAAAGGGAGGCTGAAATGTCTTTGTAATAATCAACACATCCATAGCTGTTTCCTTTCTTTTTTTTTCCTTTTTGTAAACCACAACAATTTCTTGAATCACTTGATTCTTTTATGGGGTAATGAAATAGATAAAGCCTACCTTCAATCAGCTACCTCTTCAAGCAGTTAGCTTTACGCACAAATTTTCAAGGAACTCCTCATTGCCCCTTCTGAACTGCTGTGGGAAAAGATTGGAAGGAGATAGGCAGAGGTCAGTAATAGAGGGTGAGGCACCTGGCTACCCTCCTCAGCTCAGGGAAGGGTTAATGAATTGCATTCTGGGGACAAAGAGAACTTTGACAAGAGAGAGTCTGGCAGTTTTCATAAGGCAGGAAAGGTGACCATTATCAACTGAGAGGTGGGTGTGCAAACACAATCTATATGTTTATATACCTTCTTCCACCTTGTAGACATTGTTTAAATGGGAGGGGAAGAAAGTACAAGTGTCTGTGTCTTCCTTTTGGAAAGACACAGACAGAAATTCTCATGCTTGACCTGCATCTTTTGTCTCAAGGAGCAAGTCCCACCTTCTCTGAGTTGGGTGTCACAGAGAGAGTTTGAAAGACAGCATCACAACCATCAACCTCATTCATTGAGCACTGATTGTGGGACAGTCACTACCCTAGGTGCCAGGCTTAAAATAATGAGCAAAGAGTCAATGTCCTTTCTTTCTCCCATAGGACTCCTGGTCTACTCATTGTTGTCATTCAACTTGTCATCATCATCATTACTATCGTCACTAACCACCTCTTTTCTTGTCTGTTAGTGCAACGTTTAAAATTTAAGTGTGCTTTTGAAATGAGTAGGGATGGAAAAAAATGAACATAAAAGTAAAGTCTTAGGGCTTCCTTGGTGGCGCAGTGGTTGAGAGTCTGCCTGCCGATGCAGGGGACGCGGGTTCGTGCCCCGGTCCGGGAGGATCCCACATGCCGCGGAGTGGCTGGGCCGGTGAGCCATGGCCGCTGAGCCTGCGCGTCCGGAGCCTGTGCTCCGCCACGGGAGAGGCCACAACAGTGAGAGGCCCGCGTACCACAAAAAAAATAATAATAATAAAATTTAAAAAATAAAATAAAGTCTTAAAAAAATAAAACAGTGAAAAATAATCACCTGGAGATTTCATTAAAATGCAAATGTCCAAGTATATTTGCCGTGCTATGAACTAGCAAATCTTGAGATGGGTCCCATGACTCAACGTTTTCAAAACAGTCCAGAGGATTTTGATGTAGACATTTCGTGGCTCTCACTTTGCAAATAGAGGCTTATGTTATAGCACTTCAAACATTTTTGTCACAGTCATTGTTTCACATGTCACAACAGCCCAAGAAAGTAAATAGAATGAGAATTATTATCTCCAATTTATGGATGAGGAAAACAAATGCATAAGGATGTCTATTTAATCTAATTTAATATAACTGGCATCCAATTTGTTCAAGCTTTGTACTAGAAGTTGTAGAGAAGAATGACATGCGCAATGAATTTGTGTTAGAAGGATGAAGAAAAGTACACAAATATTCCAGGCGTTTTACATACTATCTTATCTGCAGTTTACTTTTATATATATCAGTACATACATACATATACATGCATTATACAGTATATACATACATGTACCATACGGCATATACATACATGTACATGCATTACACGGCACATACATAAATGCACATGTACTATACAGTACATACATGTGCACACATCATACATCATATGCGTACATATATTATGCAGTATATGCATATGTATTATGCGGTATATACATTGCATATACATGTATACATATACATACACATGTACACATATACATACGTATACATATACATGTATACATATACATGTATACATATACATACACATACATGTACACATATACATACGTATACATATACATACATATACATGTATACATATACATGTATTATGTCACCTTTATTCTGTACCTTGAGGGTGATACATTCAGTTATTCACTAACTTATTCATTGATTTTACCTAATATTTAGTGAACACTACTATGTGCCTTGCAGTAATAAATAATATACACAAAAACATCTGCCTCCATGGAACTGACATTCTATTTGGGGAAACAGACATTAGGAAAATACACCATGATGTAGTTCATTGATATTTGAAGGGAGCTATCCAGGAACAGAATGTATGGCTGTTTGGGACCTATTTGATAATATAATAAATATTTATACAAGTGACAGAATTTAGCCTGAAACTTGCTTTGGTCAAAATATTCTTTACAGAAGTAAGAATCTTGAAGAGTAGATTAACAACGCCCATCTATCTTTAATTGTCGTAAACCATTGTTTACCAAAATAATCTAATAATTGTAAACAGCCAGATTGGCATATCAATTTGTAACAGATTGTCTCATTTCATCTTTACAGTAATGCCATGGTGTAGATAATATTATTATCTCCATTTTACAGATTAGACATTTGAGGCTTAAAGAGGTTAAACAGTTTCCTGATGCTCAGTTATTAGGTACTGAGTAGTAGAGCCAGGCTTTAATCTGGTGTGTTTCTATAGCCTGAACTATATCCACTTCACCATCCTGCTCTAAGAAGATCTCAGTGTCACAAAATCTATATAACCCATCTCTCAACACTTCCCAGTGGCCTTGGGTTTCAGTTGGCCATTCTCTTTCACACCGGCAACATTCATCTTACCTCTGTGCCTCCTCTCCAGCCTTCTGCCTATCAAAGCCAGTTTAAGGTTCCCTTATCAAAGAACTTTCCAGAAAAAAAAAAAAAAAAAAAAAAAAAGAACTTTCCAGGACCAATTCTAATTGGTGATGATCACGATAACTTCTTAGTCTATATTAAATCTTGTCTCTCCTGAGTAACTAACTGAAACTTCCCTTGAAATTAAGGAACATTTTTCCTACACTTTTCTAATATCCCACAGCATCTAATATGATACACTGCATACAGAAGGCGGGTAACCTGTGTTGCTTCAGGACATAAATGTTAACTGCACTGCTTAGAATATAGTGCCTGTCACATACTAGATGCTCAGTAAGTATTTGCTTTCTTAGATAGAATTTTCACAAGATTCTGAAGAGTACACTGGATGTCTCTTTCAATTTAGATGATTAGAAGTAGAAAATCAATGAGGATTCAATTTTTAATTTAAGCTATTTTTATTGTAAACAACTATTATTTACATACTCATTTTAATATAAGGCTTAGAGACCATGGAACAAGAAGCTCATTTTCAATATATAATGTATGTATCTAGAAATCTGAGTCAGCAATGAGGTTATCTGAGGCCAAATTGGGGAAATATTCATAGAGGGAGGTCCTGGATAGCATGGGCAGAATTGACATGGAACACAGAATGTGGGAAAGAGAAAGTATGCATGGGGCCAAGCTTTTACACATTAGGTTTTCTCTTTTGTGTTACACACAAGTTGGAGGAAGAAGTGGTGAATGAACCATATACTAAGCTAAAAGAGGTTATTTAAGCAACCCCCTACTTAATTTGGAAACATAAATCATATTTCATATCTTGTCACTTCTCAATGACACACGCGCACAGTTAATGTCATTTGATGGCATTGAAACAGATTTGGCAAATATTGGTTAGTCACACGTAAACATGTGATAGACTCATAGCATTTAATATATTCATGTATGTGTGTCTCAATATGTGGGCCTTGTCTTCCGAGGCCAATACTAAGATAAGTGGTTCAGTAGGGGATTTTATTAATTTATGAATTTCCTTAAATTAATGTCTTAGTGAATACAAATTTATCACATTCAGGTATATGTATTTAAAAAGAATAAAATTATCTGATATTGGACTGTTGTCGATGTGGGAAATACGTTCATTCTGTGAACAAGTATGTACAACGTAATTACAAAAAGCCACTGTCTAAGCTTTATGCAGACTCATGAGGTCAAAAAACATTATACCAGTAAAAACTTAAGAAAAAAGTATTTGTGTGACGCACACCCAGGTATGTACACACACATACATACACGCATGTTAAACTCCTAGAAACAGTGATTTCATGATGAAAGCACTTTGGGCTGAATTTGTTTCTCCCTCTGAACTTTTAGTTTTCTCCTTTCTAAACATGGGGATAATTTTAATTGTGTCTGTTTCAAGGAGATGTCAGAATTAAATGAGATGGTATATATAAAAATGCCTAAATCATGTGGGACCTGGAATACAGAGTATCCACCTCTGACCTCTCTTTTTGTCTCTGTTCCCGCTTCTCATGAGTCTAGCCTTATGCTGTTCTTTTTGGAGGAGCCATAAGACGTAGATAAAATCCTACCTGCTGCCAAAGACAATGCTGTTGGGGAAGCAAAATTGTTCATAAGCAGATTAGAGAACTTCAGGGGAGAGGATGTAGCCAAACATTCACTCTTGCACTTCGTGCTTTTATGTGTATAAAGTAGAAGGTGGGAATTTTGAAAAAGTGCTGGCTAAGGTTTCTTCAGGGTTTATCCTATTAGACTATGACCAGCAAGAATTACAGATGAGACCTCCAATGAGCCAGAAAAGTCAGAATCGGGTCATTGCCACACTGGAGAGATAACCCGGAAAGCAGGAAGCCCCCGAGGAATAATGATGGCAGCAAGTAGTCAGGAGGAAGGGCAAGGGATTCGCTGGAGCCAGGCTATGACAGTCAGATGACAGGAACTAGAAAAGCACACCAGCAGGAAAGGAATCTTCCGTCTGAGCCCAAGCTCCATGGCCTAGTCAAGTCCTGAAGCTCACAGATGCTACCATACACCTTTGCAGCATACCCAGGTGTAAAGCACAGGGTAGGTAAGGATCACTGTGCTTGCCTCAATGACATGGATAGCAGTATCCTGACCTACTGGAGTGAGCACTGAACCAGCAGCCGGAAGACCCAAGACTGACTCCGCCTTCCACTTAACCGCTCCATAATATTGGGCAAATGAATTCCCTTAGTGCCCTTACTTGCAAAGTGGTGATGTTCACTCTCTGTCATACGTCGTGTGAGATCCAAAAGAAATAAATATGAAGCAGCATAGCTTAGTGGTGAAGAGTGAAGACAGCCTGGATTCAAATCCCAGATCCACCACTTACAGCAGCACATGATCTTACTAAGTGTAGCTATTCTTCAGAGTCCTCGTCTGGAAAGTGGGATAATAAGATGCCTTTTTCACAGTTATTGTGAGGATTAAGGGTAACTGGCAAAACATGTGAAGTAATTACAAAAGAACCAGGCCCATAGTAAACATTCAATAAATGTACTGGGAACTGTGATCGTTAATGAGAACACAGCTTGTGACCAGGTGACGTGGGAGCACAGGAACCTGGCTTCAGAATCAGACAGGCTTAGGCTCTGATTCAAATGCCACCCTTATAAGCTGGATGACTGGAAGGAAATTACTTAACTCCTCAATATCAGGTTTTTAATTTGCACAGTGGGCATGATAATTCACTGTTCAAGGCGTTCTTATGAAGATTTGAAATAGCCTATATCAAGCAAATGGAATAGGGTGTATTTTCAATAAATGGGGGTTATATGTAACGATAGGGTAATAGACACATCTAGAGAGTATTACTGTTAGAATTGATCTTGCTGTCAGGTTCTTTCCTAAGCAAGATAGGACTTCTCAGATGCTAAAACTGAGGCACTCTTGAGTCCATATCAATGAGGTTGACCAGTACAGCTGGGAAATTTGAGAACCTCATTTCAAGCAAGCATAGATGCATCTTTCTTTACAGAAAACTTGATCAGAACAGACCGATGCACACAATTCATCCATCCCCAGTGGTCTGTATTTATAGTGGCACTTTGCCCAGCCCTCTTTTCTCTCTGGTCTTATGTGTCGGTGAGACTGATGGGGAGAACATCAGAATGTCCTGGGAGCGAAACGCCACAGGCAGCCTGAGGACATGAGCTGTGCCTCCCGGGGGCCTCAGACCTCAACAACACTGCCACTGTCCTTCCCAGTAAGGCTGGAAGGTGGACAGGGGCCAGCTGGACCCAAATGCCACGAAGCAGACCAAAGGGTTGCAAGCGGGCCAGGAGGAAGCCTAGAAGATGGATCTCTGAGAAGGTGGCTGGCAGTGCATTCTCACGGTGCTCTTCAAAGCACTGGACACATCCCAGATCTAAGTGCCAAACACCCAAAGGAGCTAGCAACACACTTCTAACTCTTGTAGGGAGTCCTGGCTCAGAGGATCCACAAAGGACAAAAAGGGCCTAGCAATGGCTAAGTTCCTTGTGTGTGGCGAGTACTCTACACCTCGACCCCGTCTGGTCCCTACAACACCTGTATCAAGCTCCAGTCATCACCCCATTGTACGCAGCCTGATACGTTGTGAGCCTTCGACAAATGCTAGCTATTATTACTGTTGTTGTCATCATTCTTATTACAGATGAAGAGAATGAGTCTCATGGCTGTGAAGTCACTTGCCCACGGTCATATAGTTTGGTAGTGACAAAGCTGGGTCTCAAACCTGATTATCTACTTCCAAAGCATACACACTAGCATCAAAGCCTGCAGCCAGTATGGCTTATTAGACACCTTCCCTGCTCTGGGGGCCATACAGGTGCGTTGACAGAGACAGGTAATTCATACCTCCCCAAAAACTTTAGAGTCTAGTTTAACAGTGTTTTTCAGACTATTAGTCTTGGCCTTCGGTAGTTCATGAAACCACTTTGAGGTCATCACAAATCAATTTTTAATGATATAGAATCAAATTTAAACAAAGAATGCATCTTACATAATTCAGTGATGTAATGACACTTGTTTTAATCATGTATATTAACATGTATATGCGTATACTGGATCATGACACACAAAATATAGCTAATAAAGATAATGGTCAGAAGTATTTGAAAGCCATTAATCTAGCAGATCTGCAAGCAGCAGACAGAGATTTAAGTGGTACAGTTACTTGCTAGCAAACTCTTCTCATTGGTCTCTTTGGGACTACAGGGTGCCCTTAGTGGTATCTCCAGTGGAGGGGAGGGCTCATCATGGCCCACATCAAGGTAGGGGCATCACAGGACAGGACTTCATAGATCAGACTTCTGAAATCCATTTTGAACATCGCAGTCTACTGAATCCAACCACATAATAGGAATTGAGGTTTGAATCAACCTGGAGTAAATCCATTTTTTTAATTCCTATGTGGATATTTGTTTCCAATTTATTTTAAAAGTTTTTAAAGTTTAAGTATAGTTGATTTACAATGTTGTGTTAGTTTCAAGTGTACAGAAAAGTGATTCATATATACATATAGATTATATAGATATTCTTTTTCAGATTCTTTTCCATTATAGGTTATTACAAGATTTTGACTATAGTTCCCTGCGCTATACAGTAGGTCCTTGTTGTTTATTTTATATATGGTAGTGTGTGTATGTTAATTCCTAACTCCTAATTTATCCCTTCCCTTCTGGCTCCCCCCTTTGGTGACCATAAGTTTGTTTTCTATGTCTGTGAATCTGAAATCCAATTATTTTTATTTAACATTCAGCTAACATTTTTTAAGCCCCTCTGGGTACCACTCACTGTATTAGGCACTGAAAAGAAGAGGTTCAAAAGACAGATACACTGTTGCCTTGCCCTGGTAGTGCTCCCAATTCCTTCCACAAACATGAACTGAATCCCTTTTACGTACTAGAACCTGAGCCAGACACTAGGAAGATCAAAGCCAGACCAAGCTGTGTTGGAGCTTGAGGGCAAAGGAATTTTAGCATAAGTTTTTAATTGCTGATTTTTTCCAGAACACTAGAATGGCTGAAAAATCAAAACACAGAAGTGTTAAAACTCACATTATTTTAAGTTTAAATGTTTTATTTATACCCCAAACTGAATTTATTATAATTTTACCTTCCTGGTTTTATTGGAAGCATGGTCATCAATAACATTTCAGAAAGAGTTCCTTGCTTATCTCATTTTCAGCTGGGAGAATTCCTATGTTTGACAATTTCCCTTGACCAAGTAATGATCTTAAATAATTTTTAATTAACTTCAGTTTACTGATCCTGTCTTTATTTTAAACATTGATATTATGTTCACTGTGGAATGTTTGCACTAATTTTGATTTTTTTAAGTCATGCATTAAAATAGTGTTTACCTTGGTAATTTATATTGCCCACCCTCTTCCCACCGAATATTTGCCCATGCCAACACCTTACTGGATCCATACTGGTCCTAGCACTAAGGGATCCGCAAATGAGTTAGGATGGAGCCTTTCTTCTTCAGCTTTTATAATCCAACAGTAGAACCGAGCAAGTAAACACATACAGTTAACATTTCTTGAGCATTTATATAGTGTTGTTCTAACTACTTTACATGTATTAATTAATTTAATCTTTCCATCGATCCTGTGAGGTAGCTACTACTTATTATCCCCATTAAAAAAAAAAAAAGAAATTTAGGCAAAGAGCATTTAGGAAACTAGCCCAAGGTCACACGGTTCTAAAAGACAGAGCCTGGATTTGAACTCAGAGTCAGCCTGTCTCCAAAGCCTAAGCCATCAACCGTGGAGTAGTTTCTAGGCTAAGGCAGGAGGTCATGGCTTTCAATGTAAAGGATCACCTGCTCAGCTGAGGAAACAAAAGTACACGTCATATTATGTCACCCCAACAGTTTTAAACCCAACTGTTAAAAAAATAAATAAAACGATTAATAATACTTTGAAAGCAGTGTGTAATCTACCCCCAGATAATTTTATTTCCTTCTTTTCAAAGAATTATCTTCCTTCCCTGAGACATATGCTTCCCATTCCTAAGGTGGCTAAAAGGACTCTCTCTACAAAAGTGTAAAGTAATCAGAGGGTTTCCTTAGTGTGACAGTGTGCTCCCAAATCAGCCCCTCTTCCACAGTAAGTGGCCACATTGAATGAAACCCACCACATGGTATCCATGTCTCTTGCATATTCCATCACATCTATTCATTCAACAAATATTTATTAAGCATCTACTGTGGGTCAATTTCAGAACCCACAGTCGCCTTTTTAAAGAAAATATAAAATGTCTTTAAAGCATGCATACCCAGAAGTCTATTTTCCTCTGAATTTCCCTGAGGAGATCCCTGAGGAGGAAGCAGTGCTAACGCATGCTCAAATAAAAACTATATATAACTCACATCTGTATTATGGCTTATAGGTTACAAAGTGCTTTCATATGCATGATTTCATTTGCTATTTGTCCTCTAGAATGTCTCAGGAGATAAGTAAAATTAAAACAACACTAATTTAAAATACTCTAATTAAAGAAACCCAAAATGACAAGCATTAGCGAATAAACACTAACTCTTACCCCACTGAGGAAGAGTGTTTGAAAAAAAAAGTCATGCATCACGCTTTCCCTGATTAAGGAAGGAAGATAAAATGCTTAAGCCCTGCCACTAACCCCTTGGGTGATGTCAGGTTAAGTCATTAAACTCTGTGTTTCAGTTTCCCTATCAGTAAAGCAAGCGTTCAGTCACGTGCCAGTTCATCTCAGAGAGTGATTGTGGGAATCGACGATGATGCCCTTGACAGGAACTGTTAATATTTTCATCTCTGCAGCCCCCATGCTTCTCACAGTTCCTGGTATGTGGAGGGTAACCAACCTGATGATGGATGGACAGACAAATAAATGACCAGTTGAACTGGCTTCCTCTGCCACTGTCCCTTTAAATGAATTTGCACAGTCTTCCCATCACCTGAAGCTACTTGTGGGCACTAGCCTGTGAAAGGTATTTGCCCAGGGCCTTTGCATGTGCTGGGGCTGCTACCTGGTATGCTCAGCTACCAGTTCTTTACCTTCCTTGTTTATACTTGTAATGTGGATCTCAGCTCACATGTATTTTCCTCAGAGGGATCTTCCCCCGTATTGCCTGCTCAGTCCTGTTTTATCAATCACCCTGTTTTATTATCTGAAGAACTCTCAACAGTCTAAATGATCTTATTAATTTTTGTCAGTTTATGCATATGTTATCTGTTTTCCCCCTTGAATATCAGCTCCATTAAGGCAGTATATTAGCGTCTCTTATTCACTATTGAACCCTCAGTCCATCCATAATATGCTGCTGGTACTTAGTAGCACTCAGTAAATGCTTATTGGATGGATTATTGGTGGTATATTAGCCTATACCACCCTTCCAAGACCTCATCGTCCTTTTTTTTTTTTTTTTAATTTTCTGGCTCATTTGACATTATTGTCTTGGTTGGTCCCAACACTTTTTCTAGGTCTGCCTATGCATTTGACAAAAGCCTTTGAACTTTCTTATCAATATTATCCAAAGTAAATCCATCATTCACTAATTTTCAGAACTCTACAAGTAAGAGAATTTTCTCCTTCTTCCCATATCCCATGAAACTCTCACTGGTCAGGCTTATTCCTAGATTTTCTGTTAAGAGAGGAGCTAGTAATAAATGGATGGATGGGTGGACAGATAGGGCAGACAGATAAATGAGTGATGAATTTGAAAATGCTTTCAAGGTTTTATGGCCATTTTCACCAGTTGGGTATCTGTTAAAGTTCTTTTGTTTCTTCTGTGAGGGCTCCTCCTATGAAAAGAGAATTGCCATTATCCCCGGACCCCAACACTACTCTGTTTTTTTCAAAGATTGTTCACAACTGTGTGTCTTTCTTCAGCCACTATTCTGATAGTCTGTGGTACATGTACAGGCTGAGTTTCCACCTTGAGTTTAGAAACAACTGGCTGATCAAAACACAAATTTCAAAGCTGCATCTGAAAGTCAAGACATCAGTGTTATTACTAAAAAAGTTCTATTGGAGGCTGTGACATAGATGTATCGTTGCAATAGGGTTTATTCCAATTACCTACCACCGTATAACAACCATCTCAAAACTGGTGACTTAAAACAACAATGATTTATTTTACTCATGAATCTCCAACTTGGGCAAGGCTTAGTGAGGACAACTTGCCTCTGCTCCATGTGGCATCACCTGGGGTGGCTCAGCTAAGGCTGAAGGATCCACTTTCAAGACAGTTCATCCACGTGATGAACAGGCTGGTCCTGGGCAATGCCTGAGTTCAGCTGAGGCCGTCAGCTGGGAGTCCTGGACCTTCTCCTTCCCACATATTCCAGTAACACTTGGTTCAGACCTGGGCTACATATCCCCCAAGACTTCTCCAGTTGCCTCCCCTTGGGTGAGTTAATCCCAGTATCTCCCACCTCCACTCCGTTCCTCATTGCCCCACTCAGCTCTTCTCACCAATACCCACGTTTTTTTCTGACCTGGACACTCCTTTTCTCACATCGTTTCATCAACTCCCCATCGCCCAATCTGTTAAGTACGAAGCTCTCAGCCTTGCCCTTCTAGGCCTTCCATTTTACCTTCCCAGATTTAACTCCCAGGTACTTTATAATCTATCCAAACTATATGATTCAATTCTCTGAAAAAAAGGCTCCCTTTTTTTCCTCATGTCCTGACTTTGCTCTTGATATTCCTTCTATGGTAGATTAATGATAGCTACAAATCCTTTGCTACTTCTCCCATTGAGAGGGGAAGTCTGCCCTGAACATGGGCTGGCCGTGATGATTTGATTGACCAATAGAGTACAGCAGAAGTACATTACTGGGAAAGAAATTTCTGGGATTTCCAAGGCAAGACGATAAGGAGCCTTGCAGCTTGTCTGGGCTTCTTAGAATGTATGCTGTGAGGATGCTTTTTCTTAGAACACTCTCTCTCAAATCCCAGCTGCCATGCTGTCAGGAAGCCCAAGCCAGCCTTGTGCAGTAGATGCAAGTAGAAATAATGCCCAGCCAGCCTCCAGCTGTTTCAACCATCCTTCCAACACACCGGCCCCATCCACACTGAGTGACCTCAGTCTCAGTCAGTGCTGCTTTGAGCAGACGTGAGCAGACAAGCTCTCCTCAATTTCAGCTGCACAAAATAGATATCATAAAATGGCTACTTTGTAAGCTACTAAGTTTTGGAGGTAATTTGAACATAGCTGTATGGCCAAAGCAAGGCAAAGTTTCCGAAGGAAATCCTGTGACAAAATTCGTCCTCTCGGGCTTCCCTGGTGGTGCAGTGGTTGAGAGTCCGCCTGCCGATGCAGGGGACACGGGTTCGTGCCCCGGTCCGGGAAGATCCCACATGCCGCTGAGCGGCTGGGCCCGTGAGCCATGGCCACTGAGCCTGCGCGTCTGGAGCCTGTGCTCCGCAACGGGAGAGGCCACAGCAGTGAGAGACCCGCGTACCGCAGGAAAAAAAAAAAAAAATTCCTCCTCTCTCCTCAATCAGAGTTTTAAAAGTTTATGGACAAGAAGTTTTCATTGATACTAAGTGGTGCAAGACAGGCTTAAGGAGTATTTCAAGCATGTGATGCCTTTATGTATCTTGTGATAAATGAATGTGTAGAGCTGGCAAGGCGTGGGCAATAGAATATTCTTGGGGTAATGGTAATAGGAGGAAACGGTGTCATCATGTTAGAAGTCCAGGAATGAGTGTGTACAATCATGCCCTGACCAGAGAAGCCTTCAAACGACCCCATGTCGAACAGCCTGTTTCACAAAATGTAAAAGAGAATCATTATTGCTTATTCTTCGTGATAAACATTGTAATTAATTTTTATAATAAAGATGATTTCTCCTTCTCAGATGCTCCTAAAAAAGCAAGTGTAGATTGTTATCTGTTATTCTAAGCTTTTCTCTTTAACCAAACTCTGCCTGCTGCTTATAGTTTGCAATTGATTATGGAGGTTTACACATTCAAATCGAGAATAATTTTGTCATATTTGAAAGAGGCCCAAGGCTACATTATCTATTTCCCTTATCATTAGCAATAATCAACCCAAAGAAGAAAAAGAAGGAGGAGGAAGAAGAGGAAGGTCACTTAGAGTGGAAGTTCTTGCTTATAAATAAGATTGTGTAATTCTTTGCCATTTTTCAAACCCTTATTCAGAAAATTAACCTTGAACTACTTTTGCTTTTTCACTCCCTATCATGTGAAGTGAAACACTATAGAAATAAAACACAGAAAGCACAAAATAATTTTTAGCATAAAGCCTGCGTACAAAACAAAAACTCTAAGCATGCTTTGAATACCATTGTAGAAATAAAATACCAGAATATAATATGCATGCATTCATATATATATATATATATATATATATATATATATAT
>NW_020172779.1:11007822-11161628 GCF_003031525.2 Neophocaena asiaeorientalis asiaeorientalis
TATATATATATGACACATACATGTATACATACATACATACACATACATCTCGGTATTTACCATTGTTGAAGTCCTCTTCATCAGTCTCAACAGAGCTCAAGGACTGTGCTTATTCATTCATTCTTATATGTATTCATTTAATAGTGTTGATTGTCTTCTACATGTAAGCCCTGTGCTAGATGCTGAAGATACCATGATGAACAATACAGACTTTGACCCCATTCTCCTAGATCTTAAAATCTAATGGGTAGACAGAAGTTAAACAAATATTTAAGCAAATTTTTATTATAATTTTTGTCATTATTTGGGTGTGATTTATCAAAGAAATTGTCAAGCAGTGGTGCAGGGTGTTATAAGAAGAACACCAGAACCTTCTAGAGGATCACAGAAGGCTTCCTTGGGCAGGACTGTAGGTTTCTCTTTTGCAGCATGTCATTTGGCTTCGTAACAACCAGCGATTTCAGTCCATTTCTTCCTTTTCCTTTTTGCCTTAACTAGACGGGCTGCAAATGCTAGGTCATTAGCCCAGGCCTCCCGTGCAGCGAGGGGTAGCCATATGACTCAATTCTAACCAAAGACACGTTGAAGGGCCTTTGCTAGTCTTATGGGAGATGTTTTCTCTACCTTGTCAAAGTAGATAGGCTTGAGAGGGGAGGTCTCCCTCCACTCTGCCTCCCCTCATTTGCTGACTTTGACTTCAGTTGGCCACAGGAGACCACCATTTTGCAGCCATGAATGAAAAGGAAGGGGAATTACATCAGTGGTGGCCTAGAGCCCTGATATTCTTGAGCCACTGAGCCAGCACTAGACATCTTGCCACGTGCAATAATTACATCTTAATTATTCTAGTTTGGCTATTGTGTTACTTGGAGTTAAAATCATTCCCAGCTTCCAGCTCCCCAGAAAAAGTGACATTTAAGCTGATCCTCCTGAATTACTATACTCTCTACCCTACTCCTTAAGTAAACCCAGCATCTTATTTATATCTCTCCTACAGCATGCATTTCCTTATATCTTGCATAATTGCCATTTATATAATTTTCTAAGTTCCTCTAATAGACTGTTGTCCTCCAGGGCAGGAATCATGGTATAGTATTCTTGATATCTCTAGGGCCTAGTAGAGTGCCAGGCTGTACTCAGTTAATAACTATTTCAATAACTGCTCAATTGAAAACTGCTGAATTAAATGAAGGTAGTGATGATGGTGCCATTGTTAGCGGTAGTGGTGAATGTGGAGCAGCTAAGATGTAGTTTTGGGTGGATGAGTTACTGGTGCTGATGGTGGGGATAGTGGCAGTGATGGTGGAGGTATGGCAGTGATGCAGGGGGTGCGCGTCAGGGTTCAACAATGGTGGTTGTAGCAGTACCAGCAATCGTGGTAATACAGGTGATGGTACTTTCGAGCCTGGATCAGAGGGAGGGGTGCTAAGTTATCCAGGAGTGATAACATTTTGATAATGAGGGAAAACTTGGTGATAGCCCTGATTTTTCTGTCTATGCCACAGTTTTCGGGAGGAAACATTACGCGTTCGCTAACACACTTTGGGATCTGATGGATAGACAAGCAGAGGCTATTGGGAGAAATTTTGTCAACCATCAGAAAAGATGGTCTCTGGAGTGTTCTTCTAGTTGATCCTCCAAATTCCTCTTTGCCCCAGGACTTATGTTTTTGAAGGTACTGAGCAATGAATAGGAAAGAAGAGAGATCAACAGTCACACCCAAAGTGACTTCCCACTCATGATCTCCTGCGAAGAAAAGAAATTCAAAGAAGAGGGTTTCTTCCAAAGAAAACATCCTGGGCACCCAGGCAGCCTGCTTTGGATCCTCAGTAGCTAGCAAGCTGACTCACCGACATTCACGCAGCTCCCTGGAGCCAAGGAATTGTAATGAGAACATTCCAGGCAATCAAATTCCCGGGGCTGGAGGGGGTGGGAAGTGGAGGTTGCCCGTGTCTGTCACTTTCTAGAAAGCAGATTCTGAGAATGTCTTTCTGTGTGCTAAGATTCAGACCTCACTCCTCCAGCAGGAAATGTTCTGCCCACAGCATACACAGGCTCAGGGAATTAAAATGCATCGGGCTGAGTTGAAAGCTTATTGGACTTATGTCCACAGAAATTCGGTACTTTTCAAGCTTCTTTACCCTGCACTGTATTTAAACCACGTCCCTCCCACTTTTGTTCTGTAAATAACTATTCCCAAATCCAAACTGCCTATCGAACAGCAAAGCAATGATTCAGTTAATAATTATAAACTCGAACAATTCGGCACACACCCACATGCAAAGGAACTAGACATCACTTGCCTGAAATATTTGACCATGATACAAGAAAGCAAACAGGGCTACTTGAACACGACAGTCATGTTGGGATGGGAGAATTGTTGTTTTTGAATGAAACTTTGCCTAAGCGCTTCCAGTTGATTTTTTCCCACACAAGCTCAAGCCTACATCTCACAGAAGCATTAGATCTGTTCACTTCCTTGTGCTTTGCTCCAAGAATTAGTGAGTCATGTTTTAAGCACAAATTCTTAACATAGGTGCTACCAGGGAACAAAGGAAAACAAAACGCCTCATTCTTTTATTCATCCTTTGAAAGGAAACTCATGGCGGAAACATTTGTATAACATTCCATTTATGTAACAGGAGAAAGATCAGCTGAAGGAAAGAACAGTGCAGCTGTGTGTTTTCTTTTCACACGGCTGCACCCCTCCTGGCCTAATCAGTTTATAACACCCTATCACAGATTCTGGGCCAGCCAGGAAATGTGAAGGACCATCACAGGAGTCAATGTGGAGGAGGGGAACACACCAAGAGAGCCGAAGTCACTCAGCAGGGGTTAGGGAGTGGCTCAGTGAGGCGCTTGCAAGCGCGGGCTCCAGAGTCAGGCAGCCTGGAGTCAGATGCTGCTCCTTACTGGCTGTGTGGCCTTGGGCAGGTTGTTGAACCTCTCTGTGCCCTAGTATTGTCACTGGCAAAATGGGGATCATAAAATCTACTCCGATATAACCTATATAAAAGTGTGACTGATACATGAATCAAGTTCAGAAAAGCCCCTGAGGTCCAATTCTGACTTCTCTTCTTGGCCTGGACATTTTTGTTCTCTTAGTGTCAGTTTCCTCACCTTTCCCTGGATCTCATATATTCAACATTGATGGAAAAATTGCAGAAGTGTTCTGAAAATGGGAAAGTCGTTGGGCACCAGCTATAGCTTGATGTTAACCAAGCATGACTTGCTCTGTGACCATGAAGGGAAAGGAATAATGATGTAGGCTATCTGAACTTCTTACAGCCCATGTATCTTGGAAATGTTGAAAAACCTTTATTTACCATCTTCAAGTCAGTTTATTAATGTCCTATTTTCTTGATCCTTTTCATAGTGGATGATATGTTAGACAGGGCTCTAGATGCAGACAGGCAGGTTTCTGTTTTGTTTTATTTTTTATTTTTTTGGCTGCATTGGATCTTTGTCGCTGCATGCAGGCTTTCTCTAGCTGTGGTGAGCAGGGTCTACTCTTCGCTGTGGTGCATGGGCTTCTCATTGTGGTGGCTTCTCTTGTTGCGGAGCACGGGCTCTAGGTGCGCGGGCTTCAGTAGTTGCAGCACGCGGGCTCAGTAGTTGTGGCGCACAGGTTTAGTTGCTCCGCGGCATGTGGGATCTTCCCGGACCAGGGCTCGAACCTGTGTACCCTGCATTGACAGGCGGATTCTTAACCACTGCGCCGCCAGGGAAGCCCGACAGGCTGGGTTTTAATTATAGATTTTCCACTTTTCCACTCTGTGCCCTGGAGCAAGGGAAATGAATGTCGTTTTTCCATTCAGCAGGCTCATCACGATTAACCTCAATCTCGTTCATTGGTCTTTTCAAAGAACCAGATTTTGCTCCTCTTTGTCTTTTCTACCGTATTGTTTTCTATATCGTGAATTTTTCCTTTTGCATTTGTCAATTCCCATGTACTCCCTCATGATTTACCTGTCTTTTTCTGGACTCTTAATTGGAATTATTCATTTATTCTCAATGAAATAATTAAAACATGTTAGGCTATACATTTCCCTCTAATTATATGTTTATATTCAATGGGTTTGGTAACAAGTAGTCATCTTTTCATGGATTCCTAGATAAGATTTAATTTCTATTTTTACTTCTTTGCTCCTGGACTTATAATGAACAGTATTCTATACTTTTCCAGTGGTTAAACTTTTAAAATATATATATTTGCTTTGGTTTTCTATTTGTTGGGCATATGAACTTTTGGTCCTTGATTCTCAGATTTGCTGAATTATGGTCAGAACATTGCAACTTCAAAAATCTCTATTTTTGGAAAATTTTAAAGTAGTATTTTTTTTATTGTGACAAAATATGTACTGGGTTTTTACAACTGATACTGGATGGATAGAATGGTTAGTATCATCTATTTGTAGGCTCCTTGCATATGTTAAGTCAAACCTATTTGAATCGTTCAGATTATCCATATCTTTCTAAAATTTTTGGTCAAAATTTTCTGTCACGTTCTGAAACAGGCAGCTTTATCTAGTGATATTTCTAGGATGTCTTTCTGATTGAGGCAAAAAGATGCGTGACACATCTTCTTCCTTGATTTTTCATCTTACTCTCACATAACAAGGCTCTGATTGAACACTTTGGACTCTGAATTCATCTTCACTGGATTTACCTACGCTTAGCCTTAATTTACTCAGCCATAAACTAGGACTAATAGTGCCGCTATTGGAATGTTGTTGTAAAAATATACAATGAGAGAAACATGATCGGATAGCCAGCGTAGCAGCCACTGCACAGTACACATTGCCTCGTTTTAGCTCTCTTCCTTCCTGCCCTGTAAGCTTTCTCTTAATCCCAAGAATAAAATCTTGAAAATGGAAAAAGCCCTTCTGATTTCTATTTACGGCCCCTTAGAGACCAGATCATTGGTATTCTTCTTTCCTATTAATTACCGGGCTATGGGTTTGAAAGCAGAGTATCATTACATCATTCTAGACAGAAGCAAGGAAAACGGGTGTTCTAAGCTGGATCAAGGGGTGTTTTGTGAAACAATGCCGTCCTTGTTCCAATAGGTAAAGGAGGCACTGAAGTATCTGGGGTAGCGTTGCATCCTGGAATTTCCCCTTTACTACAAAAGAGATGACGTAGGTACGAAATTCCGGGCATCTTGCCCATCTTTTGTAATCCATTCTTCCTTTCTTCTCTCCTCTGGTTTCTTCAGATTCTACCTCCACAGCCCACCTGGCTTAGAGCACTGATGCTTTCACAAGGTTCCCTCCTTAAACTTCCCAGCAGATATGACTGTTCCAAGGGAGAGTGAATCACTGTTCTGGAAAATGAAATGAAACTACACACAACGCTTATCAATGTCAGAGAAATTCTTTTTGGTGACTCACCCAACAAATGAACCTCTACATTTTAAATTATACACACTTGCTCATTAAATATCCATTTAGCTGCTTGCTCTCTCTCCTTCCTTCTCCCATAAGTGTTTTCTCTTCCCTGTGACTATAAATACCTCCACAATGTTAGGTCTCTTAAGAATGAGAAATGTTGCTTAGTACAAGAGATACAACACTTGCTAAACAGTTCAGTTGGCGCCTGTATATATCACCACCTTGAGTTTTCACAAAAAGCCTAAGAGAAGGTACCGTGTGCACCGTTCTGAAGACAAATCTGAGGCTCAGGAAATGAACCCACCAAAAGTCTCACCTGGCAGATCTAGGAGCCTAAACCCTTTCTGCTAGGCTCAAACCCATGTTCTTTCCATTTGATTGTGCCACCCTCCCACAAAGCTCCCTTGGGCTTTAGGAGAGTGCGAAGAGGGAGTGTTAGCCTGAGTTTCCTCTCTGGCAAATCCCCTACATAAGAACTTTCAAGTTTCGAACTTTCAAAGATGCAAATGTGCGTTCGCGTGTCCAATCACATAAGTTAGTTCACGTGTCTGGCATACATTGCCCCATGCGTGCATCCTCTACAAGTGGTTGTCCTTTACTGTACAGTACTGTAAGCAAGGCTAAAAGCAGCAGTGATGTAGCTGGTACTGCTAAGAAGCGCCAAGAGCCAAGAAAGGATGAAGACAAGAGAAAGAAGAAGTAGCTGAAGAACCGAAGAGATTCACGACGCAGGAAATGGCGAGGGGATGTTCTGTATTTGAGGAGGCACTGTTAGTGTTTGAGGCACAGGACCCAAACGTAGAATGGTATACAAAAGTTGCAGCAGCCGTTCAGCATGCAATCCAGTGGCACGTGTCAGCTATGACAAGAAAAACAGAGCTACTACCTAGACGTCACTGGATCGTTTTTCAAGAGGGTAGATGGAATTGAACCCAGCAAGGAACCAGAACCTGTGCCATCAGCATCAGGCGTGAGTGAGACTGCAGCTTGCCCTCCATCTCCTATCGCTGACGATCCTTCAGCTCTACCACCTCCCACCTCCTCTCCCTCCTGCAGTCAGTAACTCTTCTTGCCTGTTCCCTCGATGCCAGCCCCTGGATGCCAGCTGTTCTACCGTACTACAGTACTTTTCAACGTACTCTACTGTAAGATTAAAAGTGTTTTATTTTTTGCGTGTATTTGTCTTTTATGTATTATTTGTGTGAAAAGTATTATAAGCCTACTACAGTACAGTACCATATAGCCAATTGTGTCAGTTGGGTACCTAGGCTAACTTTGTTGGACTTACGAACAAATTAGCCTTACGGATACGCTCTTGGAACAGAACTCGTTCGTATGCAGGGGACTTACTGCAATTAGAGTTGGTCAGTTAGCCTCTTTTCCAGGAATATAACAGAGGGAGGAATCCCATTAGTTCTCTAATCCCTTTACGACAGCCATTTGCAGTCTCAGATACTCACCTGGTCCATTTTGTGCTGTTTTGTTTAGTGTAAGGATTGACAGTCTTCAGAAGAAGGTGCTATGCTTCAGATTCCTGTTCTTTAGCAAATTGGTTGGAAGACGTCCTGGTAAGCCGTCTCCAAAGATGACACTACCTGTTCCTTCCTTCCCTATATGCACTTGTCATTCTGTCCCTCAAAATGTACTATCTATGTCACATCCCCTTAAGCCTGGGGAGGCATATCATAGACGTATCAGTTCTAAGCATTGCCTTTAAGAAGCCTGGCAGCTTCCGCTTTCACTCTTGAAGCTAGCAACACTGTAAGAATTTTCATTATCCTGAGACCACCATGCTTTGCGAAAACTCAAACTATTCACGTGGAGAGGCTGCATGGAAGAGAACGGGCCCTGCAGACATGAGAGAAGACGTTTCAGATCACCCAGCCAGCCCCAGACATCAGCTGAATGCAGCCAAACGAGCGACCCAGCTAATGCTATGTGGAGCAGAAGAGCCACGCAGCTGAGCCCAGGCAATCTACAGAATCATGAGAAATATTTAATCATTTTTGTTTAATTCATTAGGTCTTGGGGTGTTTTATTACACAGAAATGTATGACTGAATGGATGTTTAAGTCAAGAGCAGGCAGAGGAAAACCTTCCAGTATTGCATAATAATTCACCAATAGACAGGAGTTTGCAACTCTGACTGGCATCAGAATCACGTGGAAACCTTTCTAAACTAGAGATGCTCAAGGCCTAATATAGATATTCAGAATGCAAAACTTAAGCTTGTACATTTGTACGCTTTTCAATTCCCCAAATTTGTGCAATGAGCAGTCACTGTAACCCACAGAATGGGAGACTCATTTACTTTAAGAAGCGCTTCTTTTAAAATGCAAATTCCTTCTGGGAGTGATAAATAAAGCAGATGGTCACAGGATTATATCCCTAATCAGATTGTTTTCCTAGCGCCTGGCTAAGATTAGCAAATGTAGCATATGAGCGAGCTAAATATGCAGCATGAACACACCTGAGCTGCATGTTTGTTGCTCCGGTCCCCCAGAGCTGCCAGGTGAATAATCTAGGGTCAGCTTGTGTCCAGCAGATACCTGGAAACCAGAAGACAGTACAAAGAAGACAGTGGAAAGCTGACAATGCTGCCCACACCCATTGGAAGTCACTAAAAATCACCCCAGGGGTTACCTTTGAAGTGTGATATTTACAAGCCTGAGAAATGATTATGGCGGTTACTACATGGGACCATGGTACAGATTGATCCAGATAGGAATATTTGTGTTCCCATCTGACCTTCCAGGAGGCCAAAATATGAAGTGGTCCTGATCCCTTCATCCTAATTATATAAATAAAATGTGTCTAAAGCTCTAAAGATCTAAAACCCAGCAGGACTCAGGGTTCAGTATTGAAAGCAGAGAGTTGAAGGGAGAAGGCTTGTCTTGTAAAGTGGTAAATCGTAGGGGAAGTTCCTGTGTCTTTCTCGTCTTTTTCACTTCATGTTTCCCCCAAACTGGCCTTAGCATCTTCCCTACAAAACCTCACAGGTTGGCTGCTTTTCCCTAAGGAGTGTGAGTCAGCCTCTCTGAGAGCTTTTCACTTTTACTCTTTTCTTCCCACTGATTCCGTGCTAAGACACAGCTGGGGGTTTCATGCCCACTAAAGAAAGGAAGTGAAAGGTACTGCATTTCCTACAAAGCTTAACTTATCTATGTGAAGAGGAAAACCTATAATTCCTGAAACTTCTTTACTTGCAGTGTTGCTGAGTCAGTAAGAAGAGAATTAGCATGTGGTAAGCACTGGCTGCATACTAATTGCAGTACATACATCATCACATCGTCGTACTGGATTCTCACATCCCCCGAGTCTTCCTTCTTGAGATCGATTTTATTCTTCCATTTTATAAATTGAAACACTGAGATGAAGAGTTTTGAGGTAATGTGCTTAAAATCACATGGTTAGGACGTGATAGAGACAGGATTAGAGACCAGGTTTGGTGGTCCTAAATCCTATTTTTCTAGCCAAAAAACAATTGTTTTTAATCTATTATTTCAGGGTATGGGGTGAAAAGTTTTCAGAAGGTCATTTTGGAATCACACAGACGTAGCCTAATGACCTGCTACTCCAAGTGCGGTTCATGGTCCGGCAGCCTCCACCTCGCCTGGGAGTATGTATGATTCCAGTGGGGTCCACCGGCTGACCTCGCTGACATCACCTGGGAGCTCGTTAAAAATGCAGCATCTCAGCACCCCCCTGCCCCATCGCTACTGAATTAGTGCCGGCATTTTGACAAAATCCCCAGGTAACTTAGTATACACATTAAAGTTTGAGAAGCACTGACCTGAATTAAAGGTTCTAATTATTTGAAACTGGCACTTCGCTGAATGTCGACCTCTTTCTAGACCCCATGCTACTCAAATACTTGAATTCCTAGAGCCTTAGAACCGCACAACAGGAGGACCTTGAAACCCAAAGAGGCAAAATAGCTGGTCTTAGGCGTCCCATTAAAAAGTGGCAGTCAAACCTAAAATACTTCCTTAGCAGGTGCCCAGTTCCTGTCGTTTCGTCAACCATCATGTATTAAGCTTTTCATCTGTGACAGTCACCTGGCTCAGTGCCGAGGATTCAGAGACGATTGGAACCATCTGTGTCCTTAGAGAATGCATGGTCCACTGGGGCAAACACACACAGACCCAGACAGTTATAATACAATGTAGCAGCGCAGTGACATAGAGAAGTACAGGGTATTGTGAAGTCACCAGTGAGAGACACTTAGCGCTTCCCGGGGTGGGGGTGTGGGGGAGGCCTTGCCTTCCTGAGTCCCTGCAGGGCACTACTGCATGATTAATTGACTTACCAGCTCCCTGCTCTCACTTGTCTTCACTCCACACCACGCCCCCCCACCCCGTCACCACTTCCGCTTGGAAAAGATCCCTTCAGCCACTCAAATTCCTACGTTTTCCTTCAAGGCTTTTCCTTTCTGTACATCCCGCTCCACACGTTCTCCTTTCTCTCAACATCCACAGCTCTTTTATTTACTAGCAGTTCCCGAACATGACTGCACATTTAAAAAAGGTTTGAAAAAAATGGCCCTTAACAGTCCCTATGCCAGTATGTGGAAATGATGCCAGGACGTCAGCATTTTTTTCATGGCATTTGACATAATTCCAACGTACAGCAAGGGTCAAAATGGGAGCCTTGCTTAATCTTAAACTACTCACTTAATCCTAGTAGCTTGCATTACAGACATGTAGAGTTTACAAAATGCCTCCACTCCCATCATTTCATTGGATCCCCACATCAGCCCTATAAAATATCAAGTGAGAGATGGTTACCCCATTTTACATATAGGAAAACCGAGTCCCAGAGAGGTAAGGTACCATGCCCAAGTTGCACCAACCGTGGACCCACAGCTTCTGACTTGCCCTGTCGGGTTTTGACGATAGATATACACATGGAGTTAGGATGAAAGGAAGGCCATGCCTTTCTCTCTGAATGGCCCCCATCTCCACCCCGGGGCTAACACATGTGAGATGCTCAGCACAGGACAAACAGGTTAACTCCAACCACTCCTCAGAAGTAGAAATTTTTACAAGAGGTCAGGAAGGTCTCCACCTGAGAAAGAGGAACTAGGAGTCAGTATAAATCAGAAGCCATATGACCAGACACACTTGAGAGAACTCTGTGAGAAAAGGGAAGGATGCAAATAGCCTGGGGTTTTGGAACTTTCCTCAAAATGAATCAGGAGTCACGTTCTGATGAGAAGGGCAGATAACAGGGTCCTGAGGACTGAAATGTTCTAGGGTTTCATTTCTTTCCGCCCAGCGGCCACCTGTTATTTTGGCTCACCAATGCTCTTGTGAATGGGTCCCTTCTTACCTGTCTTTGCTTCAAAAGCAAACACGGAAACATTTGTTAAGCTCCCCTCTCTCCATTACTGAAAGCAGCCCAGGAAGTAGGGCTGACTAAAAGAGGCCTCAGCAAACATGAAATTGGGCAGGAAGTGTTTGGGAGTGGGGGGCTGGCAGAAAAAAAATCCTTTTTTTAAAAATTTAATCTTCGCTAGATTTCTTCCCTCCTCCGCATCTACTCGAGAGCATGTTCTATGTCTATTCCATTCCTCTCTTCTCAGGAAAAACGTTCATTTTTCAGAAGAAAGCAAGATGGGGAATGAGAAGGGGTGGCTGGATGCCTGCCTGCTGTGGGGAATGAGATCCCCATCGGGTGCACAGGAGGGCTGACGTTACACAGTCAGCGGATCCACATTTCTGGGGCACTTAGAAGGGTATTCCTAAGGGGAGCATGTTTTAAACCAGCAGAAAATAAATGCTGCTTGAAAAATAAGCCTCTCAGGCTGTGACTTTCCTGGGTCAAAGCAGCCTTGTTATTTTTTCAGAGAAACGCCACTCCAGCGCACGGGGGCTGCTAACGCACTGACTTCAGAAGGCACTGGGTCCTCATTTTCATAAATAAATAAACCCTCGCAGGCCTTTGGAATCTGATTATATTTGGAACAAAACTCCTAAATATAGTGCCATTTTCTGAAACCATGTGACCAACCCCAGCCTTTTAACCTAATTTTGTCTATTAGAGAGTGGCGTGCTTCCAGGGCTGTGATTAGGCATGTAAGCTGGTTGGCAATAAATATCCTGGGTTCTCTTCTCTCGTTTGGGGGAGAAGTGGGGACAAATGACTTCTTCTTGATTAAACAAACGAGTACTTTATCTTTCACCTGGATAAACTCCCTCTTCTTTGGTGTTGTTCATTTGTCTTGAATAGGACACAGTCCTATTCTAAGAGGAAAGCCTAATACAGCCATCTTCTGTGCCACTAACTGGCGGAGAAGTTGGTTTCTGTCTTAGAAAACTTATCCATCCCCAGCTTGATTATAGTAAGTCCCCTACATACAAACGAGTTCCATTCTGAGAGCACGTCTGTAAGTCCAATTTGTTTTCAAGCCCAATTTGTTCGTAAGTCCAACAAAGGTAGCCTAGGTACCCAACTAATACAATTGGCTATATATTGTAGTACTGTGCTGTAATAGGTTTATAATACTTTAACACAAATAATACATAAAAAACAAACACATGCAAAAAATAAACATTTTTAATCTTACAGTACAGTACCTTGAAAAGTACAGTAGAGGGCTTCCCCGGTGGCACAGTGGTTGAGAGTCCGCCTGCCGATGCAGGGGACGCGGGTTCGTGCCCCGGTCCGGGAAGATCCCACATGCCGCAGAGCGGCTGGGCCCGTGAGCCGTGGCCGCTGAGCCTGCGCGTCCGGAGCCTGTGCTCCGCAGCGGGAGAGGCCACAGCAGTGAGAGGCCCGCGTACTGCAAAAAACCAACAAAAAAAGTGCAGTAGCACAGTACAACTGCTGGCGTAGAGGGGCTGACACCGAGGAAACAGGCGAGAAGAGTTACTGACTGGAGGGGGAGGGGAGGTGGGAGATGGTAGAGCTGAAGGATCGTCAGCGATAGGAGACGGAGGGCAAGCTGCAGTCTCGCTCATGCCTGTCGTTGACGGAACACACATTCACATCTTTGAAAGTTTGCAACTTGAAGGTTCGTGTGTAGGGGACTTACTGTATTTTAACTTAAAGAGTGAAGACAAGTCTATTCATTGACCAGATGCTGATTTCCTAGTGTGATCATGTTAGACAGATAACTTGATCAATAGCACAGATGTCTTTCTTGCTCTTATAAAGCTGTTAGTCCAATGGGTAGGAAGACATTAATACTCGCGCTGTAAGTAACCTAAATGGCACTGGGCTAAGTCTCTTGGAGAAGGACTGTGAGGACATAGAGCAGGGACATAGGTTGGGGGTGACAGTATAGGCGGGAGGTTCAAGAAGCCCATTTCTGAGGTCAGGATATTGCAAATGAGGCTTAACGGGTAAGAGTGGCCACTGAAGGAAGCCAGGAGGGCAGGTGTTCTAGGCAGTAGGAATGGCCCATGTGAATGCCCTGGAAGAAGGCCAGCCCTACCTGGACACTAGAGGTGGCAGTGATAAATGCAAAAGGAGCTATGTGGGGCGTGTGATGGGAGCACAGAGGAGGGATACCAGAGTCCAAGATTCCCTGGGAGAGCCGCACCTGAGCCAGGTAAAGAAGGCAGGATGAAATGTATTCTTAAAAGAGAATTGGCCGGGTCGGTGAGGTGACAGGGACCTGGGGGATGAGATGAGATGTAAGCTGATCCTTGTGGCAGGAGTATGAAGCTGGGGTGGTGAGGGTGGAGATGTGAGACCACTCCGTGGAGTTGTGGATGAAGCGGGGAGAGAGACTAGGACAAATTGGCATTTCCTGATGGCTTTGAGGGGACAAAGTTGGAAACAAGGACTCCTGTTCATGGAAGAATCACGTCTCAGACTTCTCTAGGCTTAAAAACATAACTTAAAAACCCCTTTTTTCCTTGAGGGTCTTTTGAGTACACATTTGATCTGCATTGTTGTTACTGACTTAGTGCTTCATAGCTTTTCATTTCTGCAGGACCCATTCACACTCCTAGCCGCAGCGGGGCCCGATGGTGGAGATGCTGTTTATTCTTTGTGGCTTGTGGCTAAACTGCAAGGCAGTTGTGAGAGAGATGGATTCAATGGTATGAGGAAAAGTGTAGCGTTGGAAGGCTTTCCTGGAAAGAACTGCCAATGGCAAGGTTGGAGGAAAGAAATGTAAGGGAATAGGCATCAGTCTCTTCTTTCTCCCCTTGTGCCCAGGCAACTGAAAACTGAGAAAATCCAGGAGTCCCGCTGCCCTGGCTCTTTCATGCCCCGCAACCCCAGCCCCGATCCCTGCAGTCATGAAAGCAGCAGTACGTCTTTCTTCCCATCTCAGTGTATCTTGTGTTAAGAAGGTCACCAGGAATTTCCCAAGATTACTCAAGGGAGCCTTCTAAGGATAGGATATAATCACACCATCCCCCCAGCCAGTATTCGTCAGTAGGTCCTCATCACCAAAGAGGCAAAATCCAAACCCCTGATCTAGCCACTACTGCTTCCCCAGCTTCATTTTCTGTTAAAAAAAAAAATGTAAAAACTTACTTTTCCATCGACTTTGTCCTAAAGCATTTATTCTTTTTCTATGCTATGTCCTAAACCGTGGCAAGCACTCCCACCCCCGAATGCTGTTCCTCATGCCTGGAGCAAAACTCTCTCCTCACCCCACCCCTTTCCTCCATCTGTGTCACTATTTGCCTAGAGAAATCTCACTTACCATTAGGTCAAGTGTCACCTTGCTCAAATTCCTCCAGTTACCCTTAGGGGTTCCTTGCCCTGTACTTTGGGTAAACCCACATTAGCGCAATGTCACGTTGTAAGAGAATCAGGGGAAGATCCAGGTGATGTGGGACATGAAGCTTTCTGCAATTTTAGGGGCTTCTCTTTAAGGACAAGAACAGAATTACAAAATTGGACACAACTTATTCGGGTTAAAATATCTTCCTATTGCAAATTTTATAAGTACATATGGATCATGTGAACCTATTAATAGGGATGTGGAAAGGGTCCATGGGTGTGAGGGATCCTGAATCCTAACCTCTGGGAGCTGCACTGTCAATCTGGCCGTGACTGTAGTTGTGGGTTATCATGCCTGGTTCATGCGGGAGACTGAGCTCCTTAAGACAAGGGATCATGTCTTCTTTCTCTCCATTTCTTAAGAGGCCAACTTTATGCCAAGTCACATTTCACAACCTCATATGACCTTTCTCTGGATTCTCTGAAAATTATATTTGGTTTGGACTAAAGTTCCTTTTTTTTTTGGAAAACCTGCATAGGAAGGCCATGATGGTTTACAGAGATGAACAGCTGACTGTGAGGGAGAGCTGAGAACGCCCGTGGAAGGAAAGGGGAGGGGCACGTGAAAACTTAAAACGCGCTTTGCCTCATGACATCGCCACTTGACGTGTAACAGGTAGCTCAGAGTTACCGTATACAGAATGGAGCTGCGGACCTTCGCCCCCAAACCTGCTCCTTCTGGAGTCTTAATACACAGAATGGAGCTGCGGACCTTCACCCCCAAACCTGCTCCTTCTGGAGTCTTTCTCATCCTAGTAAACGATAACTCCATTCTCCCAGTTATGTCACGTTAGGCAGGTCGCTTACACTTTCTGAATTACAGTTTCTTCATCTGTAACATGGCAGTGTACCCATGTCAAAGTCAGTGCAGAGATCAAATGAGAGAAGGCAAGGCAAGTGCCTCTCATAGCATTGGACTGGCCAAAAAGTTCGTTCAGGTTTTTCTGTAAGATGCTACCAAAAGCCGAATGAACTTTTGCGCCAACCCGGTACTTGCCATAGTTAGCTTTCAGCAAGAGTAAGTGACTAAAGTGTAACCTCTCAATTCTGCCATCCTAATGTCTCTTAGAGCCATCTTTTCTTTCTTCTTCTCAGACCCTTATTGTCTTATCCCAGGACCATTACAAAAGTCTTTTCAATGGTAGCCTTAATTTAGTAGTAAAATAGTAATCATAGATAATATTATTCTTCCCATTTAAAAATGAGGAAAACTGGGTTTCCCTGGTGGCGCAGTGGTTGGGAGTCCGCCTGCCGATGCAGGGGACACGGGTTCGTGCCCCGGTCCGGGAAGATCCCACATGCCGCGGAGCGGCTGGGCCCGTGAGCCATGGCCGCTGAGCCTGCGCGTCTGGAGCCTGTGCTCCGTAACGGGAGAGGCCACAACAGTGAGAGGCCCGCGTACCGCAAAAAAAAATGAGGAAAACTAAAATCAGCCAAGTGTGACCTAGTGCCACAGCTGGGATTTAAACCCGACTGAAAAGACAGTGCTCTGTATTCTCCAGTATTCTCCATGCTCATCCCCTGGAATGTAGCCTTCAACCATCTTACTCGCAGGTGAAGAGCGGAAACTAAGAGGCTGAATATGATAACCAGGGAGGGCAAATGAAGCCTGAGAAGCAAGCAGGGCTTCGCAAACTGGGCTGATGGATCAGAGTCCTCCGGACGTTTTGTGCACATTCCTGAGCCTTGCCCTGGAGTAACTATATCAAAATTTCTATGAATAGGACTCAGGAATATTTCATTTCATCTTTTTCAGGCACAAATTATGCTAACTCTATAATTCAGACCATTCTGCTCCTTCTGCCTAGAAGGCCTTACCCAGCTTTCTACACCGGGAAAATGTTTTTATTTTAAGAACTAATGTAGGTGTCATCTCCCCTAGGAAAGCTCCTTTGTCTCTTACCTGGGTTGTGCCTCATTTACCACCCCCCTTATTTGCCAGCATAGATTACCCTTACCTTAGCACCTATGTGCTATTCAAAAATGATCTGTTGTTGCATTTATCACTCCTAGTAGACTATGAACTGTTTGAAGGTAAGATTTGGGCATTCCAGATGCCCAAAAGTGCTTATTGAATTCAACTCCATGAATGACAGAGAGAAAGCCCAAAGTAAAACTCTCATTTGTGTCTGTGACTTCCTCCGGAAGAATGCTGTGAAAGACTTTTGGCATCTACTTAGGATGTAGAAAGTGGGAAAGAGTGGCATTGCCACAAGTACTACAAACACAATGCTGAAAGATTTGCAAATTCACAGTGTCTTTTTGAACCAGGGTACTGAGGTCACAGGACAACCGACTAACCCCAAATCAAAAGAAAGGAAGATGCCTTCAAGAAAAGCCAGGGCATGAACAGTTGCTTACTGAGGACAAATGCTACCAGGAGCCATAGCAGCTGTTGATAAGAATTCAGCTAAAACTTTAACAAATTGCTAGAGGCCAAGTGCGGGCTAACGTGAGGTTACAGAACCCCTGGCACCATGGTAATTCCCACCCACTAACTGGCTGTCCTCAGCAGTCCTCATCAGGTGCTCACAGGAGTGACTGGAGGCAGGGTGAGAATCCCAAGAAAGTCTTCCTTATGGCACAGGCCTCCGAGAATCAGCCAGCAGCCACCGGGGGAAAGACATGAGCCCTTCCTAGATCCATCTACCCTGCTTTACAGAATAAAAACATTAAGCTTGTAGGAAAGAGCAATAAAGAGTTTTGGCTTTGGACAGTGGTGAAGACTCACTGCAGCTGGGAAAGGAAACAAAAAAGACCCTCTATCCCTGGATGAAGGGCAGGAATATATCTGGGACCCAAACCAAGAGGTCCCTTACAGCTTAAGGAAGGGCAAGATCACGCAAAAGTCTTGTGTTCCAAGAGTCAAGGACAGAGTACCTACCCGAGTCTCAATCAGAACAACAGGGAACATCCTCTGCCTTCACACCAACCAGGAGCCATTTACTGCCAAGAGAGGACAAGAGCATGGGAAGAGAACACCTCGAGGAACCTGAGAAAAGAGAAGACTTGAAGCTGAAAGTGGAGCAGACCTTGAGGGAAACCATCTTGCAAACCAGCCTCCACCCTAGACACAAGGTAACACTAGAACTTGAGCCTGTGATGCAGGAAGGGTAAGGATAGCAACTGTAAATACATGTTACAGCTCAATTCCTGACCTGATTGACTCAAAACAACACTCCTTCTCCCTGAAAGCCCTGGCAAAAGAAAAGGCATACCAATTTCCAGGGGTAAAGATTATATACCTGCCTCTACTGTCATATAAAATGTCGTGAAGCATACAAAGAAACAAGATAGAACAACATTCTGTCAAAAATCAAAGCAATCAATGGAGCTGGACTCAGAAATAAAACTAACGTTGAAAATGTCAGTCAGGGGGTTTTAAAACAATTGGTTAAGATTTTAAAGAGTCTAGTGGAAAAGATACATAAGATGCATGATCAGATGGATCATTTCAGCAGGGAGATGGAAATTTTAAGAAAGAATCAATTAGAAAACACTAGAATGGAGATGAAGAATACCTTTGATGACCTCATCAGTAAACTTGATGCAGCTGAAGAATTAGAGAACTTGAAGGTAGATAAAGAGAAATCACACAATATGAAACACAAAGTGAAAAATAGTAGGTCGTCCAAGAGCTGTAGCACAATATCAAGAGCCCAACATATATGTCATTAGATTCTAGATGCAAAAGAGAGAGAATAGAGCAGAAGGAATATTTGAAGACATACTGCTTGAGAATTTTCCAAAATTAGTGAAAGATACAAAACTACAGATCCCGGAAGCTCAGAGAATATGAAGCAGGATAAATACAACACACACACACGCACACCCATATGCACACACACACATCTGTACATATGATATTCAAACTGTGAAGACCAAAGACAGAGAAAATCTTGGAGGCAGCCAGAGGGGTGGGAAACATATAAATAAGAGTAAAGGCACTTTGTCAGGAGCTATGCAGTCAGAAGATAATGGAGTAATATCTTTAAATGCTGAAAGAAAAAAAGTGTCCACCAAAATTGTATCCCCAGTGAAAATATTTTTAAAAATTAAAGTGTAATAAAGACCTTTTCAGTCGAATAAGAACTGAAAGTATTCATTGCTGTCAGGTTTGAAGTATAAGACATGTTGAATGAAATTAATTCTCTAGGAATTAATTCTCCTTTATAGAAGGAGTACATCAGACAGAAATTGGGGTCTGCATAAAGAAGGGAAAAGGATTGGAATTGGAATAAATAAAAGTAAATATAAAGCTCATTTTTTCTTTTTAAAGTATATAAAAAATATATAAAGTATATAACAAATAGCGATACATTGTGTATATGTAGAATGCTTAAGAGTAAAATACCTGACAACAGCAGCACAAAGGATGGGCGGGAGGAGCGAAGAGCATAGTGTGTTTAAGGTACTTTCACTACACTTGAAGTGGCGTCATATAATTTGAACGTAGATGCAGATTAGCTAAAAATGTATATTACAAATTCTAGTGTAACCACAAAAAGTATTTTTTAAAAGAAATAGCAAAAATAAAGCAATAGTGGAGGCAAAAATAGGATCATTTAAAATTTCTCAATTTAAAAGAAAGTAGAAAATAGGGGGTAAAAAAGACATGAGCAAGTAGAAAACAACCAGCAAGATGGTAAATATTAATCATACTATATCACATAATTAGAGTAACTATAAATGATCTAAACACACAAATTAAAAGACAGATTATCAAACTGGATAAAGAAAAGCAAGACCCAATGTATGTTTTCTACATTTTAGATAGAAAAACAGAATGGTTTAAGGTGGAAGGATGAAAAAAAATATATAACATGCAAACACTAATTTTAAAAAGTTGGAGTATCTATGTTAATATCAAAGATCAGAGTAAGGAATATCACCAGGGGTTGAAAAAACAGGCGTTACATGATGACAAAGTGATCAATTCTCCAAGACGACAAAAAAAACCTAAATGTTTATGCAGCTGATAATAGAGCTTCCAAATAAGTGAAATAAAAACTAATAGAACTGAAAGGAGAAATAGACAAATCCACAATTAAAGTTGGAGTCTTCAACGCCTCTGTGTCATTAATTGCTAGGACAAGTGTTCAAGAAATTAATAAAGATACAGAAGAGCTGTACAACGCTATCAGCCAGCTTTACCTAATTGACATTTATAGAACATTCCACTCAACAACAGCAGAATACAACAGCATGGAAAATTCATCAAGATAGACCACACTTTAGGCCATCAAATGAATGCTATTTGCTTTGGAAATATGGGTCTTATATGGAGATAAAATTTGGCTTATAAAGCAAAGAGCTTTCCAATATATCAGAAATTGGAATAAACAACCTTACTAAGTAATAAATTCCACACTAGTGGAAGTATTGAAGGATGGCTGGATGACCACACCCAGATGTCATAAATAGGAGAGAGACTTTCAAGCTTTTAAAGCTAGAGAACCATTATTCAAATTAAACCATATAGAAAAGCATAAAATGTATAGCAGACAAAAGGAAAACCAGGATGGGCAAGGGCATAACTGATGTACCCTTGGACTCTGCAGGAGGCCTGAGGTGCCATTAGGAGATATTTAAGGCTCCACTGAGCATGGTTTTAAACTACCAGATAAGCGGGTTTGGGTGGGATGTGACCACTAAAATACTTTCCAACTCAGATTGTCTACGACCACCATTCTCCACTCATCGAGCTGGCTGTGCCCTCACTCTTCAAACTTCTGTAGTCCTTGTTTCATAAGCCAGGTTCACTCTGAATAACAAGGACGGCTCTGGAGTAAGTCTGCCTGTGTCCAAATTCCTCTCAATAATTTACAAAATTTATAATCTTGGAAAAATTCCATAACTCTCAAAGTCTCTGTAACTTGATCTGGAAAATGGGGATACTATTAATAGTATCTACCACAAAGGTTTTTGTTTTTTTCCAGTGGGAAGAAATAATGTATGTGAAGAATTTAGAACAGTATCTGACACAGTAAACGTTTAGTAAATATTAGCCATTATTTTTCTCCAGGCATCAGCAGCTTTTTGGGGTGCAAACTGCAAAGACTTTGGAACTAGTTAGACATTACTTCAAGTTCAGCTCTGTCCGTAGTAGCTCTGTGATTCTACACAACTTACTGCAAGCTCTTCCCTTCGTTTTCTTCCTTCTTTATTCCATAATCATTGACTGAACTACTACCGTGTGCTATGCATTCTTCTTGGTTCTTTTTGTACACAATTGGGCTAGAGAATTAAAAGAGATAAAGGATAAAGTAAATCACTTTGTAGTAAATTGGAGGATGCTGAAAAAATTAACCTCATCTAATTTGTCTCTAGGTCCCAGATCTGAAACTGTATTTTCAGAGTATTTTCTATGTTCTCAAATCCCTTGATTTTATGACAACCTGGAACATAATTAGTACCAATAGCTACTTGCTGATAAAAATATAGTAGTCATCCAAATTGTGATAACAGAACACGTGGGAATCATCATGTCCTTTGTGGGGCCCAAAGAATTATGGGCACATCTCTTCACAGCAAATCAGAAATAGGACTCTTTCGTACATATTGTGGTTCTTCACATCCCAAAACCTGGCACTAAAGCTGCATTTTTCCATTTATTACCATCCGTTCATTTGGGGATGTACTTGCTAGCAGGAAAGTTGAAGGAAGCTAAAAAGAATTATGAGAGAAAGCTTTTAAATTGAAAATAATTCTTTTCAATCTGTTTATTTTCTTTGCTGTGAACTGAGAAAAAGTCATAATGATTAGGTATAGCCGAAGACCACCCAAAGGGATTTTTCAAATAATTATTTTTCAAATACTGATGAAGTTTGAGAATCATTGTTGGATGTATCAAAACCAAGCAGTTTCTAGGGTTTGGTTGGCAACAATGAACATGTATGATTTGTGAAATCACATAGTCAAAACCCAAAAAAGATGTATTTGCTGTAGATGCTCCCTTTTCTTAAAATAGCTATTTCTTATCCTTTAGGCTTCTCCTCTCTCTCTCTCTAGTCAATCTACTTGGTCAGTCCCGACCACCTGACCCTTTCTGATTATCCAAGTCCCTCAACGACAGACTTGAAATGCAAACCTCCTTCTCTCATTATATCCCTCCTCTTTCAACCTTTATGAAAATATGTACCTTTTACAATACTACCTTGAGTTAGTTGGGTTATCACATTGCATCTCTAATCCTAATTGGCTTATGTTTGCAAGTTGTTGATATTTTCATAGGGAACACTGAGCGACCGGGCAGTCCCTAGAAGTGCCATGTGCTCAGTGTCATATCTGGGCAGTTTTAAACATATTATGCTTTCAACTTGTCACACTCAATGTCACCTGTCCTGGCAGGTGAACTTCTCACATCCCTCACAACTTGGCTCAAGGATCAGTTCTCCACAAAGACTTCGCTTTTTCATATCTGTTGGTGACATCTCTGGACTGCTTTGTGTGTGACTTGTGGTAGGCAGTCCTCCACATTTGGCTGTATCCTAATCCTACAAACCTATGATTGTGTTACCTCACATGGCAAAAGGGAGTTTGCAGATGTGATTAAATTATGGATCTTGAGCTGGGGAGGTTAGCCTGGATTATCCAGGTGGGCTGAATGTAATCACAAGAGCCTTATAAAGGAAAGAGGGAGGCAAAAGAGAAAGGGTCAGAATTGGGTGATGCACTTTGAAGATGGAGAGAGGGATCATGCCAAGAGCCAATGAGTGGAGGCAGTTTCTATAAGCTAGAAAATGCAAGGAAACAGGTTCTCCCCTACAGGCTCCAGAAGGGACACAGTTCTGCCAACACCTTGATTTTAACCCAGTGAGACTCATTTCAGGCTTCTGATCTCCAGAACCATAGATAATAAATTTGTGTTGTCTAACACCAAGTACGTGATAATTTGTGATAGCAGCATAAGAAAACTAGTACAACCTCCAAAAGAATGACTGTCTTAGGGAATAAAGACATCAATGTATGGGTTTTTCTTCTTGCTGCACTGCCAATCTGCCTATAACTATTAGTACTGGGCAAAATAAGGGCTTAGTACGTTAATGATGATTAACAAATTAATACACAGATGACTCACTGAACAGTTATTGGAAGCATTTAATCAAGGGGAGCATGACACAATAGACAGAGCTACAGACTCAGGGTCAGAAGCCAGAATTACAATTCTAGCTCCTCTGCCTGCGTGGGGATGAATGACTTCACCTCTCTGAATCTCAGCTTCTTTACCTACAAAGAGAAACCAAGATATTCTTTGGTCCCCAAGGTACCTCCCAGTCATAAGACTGTGTGACCATATGCCAGGAAATTTTTGGAAGACATGCCTGAACTGGGTTGGGGGTTGGATTAATGACCTTAGAGGTCTCCTCCAGCTCCAAGATTCTATGACACAAACACAGCAAAACACATCTTGTGTAGAAAGTAATTCTAAGAAGCCGATTTTTCAGAGCCTCCTCGGGGGAGGGGAAGTCCTCTGAGGGCAAATAAAGGCACCAGTAGCTTTGGGTCAAGCCCTACTTCTGATTCAGGCCAAAGGCAACGAGAATGCCACAAAGAACATCAAAGGGCAGAATCTGGCCCTGGAACAAGAAGACGGATGGAGGGGAAGTCATGATCTGCAGTAAAACAAATAAATAACCTTTAAAATCACATCTGCAGACTGTCTAACGTTCTTAACTGCTTTCCAATAAGCTTCCCTGGTAGTTTGCCACAAAGCCTGTCCAAGAGGATTTACAACAGATGGAGGGAAGGAACTGCAACCCAGGCTTGATGCTGCTGCAAACCATTTGGGTGACCTTGGGCACGTTATTGCACCCCTCTGGCCTGTAAGTTTCTCATTTCAAAGTGAGGGGACTGAATTTGATGACTTTTGACCTCCCCTCCAGCCTCAGAACCTTACCATCTCAGCCCAAGCACTGATCATGGATATGCAAAAGCACAGTGGTTAGTTTTATATTAAATAAGCAGACTTTTACAGGATTCTGCAAAGGAGCCCACATTTAAATTTAAATCTTAGCCTTGGGAGAAGGAAAGGAAGGGAAGGAAAAAAGGGGAAAATAGGGAGAGTTGCAGGAGTGTTTTTTTTCTCTCTTGTTAAACCATGTTCTCATTGTTTCCCCCTGTTGATACAACAGCTCAGAATCATCCATGACCAATGTCCTGTTACGTGACCCTGCTCTAGCCAGAGATGTATAGGTCAGGCTTAGAGCTGGGGCTATCTTCCTGTGCTTGGGCAGAACTGTGGACGTGGGCCTCCCAGGCGTGAAACGCAAATCCCAAGATAACGCTTAGGACACTTAATCCTCTTTTGTCCTCGGCTTTCCAGTGTAGGAATCCAGCAAGATGGAGCACCGAGCTATTTCCCAGAGTTCCCATCTTAGGACAGGTCTTGAAATAGTTTATGATGTAACTGTTTCCACTGCATTTATTTCAAACCTTCTCCTATCTAAGCCAAAGTTGTGAGAACAAGAACTTTTCACTTTTTTGAGAAAGGCCCAAATGAAAATCCAAAGGGGGGAGGATTTCCGATTACCAGATGTTAAAAGGTATTCTGAGTTTGAACTTCAACAAGTTTATAACTTTGCCAAGGCCAATCCTCTACCTGCCCCCTGAGCCACCATATCGATACTTAGGTAACTGCGCCCATGGGATCATGAGTTGCTAGATACCAGGATATGTCTACCAGGGAAGAATGAAGGAGAATGGCAGAGTCAAAGTGTGTTTGAAGAGCTAATTATAAATAATTCCAAATATTGGGGGAATGTTTAAAAGAGGTATTTCCCAAGTGTGGTACATATACCTATGGTAGTATCGAATATACAAAACAATTTAACGTAGGACATGTGTGATACACTGCGTGTTTTTAGCACTTGTTCACGGCCACCCCTGCTCTTAGAGTCTAGTCCCAGGAAGAAAACCTATGAAACTTGAAATAATGAGGACACATATTCCGTTACCACCTCTCCTCAATAACCTGCCCACTTCCAAACAGGTACCCTGGCTTATCCCGCTGCAGCATCACCGTGGCAACTTCGATCTCTCAAGTCCTATTCAGCATCCCTCACCACCCCTCATCAGCACCCCTTCCCTTAACTCTCTCAACACCCCCACATTACCAAACCAGCTTTAGGTCTCCTCAGGTGCCCCTAGTCCCTCAACCTTGACCTTTATATGACCTCCTTTAACCAAACTTTTCTTTAACCCCCTAACTCTTCTTCCTCAGTCAAGGCCTCTTCCTACCAACACTGCCTCATCTTACCACTCAGCCATAAGCCACAGACACCCCACACCTCTCAGTCCCTGTCCCTCCCTTCCTCAGTCTCCCCTTTCAGGTTAGATTTCGCTTCCTTCAATGGGTCAACCCACTGCCTCAGGTCTCCCTTGTCCTTACTCATCCCACCTTTTGATCCAATACAGTGGAAAATTGGTCCCTAGGTCAGAGATTCACTCCTGTCTGTTCTTCTCTAGAACACACATTGAGCGACTCTTTCTCTCTGGGCCATGATCCATCCTACATTTCTCTCTCTCTTTATTTCCTTTCCACTAATTTCCCTTTATAAATAAATGTATGTAAGTTAAGGCAAAAAGTAAGCTGAATTCAAAGGTATTTACTAAGTAGTGTAGTTATAATGTGGATTTGGTCAAAATTTTAATGCCTGTACATGTATGACAGTGTGACAAAGACTACTGTAGAATTTCAGGATATTTTCCCATATATGTTTTTTCATTTTTCCCTGAGACATAACAGCAGGGAGGATAGGGCTAATTAACCCACTGTTGAGATGAGGAAGCTACGACTCAGAAAGGTTGGGTGAATTACCCAAGGTCAACAGCAAGTAGCTGGTAGATCCTGGATTACTTTTTACACTTCCTGACAGTGACACTCTTTCCTTCCATATGTACTTAAATATGATCCTTCATAACTCAAGATATAAATGTGAGATAGAGACCCATGAGTAAAATGAAGAGACATTTTTTAAAATTCATCTCAGGTTGTTTGAATGTGTGTCAGATTAAGAAAAAGTATGATCTATAGCTAAGGAAAAGACAACAAATCACTGAAGCGTAAATACGGTCCGCTTATAGAATGTGGCAGAAATATGAAACACAAATATAGCTCAAGGAAAATACTGTAAGCATGACTCCTGCATTTTCAAATATCAGATGTCTGAAAAGAGAGGTTGTTAAAAGGTGGAAAACACAGATTCTGAACGGAGTCCGCTTCCAGGGACGTCGTGGTCACCACACAGTGGGCCCCAGTGAATCCTGAGACAGCAGAGTGGTGAACAGGAGACATGGGGGGAGCCAGGCATTGACTGGGCATAAGATCTGCCCTAGCAGTCGATTTGGACCCAGGGGAGGGTCCAAACTGAACTGAAATGGCCTTAGACAAAGCATGGTGTTAAACCTGAATTCCATGCAGAGTCTTAGGACGTCATAATGAAGAGCACAGGTGATGAAGTCAGAGCTGGTCCAGGTTTAAATGTCAGTCGTCGCACCTACTTGATGGATGATATTAGCCTGACGTCTCTCTGTCTCATGTCTTCACCTTTAAGAAGGTGGCAATAACAGTACCTGTCTCTTATAGCTGGTGTGAGGAGTGAGTGAGATCATTCTTCTAAGAATATTAGCACAGAAAAGTCCAGTTAGCGGCAATAAAAGAATAAAAAATCACCCAAAAGGGATGAGGAATTAGAATGACATTGGGTTTAACAACATTCAAGACTGCAAGGCAATGGAATAATATCTTCAAACACCAGAGCAAATGTGATTTCCAGCCTAGGATCCCAAAACCCTCTAAACTATCAGTCAAGTGTTTAAGGAGATAAAGATATTTTTAGACATTCAAGGTCCCAAAATATTGCCTACCAGACCACCTTACTCAGTAAGCTGTTGGAAGCCATACTCCATCAAAGTGAGAAAGTCAGCCAGGGAAAAAGATGGAGGAAACAGGAGAAACAGCCTGGGTGGGGGGCGGGGGGAGGGGGGGAGATTATTCTAAGATGATGTTAAAGACAAGCTCCAAGGTCACTGATGTAGCCAGCATGGAAAGCAACACGATGAGACTGAATCAGGAGAAGGAAGGCTCCAGGAGGACATCTCCAAGGGAAAAAAATTTAACTGACATATTACTTAATGCATTTGAGAATAATATGCAGAGTTTTGCCACCTGGAAGGAAGTTTGTGGATGAATTTGTGATGGTTACATGGAACAAATGAAAATGCAGGGCAATTTTTATCTCTAGTAATACACACCAAAATGAAAAAAAAGAGAAAAGAGAAAATGTCATAATAGCACACTGTGGCTCACCCATGAAGAATATATCATATATACAAATTTAAACACTGGATTTTGGTACAGCAGAACCAGGAGAGGGGTTTAGTGCTGTGGCATTTAAGAGACCTAATTCCTCATTTTCCAAATTGGAGGCCAAAGATATATAATCTAAAATTGAAAAATTAAGAAATGATAATATAAACTTGTTATCAGGAACTAAGGAGATAAATAGAAGACCTGTTCAGGTGATTTTAAAAATAGTGGCCCCTGAGTTTTATAAGCCTATAGTGTTACATGAATGTTTAAACTATCTATATGAATTATTTGAATTTTTAAAAGAAAATGAAATATAGGGTGCTTAATAGAGTTTCTGGCATAGAGAAAATGCTCACTAAATATTAACTCTTATTATCATTCTTGTTAATATATTTCAGGAGAGAAGTCCCAGAATTAGCTGTGCATTGTCAGGAAAATTAGTAATCCAGAACCTAGGAGATACCAGGTTTTTAGTAAACTGTCTGAGGACAGAAACTATGTTTCTCCTCTTTCCTGATATACCATTACCTAACACCACTCCAATGTAACAGAGAACAGGCAAAAAATAGGTATTTAAAATATAGTTATTGAATGATTGAATGAATGAAAATATAATATTCAATTGCTAAGGTGGGGTTAACTCAATCTACAGGTACAGAAAACAAAGTTGAACATACTTAAAGGGGGTTTGAGTGTTAATTCTGAATAGAGCTTAATTCACTTGTTTATGGACCTAGCAAAAGAGTTAATGACAATTTTAATTCTCATATTTAATATTTAATTTTAACATGAGACTTTAAATTCTCATATTATGTTCCACCAACTTGTCTTCCCAGCTCTCATAATCTTGAATTTCCAAGAAGTTCTCTTATGGAGACCTGGAACAGGACAATGACAAGAAGAGTGGGAAGGAAAAAAAATATAAACAAACTATCCAAAACTCTCTAAAAAGAAAAATTAACTACAATTTCAACTCTCAGGAACATGATAAACAGGGCCTGCCAAAGTCTTCCAGGAATATCCTCCAAGGGAAAAGGACATTGGGACATTCGCAGTCCGACATGTGCAGTTCTCTGTGTCACAGGCTGACAAAGACGTTGTCCTGGATCTAGTACTGCCTGCAGAAGTCATGGGAGACCAAGTGGGAGACTTGGCAAAAACTAGCTTTCGGAGGCATGCATCTTGTGTAGAAATGAGAGCTTAATCCATCCATCAGATACTCTCTGTCTGCCCCTTTAGATTCATTCTGTACACTTTTCCATCCTGCTAACCTGGCCAATGTGGATGCAAGCTCATCACCCTCTGACTTCTGGTTGTGAGCTGCCAGAGGTCAGTGGACAGAGGAAGGGAGCTCAGGCTACTGAGTCCCAGCCACTACCGCACCCATGCCCACTGCTTTCTGCTCTGTTGGCTCCATTTCTCTACTGAAGCAGCCTTCTCTATTCAGATCCTCTCTCTGGGTGCAGGGAATTGCTCTCCAGACCTGGGGATACTGACAGCTCACTGCTATTGCTAACCCTTGGGATACTACACTCTTTCACGTCTATTTCTCCAAACCTTTGCATCGAGTCACTTTACAAAACTCTTCCCCATTACCTGAGGTGAGGGTGGTATCTGTCCCCTGCATGATTAATACATGTTTGATGTGTGTAATGATTGCATAGTTAGCAAATGTTACCAGGATTTATCAGATTGGGGATAGTCTGTGAATAGAACTTTTCATGGATCCCCATTTTTCTGGGAGACTCCCATAAATGAGGGTTTACAGTATTCTCAGTCCACAGTGAAGTCCTGCCAGGTGCCAAAAAGCCCCCAGTGAGATTATTTTATATTTCTAATTACTCTGAAACTCTAGGTAGAAGAATAGCGTGTATTAGTTTCCTATTGCTGCATGACAAGTGGACACAAATTTAGCAGTTTAGAACAACTCTGTTAGCTCCCAGTTTATGTGGGTCAGAAGTCTGTGTGTGGCCTGGCTGGGTTCTGTGTTTAGGGTCTCGCAAAGGCAAAATTGTGGTGCGGCCAAGCTCATGTTCATCTCATCTCACCTGGAGCTGGGGTTCTCTTCCAAAAGCTCATTTAGACTTCGGCAGAGATCAGTCCCTTGCTGCTGTCGGACTGAGGTTCCCATTTCTCAGCCAGCTGTCATGTGAGGGCCACTCTCAGCAACTAGAAGGCAATCACGTTCCTTGCTACGTGTACCATCCATCTTAAAAGACAACAACAGAGCCTCCATTATGTTAAATAATTCTCATGCTTTGAATCTGACTTTGTCCCTAACCTCTAGACCCAAATTTAAAGGGCTCTTGTAATAGGTCAGACCCACCTGAATAATCTCCCTTTTGATTAATTCAAAAGATAAGGATCCTGGTTATAACCGTTAAGCTCATTTTGCTATATATCATCATTCTCACAAGTTCAGCTCACACTCAATAGGAAAGGATTAGCAAAGGGCAAGGGTTAATGGGGGTCATCTTAGAATTCTGCCTACCACACACTGCCTTTAGCAATCCGTGTTACACCCAGGATCTACGCTGCATCGCACAGAGGTTGAGTGAGTGGGACATCTGTGTAGTCATATTGCAACTAAGTGTGATGATGTGATGATGACCAGGCTGTGGATGTGGACAAGGGTTGAAGTTCTGAAAGGAGCTGGGAAGGGCAAGATGGGCTATAGCCCACTCTTTTTTTTTTCTCTATGGAGAACTTAGAGCAATAGTTTTCATGTATAGTCTCCTCCCTAGGGCAAACTTAGGTAGTTCTCATGGTCATTTTAGTCTTACAGATGAGGAAACTGAGGCTCTAAAGAATTGCTCAAATGCTCAAAGTCACCCAAAAGGAATTGGCAAGCGACGGTTCAAGTCCAAATATGTATCATCTCGGAGCTTTGTCTCTTAATCACTAAGTTGTAAAACTACCCCGATAGCCCTGTGTTCTGAATCCTGCCTTCCCTTCAAAACCCCTCCATTGCATCGGCCTGAACTTGACCTCCTTAACTAAAACTTTCCTTGGGATGAGTTCTTTCCCAGAAATGACTGGTGGCCAGTGTTTCATGCAAATTGATCTCAGGTCCTCCAAAGATGATTGGGGAGATGTGGGTCCTAACCCAGGGCCACTACTCAGCAAAGAGGTTATCACCACATGGAACAGCCACTCCTGCTCATCAGTGTCACCGTAGTGAATTGGCATAATGTTGGCAAATACTGAAGAACCTTGAAATTTAATTAGTATGTACAGCCTAATCATTGCTAAGTGTGTTGCGCTTTTGAAATACTTAAAATAGCTCAAAACCCTTCTTATTGCAGTGACAAACACTTAGGGACCAAAAGAATTCATGTTAGGAAACAATGCTCTATTTAAAAGTGACCTTTTTTTTTTTTTTTTTTTGCAGAGGCATGTCTCTGTTCAGGATTTTAATGACAAAAAATTGCATCCTGAAAAGAAGAACCGAATAGGGGTAGTTATTTTTTTTAACATTTTTATTGGAGTACAATTGCTTCACAATGGTGTGTCAGTTTCTGCTTTATAACAAAGTGAATCAGTTATACATATACATATGTTCCCATATCTCTTCCCTCTTGTGTCTCCCTCCCTCCCACCCTCCCTATCCCACCCCTCTACGTGGTCACAAAGCACCGAGCTGATCTCCCTGTGCCATGCGGCTGCTTCCCACTAGCTATCTATTTTATATTTGGTAGTGTATATATGTCCATATATACACTACCACTCTATAAAAGTGACCATTTTTAATTCCCAGTTTTCCCAAAGGGAAACTTTGCTTGAAATTGAACTCCAAGTCCAAATCCTAGAATACAGAACCCAATATCTTCTGGAAAATTATCACAAGGCTCAAGATTCATGGTAACATTATTTTCAGCCAATTGTGAGTGTGTGAATCAAGTAGATTAGTGCTAAATTTCTCCTTAGTCAATCAGTAAGTGAGCTCCTCTTTAAAATTGTGAGAAAATACTAGATCTACTGATTTTCAATCTCATCATGTCAATTATTTCCTAAAAGTCCTCATTACTTCTTGCTTCTTATTGGATAAAACGCTATATCCTTAGCAAGTACACAAGGATACTCATGACCTAGATACTCATACTAATTCTCTTCATCTCCTACACTCCCCTTCTTTCTTTCAGTTGCTCAACAAATATTTATTACCTATAGGCTGTGAGTTAGAGATATAAAGGTAGAGCAAGACAGTCACAAGAACTTTCCTGTTAGACTTGCCTTTCTGGACACATCATACCTGTGGTTCCCTGAAGATGCTTCTCCTTTCACGCCTGTTTGCCCTTGCATATGCCTCCGTGATATTCTCCCCTTGTTTCTCCATTCCCATCCTTCAGATGAACTCCTACACATTCTTTATGTCTCAGCCTCTATATCATGGGTTCTGAGAGGTCCTCCTTGAATTTCACTCCTCCAACCTCAGCAGCTGCCCTTCCCTGGACATTTCTCTCTCTATTCATGCCTGTATTTCACAGCACTTACCCACATTTCTGTAATGTCCCAGCATAAAATGGCCTCTACTTTACACCTTCAAAATCATCCCATGGCCCCTCTCTCCACTCAAGCCATACTGACCTTTCATTTCTCTAAAGCACCAAGTTCTTCATGGCCTCTGTCACCCACACGTGCTCTTTCCTCTGCTTGGCCAGTTCTTTGCCCATACTTCACCTGACACACATTTCAGGTCTCAGCTTATATGTCATTTCCTCAGAAAGTCATGTGTTAACCACTCAGTCCTAAGGAGGTTTCTTCAATTACTGCTTTCATGACGCCTGTTGTTTTCATTCATAACATTTACCACTATTTTTAATTCTATGTTCTTTGAGTTATTACATTCATCCATTTATTCTATCAATATCTATTGAGCAAATGTCATGGGCCAGGTACAGTTTTCAAAGCTGGGGTAATTGTGTAGTGACTGTCTTCTCAGCTGTGGAAAGAGATGGATCATAAACAAATATACAAATAAATAAATTAGATACTTTTTGGCACTGAGGCATGCTATGAAGAGGATAAAATAGGGTGATGTGACAGAGTAAGTGGGAAGGGAATACTGCTTTAGTTCAGGGAAGAAGCAAACCAGATGGAGATCATAAGAGGCATCTCTAGAAGACAACGTCATGAGCAAAGGCTCAGGGATGGGAATGAGTTGGAAGTGTTCAAGGGATAGACAAAGAGATAGCGTATCTGAAACCTGGTGAATGAGTGGGGATAGAAGAGAGAGTGAGGCCATGTAAGAAGGCAGGGTCTTTGTCAAGCAAGGCTGTGCGGACTGTGATAATAAGTCTGGATTTTATCCTGAGAGCAGTGAGACAGTTCTAAAGCATGGGTGTGGCTTATGCTTCAGGAAGATTTTTCTAGCTGCAAGGTAAAGACTGGACTGATACAAAGTAGTTCAGGAATCCCAGGTATGAAGCTGTTTCAGGAGCCTGGAAGAAAGGAGATGGCGTCTTGGACTCCAGGTATTGCAGTGAAGATGGTGAAAAGTAGTTGCAGTTAGGATATATTGGAGATCGGACTTACTGATGGGTTGAATGTGGGATATAAGAAACGAGAGAAATTAAGGATGACTGCTGGCCTGGGAAGCTGGGTGGATTGTAGTAGTCTTACTCTAGATGGGGAAGGCTATGGAGAGGCAGATTTGTTGGGGAGACTGAAGCGAATGAGATTACTGGTACCATTTTGCCCAGGTGAAGTGTGAGATGCCCACTGGACTTCCCAGTGAGGGTATCCATTCCGTAGTTACATAAATGTATGTAACTTAGAATGTGAGTTGTAGTTAAAGATGTAAATTTGAAAATAATTAATACATATAGATGGTATCTGGTGCCATGAACTAGATAAGGTCATGAGGGAAAAGGGATAGAGGAAAGAAAAGGGGAGTGAGGATAAAGTCCTGGGGTATTTCAACATGTAGAGGTCGTTAGATTTCAGGAAGAGGAGTATCCAGCAAGGGTACTGAGAGGGTACATCTAGAAAATATGAGAAAACCCAGAATACTGTTACATCAGAGAAATGGGGCTGTAGCTAAAGGATGATCTTATCAGGCAGGGTTCCAACAGAAAATAGATGGCACAGTCAAATTAGGTTAATCCTGGGAGAGGTTATTTATAAAGGTGCTGCCTATGAAGATATATACAGGGCATGGTAACTTCAAGGGATGGTACAGTAGCTTTCTACTTAAAAGGCAGTTTCTAGGGTAGTAAGTACTCTGACCCTACTCACCTGTCTTTCTCCAACATCCTGAAGAGGCTGCCTGGTCACTAAATCCAACTAGAAGCCCAAACACAAGGAACCCATTGAGGCAGGGTGCAGTGTGGAGAAAGGTCAAGAATGGATCCAGCGGAGCCAAGAGAAGCTCTCTGGCAAGATGACCCAGGCTCAGGTCAAGGTTTTTACGCTTCTTGTAAGATAAACGATATTAAAAGATGTTTGTGTGCCAAGGAGATTGATCCCACAGAGGAGAGATTGACAGTGGAGATAATTAGAAGAATGAGGTATTTGAAAATGTTAGAGGGGTGAATCCAAAGACCAAGAGGAATGGTTTGTTTTGGAGGAGAGTAGAGACCGATCTTCAGTTGTTATAGGAGGGAAGGTACAAATGAAGGCAGGGTCGTGGAATCAGTGGAGGTAATCAGAGGGAATATTGGAGGGAATGTCTGTTTTTGTCTAACTTTTTAGTAAAGTATGAAACTAAAACATCAGCTGGTAGGGAGGGGTGCCAGTGAGGGGAGAGAAGATGTACAACAGTCATCTCAGAGAATGATCAAGTGAATTTGATAGAGGAATGTAGGATTCTGATAGGTATTCTCTGTACACATCTGAACTTCGTGGTCACGTGTTTGAAGTGTCTTCTAAGCAACATTGTGATTTTTTTCAACTTCTCAGGAGCAAGCTCAGACAAAGTGACTTGTTGGGCTTATCCAGGGGTTTTTCTAGGCAGGATTGGCCAAAGGAGAGCAAGGGAAGGAAGACAGGGAGTTTTGCAAGGGAGTAATTTTAATGATGGACCATAAAATATAAGCCGGATGATGAGAGAAGTGAGGATGAGAGGGGGAGAAAGAGATAGTGACAAAGCTGCAGAAGGGTAAGTGGGTTTAAGATCAATGATGTCAGTCTCTGGCGGGCAAATGCTGGAGTGAATAAGCTAGTAGGAGAGGAGATAACGGTATACAAGTGGGATGTGTGAAATCATGATTTTGGAGAGGAGGCAACCGCTGGAGATGGCAAAGTCTAGGGTGTGGCCGTGTGTAGGTGGCTGAGATGGGATGGAGGAAGAAATGGTTAGAGCTGAGGAGGCCAAAGGTTGAAAGGTCAGAGTCATGCATAGATGGCCCACCTTCATGGATGCTGAATCTGCCAAGAATTATATAAGGCAGACATGAAGAAAAGAAGCAACCCAGATGCCCAAGACATCACTCAATTAATAACAAAATAATAACAAATTTATATGGCACCCATAATATGCCAACTGCCATTCAAAGTACTTTATATATTACCTCATTTAATTCTCACATCTACCCTATCCCCATTTTAAAGATGAGGAAACTGAGTCCCAGAGCCATTAGTTAACTTGTTCTAATCTCACAACTAGTAAATTACAGAGCCTGGATCCAACCCAGGCAGTTTGATTCCAAGGTCTATGCCCTTAACTACATCTTTCCCCCACTGCTCAAAAAAACAAAAATAAAATGATACAATATATAATTAAAGCCAACACTTTGGAAATACTTCCTCTGTGCCAAATAATTTGGGGTAAAAAAGTCTAATGATGTGCTTCAAAGCAGCTGGAATTTTTGAAGTAGGAAAAAGACACCACGGGCAAAGGGAGATAACTCCCTCACCCTCAGACCCTGAGGTATCTGGGGTGTGCAAGCTAAAACATCCACCAATGGGAGGCTTGTGGGGAAGCTGCTTCACTGGGGGACAGAAAGTCTTTATGTAGATCCAGAAGGTGATGGGACCTTTTAGAGAGGAAGTTTGGGACATTAGAGGATTTGTTCATTCTTCACTGTGAATTCCAGGGAAGCACAGGGGTTTAAAAGCACAGGAGAGGCGGGGATAGATCAGACTTGGGAAACCTAGAGGCATGTCCATTGATAAAGAACTAGCTGGGAGCACTTGTCTATGATGGTGACTAAGGAGAAAAGGATGGGGGGTGTGATTGGACAAGTCCTGGTGCATCAGTGACAGGAGTCTTGGATCTGGGAGGAGCTTTATACCTGCAATGATGGGAGACCCTCAGGGCAAGTGATCTGGTCCACAAATGTGTTTTTGGTCTTTATAGCCCCAGCATCTAGCACCCAGCCTGGTTTCCAACACAGAGTTGGAGCCTATGCTACACAAGGGATTATCTTCCTCTGCCCACCTCTCCTATTTCCTCTTAAACTACTCCTCTCCGTGTTCACCCAGCTCCAACCACACCGAGCTCTGTTGTGTTTCGCAAACCCACCAGGTTCCTTCCCACCTCAGAATTTATATGCCCACCATGCTATCTGCCTGAACACCCCCAAGTTACCCCCGACCAGTTTCTCACATACCTGGCTCTTTCTTATCACTCAAATCTGTACTCAAATGTCATCACTTCATCGATGTCTCACTTGACCATCTACCTTTAACCACATCCCAGCTCAATTTCATCATCCTGTTTTACTTCCTTCATACTTCACTTATCACCGTTTACTTATGTGTTTATTCATGTACATATTACTTATTTATTGTATATTTTCTATCTGTACTAAAGTGCCCATAAGGCAGAAGCGTAATCTGTCTGCCTTATCCTCCTGCCCTAGCACTTAAAATAAAAAACGCAGTAAATGTTAGTTGAAGACAAATGCATTAATGACTGCTCAAAAAAAGTTTGTTGAAATACATTCACGATTTTTTTTTTCATTCACAATTTTTGAGCACAAGAACTCTGGTATATCAGAAAAGCCCCTCATAATTCAGAACAACCCTCTACAGCCCAGCAAAATCAAGATCTGGCTTGCTATTTCCAAGCCAGCTCATCACACTACATCTGCAACTAAGTGTGTGGGTTCACTGGCCAAAGCAGAACGATTCATAAGGGGAGTAGCAAATATTTGGCAGGCTCATTTACCAGAGTCATTGCCACCGATTAAAAAGCAATTAATTATGGGAATTAAGGGAAGAGAATGGCCTGCATGTCCCTGGGCCACCTTTTTCTGAATGACTCGTATGGCCCAGGGCAAATCAAGACATAAAAGTAAAAATAAACCATGTGGGGGCTTCCCTGGTGGCGCAGTGGTTGAGAGTCCGCCTGCTGATGCAGGGGACACGGGTTCGTGCCCTGGTCCGGGAGGATCCCACGTGCCGCAGAGCGGCTGGGCCCGTGAGCCATGGCCGCTGAGCCTGTGCGTCCGGAGCCTGTGCTCCGCAAGGGGAGAGGCCACAACAGTGAGAGGCCCGCGTACCGCAAAAATAAATAAATAAATAAAATAAACTATGTGATCTGAAGCCACACTGCTGCGTTGACAATAAAACTGATGAGATGGTAGGTCACAGATAAGGTGACCTGACTGCAGAAGAGTTTAAAGAGCTTGCCTTTGAACTTCAAAATGAACAGAGAAAGAAAAGGATTCTTAGAATTAAAAGACAAAATAATATAATTAAAAAAACACAGCACGGGTTAAAGAAAGATAAGATTTACTGCCCTGGAAAAACCAAAGAGAACCCATGCAAAGTGCTGTTGTGGTATGAAGCAACTGAGATAAGCCCTTTCCAGCTCCGAATAGAGGGTATTAGTTCGAAAGCAAAGGGGGCTTTGTCTCTTCCACTTGGTCAATTTGATATTTTATTTTCTGGTTAACTTGACCTTTGAGTCTTAACTCGAGTGATTTTTGACCTAGCTGTGGCATGGGGACCTGAAGCTCCATAAAACAGAACTCATTTGTTTACATTGCTGGGCCACTGAGCAATTCCTTCACTTTTTCCCTATTTTTAAAAATGGTTTTCCCCCCTCAATTAAACCAACCTAGTCTTTCAGTTCACTGCTACAGACAATAGCCTGTGGCTTCAGTGCATTCCAAAATTAAGAAGTAAGTTTAGCAATCATTCAGTTAGTTCTCAACTCTCCACCCATTTTCTGGATGAGCGAAGAAAGCCCTAGAATGGTGAAGGAGCTGCTCCAAGAGCCCAGTACCTAGTGACAGGTTATAGGGCAGAGAATCCAGATATTGAGTCAGGTGTTCCTGAGCTTGAATCCACCTCCACTGTGTACTAGCTGTGTGACACTGACCATGGCTTTTGTATATTCAATAAACAGGACTATTTCTCCTGACTGAAATATTCCTCATCTGCAATATGGTGAGAATTCCATAGACATTTATTGTACACAATCTGGGGATTCGGTACAGATACAACGCAAAATAGACACATGGAGTTTACTCTCTTTCAGTAAATTGGTAACTATGATTATTTTATTTAATTAGAACTCAAATGTTGTGAGAAGGGGATTTGTGGAAGAAACAAAGAATGATTTCTCCTACCCACTGCTAAGGCCAGGAAGACACTACCCCAAGAGCAGTAGAAGGCTTGTCTATGTCCCTGTTTGGGGCCTGCTGAAAAGGCTCCTAGCTCTCTCTCCTCCATAGCTAAAATTATGTATACGGGCTATTCTTTCTGCACCTTCGTACGTAGTATTCTAGAACAATGTCTTCCATTCGGTGGAGGCTTAATACAGACCTTCCCAACATTTTCCACGTCGTGGCACACACAGAAAATCTAGCTTCTTAAGACCCTATGACCCAACACAGAAATTGGCAAAAGTTTCAATAAAGGGCCAGATAGTAAATATGTCTGGCCGTGTGGGCCATGTGGTCTCTGTTGTAACTCTCAACTCTGCCCCTGTAGCTTGAAAGCAGCCTCTTAAAAGATGGAAATGGATGAGTCTGGCTGTGTTCCAATACAATTTGATTTATTAAAAATGGGTCCCTCAATGGATTTGGCTCGCTGACTGTAGTTTGTCACCCCCTGGCCTAACACAAAGTAAAAACTCAATAAATACTATTATTAGTCATTAATTCTAAAAATATTTACTGAGCACCTTCTATGCGCCAGACCCCATCCTGGGGCAAAATATTGAGTGAAAGGGTATAGTTCTTACCCTTACTAAGTTTACAGTCTACTTTCTAAATAAGTATTTACAAAATAAGAAGCAATATGAGATAAAATGTGGTTTGAGATAAAGAACAATCTAACATCAAAGGTCAAGAACTAATACTGCTTATAAGCTCCCAGAGGGTGAGAAACAAACCTTCTATTCCTATTAAATCTTTTTGCCAGGCACAGTACCGGGCACATCTTAATCACATCAATGAAAACTTGCGGACTTTAATGTGACAGTAGGGGATTTAGGTTGTCATGGAGACTATTGAATATCCCTGCGTTTTCCTATCACTACAACCTCCTTTCTCTTTGCACAGGTAGTGTAAAGGGGCAGGCTAACTGACATGACTAATTTTGTCCTTGGTTTCAAGGCCATAGGCAATACTAAGGCAACTCGTTCAGATTCTGAAACTCAAATGACCTTGAGAAAAGTTGATGAAAAACGGTATATCACCTCAAAACCTTATCTTAACCTAGGTCCCCCCTCTCAACCCCACAAGAAATGTAGAGCCTAGACAAGGGCTTTCAGGGAGTTTATTTTGGAGAAGTGGCCCCGAGGAACAGAAGAAGGATTGTGAAGAGGGAAACAGGGATGAAGAAAAGCCTGTCCAGGGCGCCCAGTTGAGCTGGTCAGCACGGTGGGCATCCGCGGCTCAGTCCCGCTTCCTCCCTCCAGGGCAGCCTTGTGCAGTGTGCTGGTAACAGCGACCTGAGGGGAAGATGGGGGGAATGTTTACCTGCCTGCTCCCATCCCCCACTGGCCAAGGCTTATCCCAGGAGGTGCCAGCTCTCTCATGCTCTCAGGGATGCATATGCTCCAGAATGTCTGAGCAGGTGCCTTCAGGAACCTCACCTTGGCCATGTGATAGACACTCCAGGGCAGCAAGTAAGAGCTACAGGGTGCAGCTGAGGCCAGATCCTGTTAAGTTTGACCTGAATGGTAGCTGGTTACTGCAGCAATGGGTAGAGTAGGAAATGCAGACCAAGAGGAGGTAAGATGATACAAAAGAGATGTCAAGTCCAGTCATGTGTACACAGTCAGCCAAAATATAGCCGGTGCACCAAGGAAAGACCTATGCTCTGTACATAGTGAACAGCCAGCCAGCTGCCTACCAGCAATTCGCACTCCAACCTTCCTCCACTGATTACAATAATGATCATAATTCACCTTTGTGTAGCATTCGTATAGGACTTTTAAGGACATTTGACTCACAGGACTCTGGTGACGTAACGAAAGACTGAATTATTATTCCTCCCTTTTCTCGGATAAGGAAGCAGAGCTTAGTTAAGTTAAAAGAATCACTTACCCTAAAGCAGCACCGTCCAGTGCAACTTTCTTTGATGCTGGAAATAAACATTCCACACATCGTGTAGTATAGTAGCCGTTAGCCACAGGCAGTCATTGAGCATTTCCAACATGGTTCATATGATTAAAAAGCTGAATTTTTATTTTATTTTTGTTTTAACGAATTCCAACTTGAGTTGATTTTTTAAGTTTCTTTTTAACTGAAGTATAGTTGATTTAAAATATTTCTGGTGTACAGCAAAGTGATTCAGTGATATATATATATATGTATTATTTTTCAGATTCTTTTCCATTATAAGTTATTACATGATATGGAATATAGTTCCCTGTGCTATATACAGTAGGTCATTGTTGTTTATTTATTTTATATATAATAGTATGTATCTGTTAATCCCAAATTCCCAATTTATCCCTCCCTCCTTGTTCCCCTATGGTAACCATAAGTTTGTTTTCTATTTCTGTTTTGTAAATAAGTTCATTTGTATCATTGTTTTAAGATTCCACATATCAGTGGTATCATATGATATTTGTCTTTCTGTGCCCGACTTTACTTCACTTAGTGTGATAATCTCTAGGTCCATCCCTGTTGCTGCATCTAGTTTGAATTTAAATGGCCACATACGGTTAGTGGCTACCATATTGAACAAAGCAGCAATGGACACTGTATCTTTTTAATATACTGTATTCAAAATATTTTTCACTATTGAAGTATAATGAAAGAAGTGTGTTGTCTTTCTCCATATTTCATTCTTGTTTACAGATTTCGTTCTAAGCAAAACTATTTTACATACATTTTTCTGGTTGTTCTCCGGTCTTAACTGTCATGTAAGAAGGAGGGTCTCACCCAGAAACAGCACTGAATAACTAATACAGGCTGAAGCAGCAAGAAACTTCACAGCAACAGAACAAAGGACAGCTTCTCCTCCCTCTTCATACCTTGCACTCATGTTTTTAGTTTGCACCTGGACACAAGACCATTCTGTACTTGCACGCACTGACCAAAAAAATCCTGCACACCTAAAGCCATAGCGTGTGCTTTAGGGAACAATGCACCTAAGATACCATTTGTATAAGGTAAGACTTGCGCGACTTTGGGGCATCCGTGACTAATAAATGGGAGATTTGAGAGGCTCTAATTCAAACCTTCTGAGCTTTAAGCCCAGGACTTTTCACTTCGTATCTTACCACTTCTTAATTCAGGTATGATAAGTATGTCAAATCCAAGTACATTCAATAAATGATTCACGAGCTACTAAGTTACAGTACAATTGTTATTTAAATATTTATGTGTTGTTTGGAGGGAAAGAGGCATTTTAAATCCAAAGACCGTAGCAGATCATCCATCCTGAATTGTTAGAGAATGAGGCACCTCTCCTTCAGGCATTTTTCAGAAAACCGAAGCTTCCCGTAACAAGACTAAGAATTCTAAAATCCTACCCACTTTTGCTGGAAATATTTCTGAAAGCACTCTCCCACTTTCTTAAGCAGAATACTTCAAACATTTTTACTCTTTCTTCCATTCACTTATATATTCATTCTTTCAAGAGATATAAAATAAATACTTCTCACGGACCACGCACTGAAAGGCTCTGGCCCTGGGGTAGACCCAGCAAATAAGTCGTTCTGCTCTCAAGGAATTCAGCGGGCTTGAACCAGCAGCCCCCCATCCTGCTGTTATTACTCAGGCTAGTACCGATATACTGCAAACGCTGTAATATACTGATGCCTTCCAAAGTAGTGCTTTTCCGTAGAAATCGAATGTGAGCCACTTAGGTGATTTTAAATTTTCCAGAAGCCATGTTTAAGAAAAGTCAAGGGAAAAAAATGGAAAATAAATAAATAAATAATTAATATTAAAACAAGTCAAAGGAAACAGATTATAATTAATTTTAATAATAGATCTTAATATATCCTAAATGTTATCATTTCAACACGTGTTCAGTATTTAAAAATCATGAATGGCACGTTTTACATTTTTTCATAGTTTTCAAAGTCCCGCTTGCATTTTACATACACAGCACAACTCCATTCAGACCAGTCACATCTCAGATGCTCAATAGACACATGTGGCCAGAGGCTTTTATTCTGGACATCAAAATTCGAGAGCTAATAAAGTATTCATGATTAATTGTCCCTTTATTAAACCAGAGCAGGCACTTAAATATTTTCACTTCATAAGTCTGCTTCACCTTGTTTCTCACTTTTCCCCCTCACTCTCAGGCAGCCCTTTTTCTTCTGGTGTTTTCACAAATGTGCTTCTCCAGTAAATGCCAGTGCCTCCCGTTATTCATGTATTCTGATAATCTAGAAGCTAGGAAAATTGGTAATAAAATAATTGTCTAAAAACAGGACTCTTTTACTCAGAGCTCTGAGTAAGGGCTAAAGAGACACATTTGTGAATAAAGCGTATAAGTAATCATGTATGAACTTCCTAACACGGGTTTGACTTCAAGAAGCCTTTTACGTCTCTCTTTCAGTGGTTCCTTTACTTCTTGATCGGTGGTTTCCAGAGTGTAGTCCTCAGACCAACAGTATCAGCCTCACCTGGGGAGCTGTTAGAAACGCAGAGTACTGGTCCCCACACCAGACCTACTGAATCAGAAACTGGGGATAAGGTGTAGCAATCTCTGTTATAACAAGCCTTCTGGGTGAGTCTGGTACCTGCTAAAGTTTGATAACCTTGGTTCTAAAAACTTCAAACAGTTGTCTACATAGATTTGAGATGAATGAGTATTCCTTCACTCTTCTATATCAGAATTGTTAATACTACCAATATAGGTGAGCAATACAGCTGAAATATTATACATTTTATAAGCATTTTTAAACTGAAAAATCAAGTTTTATTGAAAAGACATCTCTTTGTTATGGATGGGAGGAGAGAGAGAGCAAATCATGGCATCTTCATTGTATGAAACTTTTTCAAAAAACAATATTTCAAATAGTCCCTCTGAGGTTTCCACACCTCAGGATAATCCTTTATAGTACAATCCTGGACCATGAGAGACAAGCCTTTATTTGGTAAATTGGCAGTAGTTCAACCGTGAAAGACAAGGTGGTCGTGGAGAACCATCAAGATGCCCAGTCCAAGTAGACTAACTCTTGTGATACGGTATACAGATTTCACAGCAGATACAGTTATAACTGCATCTTGCATGTTTTTCTTCTCTGATTAAAATCACATAAAATAAAACACATCAGCAATTTCAATGTTTTAGGGCACAAATCTCCAGCCGTACTACAAATAGTATGTCTCCGTGTGAGTGAGGTCAAATGTCTTATGCGTCTCAACTATCAAAAATAAACAACAAATTCCAGTCAGCCCTGCTAGAGGAAAGACTCAGTTAGCTCCCAGTGCCCTAAAGGAAAATGATATTGAGAAATCATTGTCATCAGCAGGGGGTATCAAAAGGTAGACAGCCTGAAAACGTATAAAGTTGTATTTAAATATTATTTAAAATATTATTTCTTGTAGACTTCTCTGACAGTAATTATGTCAGATTTATTGTGTGATTTGTTGTGATTTCTTTTTCATTCTAAGTAAAATATTCATTTTCACACTTTGTATTCATGATGTTGTAAGGTTTTTAAAAGGGAGCCTCTAAATTTATTTTTTAACTTAAAAATAGAGCTCAATTAATGCTTGTCAAACCAAATAGAATGGAATTCATTGAGTCACATGGAAGATAGTTGACATTAATTGATTCCTGGTGTATGCCAGGCAACCTGTTTAAACTGTTTGGAAACAGTGTTTCATTTACTTCTCACAAGACAAGCCAGCCAAATAAAGGTAGGCAAAACATTATAAGTGTGTATTTTTGTCCGTATTTCTCTGCCAAGGAAAGGTCAAGCACAGTGTTCACAGCTCGCCTTACAGCTAGTAAAGCAATAATGCAGGATTCAATCCCAGGACTTTGGGACGATAAATTGTATCTGTCACCAAGTCATTATTGATCTATTCAATGGGTGAGGTCATGGTCAGTGCAAATTAGAGCAAAGAAGGGATGGGAGGCACAGGGCTCAGCACAGTGAGAGTGGCAGTGGTGGAGGAACACACAGTCTTTAATGGGGTGGTCAGGAAAGGCCTCATCAACGAGGTAGTCCCTGAGCAGAGACTCAAGCAACATGAGGAATTAATTTAGCAAATATCAGAGGAGCGAAGCTTGCAGGCAGAGGAGACAGCAAACACAAAATTTCTGAGGTGTTCTAAGATGTCTGATGAGCAAAAAGAAGGGCAGTAAGTAAAGGCCACACATGGTATCAGTTGGAACTGGGGTTGGCTGTAGTTTGCAGCTCGCAGAGGCCCTTATAAGCCCCCATAAGAACTTCAGCTTCTATTTGGAGCGAATTGCAAAGCCAAGGGAGGACACAGGGGAGTGACTTGATCTAACTGGCATTCTCCAAACTGACTGTGGCTGCTGGGTGGAGACTAGGCTGCAACAGTGAAGGCAGGGGACCAGGGAGAAGGCAACTGCAGTAACCCAGGTGAGATGAGAGAGACAACGGCAGAGGTGGTGACAAGTGGGCCAATCGTGGACATGTTCTAAAGGCGGAGCCAAACGGATTTACCGATGGTTGGTATCTGTGACGTATGAAAGAAAGAGAAGCCAAAGGTGACTCCAGCGTTTTGTTTTGTTTTGTTTTGTTTGGGGAGGTGGCAGTGGGGATTGCTGAGCCACTGAAAGAATGGAGTTTCCATTTATTCCAGGACTGTTATTGTTCTGGGTTATTTACGCAAATTATCTATAATCTTCATGTCAGCCCAACCCTGCAGGCAAGATGGTGGAACCACGAGAATCAACAAGATCCTGCCTGACCCCAAAGCCCTCTGTGTCACACACGGTAGCACCTCCGTAACCTTGGGCAATAAGAGTTTACTTTTATGAAGGACTTAGCATGTGCCAGGCACAGTGCTAAACCTTCCTACATTAATTTTCCCATATAATTCTCAAAGCAACTCCACCAGTAAGGCATTATTTTTCTAAGGCCTCATCATGTCCCTACCAGTACCAGCCGGGTAGCACTTTCTCTTCACCTTCCTCTTCCAAACTTCTTAAATCTGATGACCCCCAACCTCCTTTTTGTTCCTTCACACTTCGGATTAATAACTGCTTCCTGTGATTATTTCACTCTTATTTTTTTTTCTTTTTTGCCTTTGCAGTGCCCTCACACTTCACTCACACTTCACCAGTTTACTCTGTTAAATTCTGCCTGTTGAAATAACTAAAGTGGTTTCTATTTTCTACTCATAGAGTGAATCCCCATTTGCTTCCACAGTGTCATATCTCTGCCATGTCCCAGGCAATGCGCCAAGTGCTAGAGACATAAAGGTGATAAAGACCGAGGCCCTGACCTCAGGGATTCTAATGAGCTAGACAGACACATGCTTCCATGTTCAGTCCCTATAAACCAACAGCCCGTGCTACAAGCTAAAAGGCAAGTACTGTCAACAAAGTGTAGTGGCAGCACAGAGGGGATAGTGACTGATTCTGACTGGAAGAATCCTAACAGCTGATGATGGGACCACTACTTGAAAGGAAAATAGGATTTAATTGAGAAAAGAAGTGGAGAATGGATGGAGGCAAAGGAAATGGCAAAAGCCCAGAAGAGCAGGAGTGCTTAGAATGTCAAGGGAATGAATATGTCTCAATAGAATTGACATAACTAAAAATGAAGGTGTAGAGGAGAGAGCGCTGGTTATGAAGTTAGACAGAACTGGTTCTGACACTTGCCTTTGCTATTTACCAGCTGTATGACCTGTAGCAAGTTGCTTAACCTACCTGAGCCCTGTAGACTACATTGAAATGAAGAGGGCGGGAATTCCCTGGTGGTCCAGTGGTTAGGACTCCACGCTTCCACTGGAGTATTGAGAAGATGCATGGACAGAGCCGGGCACATAAAAAGGCTCAATAAGTTTCAGTTTTTCTTTCTCAAAAAAGAATGTCAAGGAAACGTGAGGAGCTCAGCAGAGTAGAAACAACACTGAGTAGGTGATGAGAAAGTGCAGGAACGGAGGCAGAAAGAGCAAGGCGAGCCCTCAGATGGCATGAAAAGAATGTGGACTCTTGTTCTCCTGACAGTAATGGGGTGTCATCAAAGGAATTTGGTCAGAGAGCAGCACGGTCAGATCTGCCTTTCCAGAGATCACTCCCTCTCAGCCCCAGAGAAGGAGGTAGGAAGCTGAGCTATGAATGGAACCCCAGGGACTGATAATGAGGGTTGAAGTAGGGCAGTGGAGGGGTGTGTGGAGGAAGGGGCAGGTCTGAACGGGATAATATGTGAGAAGTTATTTTGAAACATAAGGAATCCCAATAGAAAATTCAGGGTTATTCTCAGTTTCCCTCCATCTGCCTGCCACTCTTAGTGCTAGCAGTGGCCCCATCCCAGGCGGGCAGGCAGTCCAGCCAGCTTCATATTCTAGGTCTTGTATACTCTTCTCTATTCCTCCTAGAACAGTAGTGGACACTCTGACAGGAGGCTCTTCAAATCTTATCTTGGTCAGTGTCTTTTCTCATTGTAATGTCTTTGTATACTCGGACATTAACTCCCGCCAGAGCTCAAGCCCTATTTAAGGAAGCTTAGTGGCTAGCGCTTGGTTGCATCTCTGAATAACTTCCTGGATTGAAAGATGGTGAAAAATATAGCATGGACTGGGGTTGGACCTGACTCTGTCATTTACTCGCTTCAGAAAGTCATGTCAACTCTCTAAACCTCATTTTCTAATCTGTACAATGGGAATCCCAATACCTACCTCATAGTAGGTAATTTACTGGGTTGTAAGAATGAAGTCTGTAAGACACCTGACATGGAGCTCAGCTCGCTTGAATGCAAGGTCCCAGAGAGAAGAGGTCAGTCTGCTGTGCTCACCAACTCCATATTTACTGACTGGCTCTCATTCATATCAATACTTGCCTCTCTTTTCTTCTTTTATTTTTTGCTTACTCCTTGCATGAACGTCACAAGGCTTAATTCTGCTCTGCAGAGTTCTCATGGAAAGCAGAAATCCTGGAGAAAGCTCAGTCATGAATTCTTTATACTACTCTGGCAAGAGTATTGAGAAGATGCATGGACAGAGCCGGGCACATAAAAAGGCTCAATAAGTTTCAGTTTTTCTTTCTCAAAAAAGAATGTCAAGGAAACGTGAGGAGCTCAGCAGAGTAGAAACAACACTGAGTAGGTGATGAGAAAGTGCAGGAACGGAGGCAGAAAGAGCAAGGCGAGCCCTCAGATGGCATGAAAAGAATGTGGACTCTTGTTCTCCTGACAGTAATGGGGTGTCATCAAAGGAATTTGGTCAGAGAGCAGCACGGTCAGATCTGCCTTTCCAGAGATCACTCCCTCTCAGCCCCAGAGAAGGAGGTAGGAAGCTGAGCTATGAATGGAACCCCAGGGACTGATAATGAGGGTTGAAGTAGGGCAGTGGAGGGGTGTGTGGAGGAAGGGGCAGGTCTGAACGGGATAATATGTGAGAAGTTATTTTGAAACATAAGGAATCCCAATAGAAAATTCAGGGTTATTCTCAGTTTCCCTCCATCTGCCTGCCACTCTTAGTGCTAGCAGTGGCCCCATCCCAGGCGGGCAGGCAGTCCAGCCAGCTTCATATTCTAGGTCTTGTATACTCTTCTCTATTCCTCCTAGAACAGTAGTGGACACTCTGACAGGAGGCTCTTCAAATCTTATCTTGGTCAGTGTCTTTTCTCATTGTAATGTCTTTGTATACTCGGACATTAACTCCCGCCAGAGCTCAAGCCCTATTTAAGGAAGCTTAGTGGCTAGCGCTTGGTTGCATCTCTGAATAACTTCCTGGATTGAAAGATGGTGAAAAATATAGCATGGACTGGGGTTGGACCTGACTCTGTCATTTACTCGCTTCAGAAAGTCATGTCAACTCTCTAAACCTCATTTTCTAATCTGTACAATGGGAATCCCAATACCTACCTCATAGTAGGTAATTTACTGGGTTGTAAGAATGAAGTCTGTAAGACACCTGACATGGAGCTCAGCTCGCTTGAATGCAAGGTCCCAGAGAGAAGAGGTCAGTCTGCTGTGCTCACCAACTCCATATTTACTGACTGGCTCTCATTCATATCAATACTTGCCTCTCTTTTCTTCTTTTATTTTTTGCTTACTCCTTGCATGAACGTCACAAGGCTTAATTCTGCTCTGCAGAGTTCTCATGGAAAGCAGAAATCCTGGAGAAAGCTCAGTCATGAATTCTTTATACTACTCTGGCATCGCGACATGCAGCTTCCCAAAGCCTTCCATTTACATAAATTGATTGACCTTTCTTGGAAGCCAGGGATGGTTATATCCACACCACAAGAGAGGAAAGGGAGATCCAAGAGGGGCAGTGATTTGGGGACTTGCACAAGGCTAGAATAATAAAGTTGGGACTCGAATCAAATCAGATGTGTCCAGCTCTATAGTTCATTCTGTCCTGAGCCATCAAGTGGTGGTAAGACAGCCAGAATTCTCTGCTGGGGATGTGGGAAGGATGTGTTGGAGAAAAATTGGTGACCATGCTCTCAAGCTAATGGAGAACAATAGGGCAGAGTGCTGAGCCCCTCCCCCGTCCCCAGAGTGGGCAGCTATCCTCATTTGGAATCTACATCTAGAGGTCTCCCTGCTTGTAATCTTTCTGTCTCCTTAGAGCAGGGCTACTGCAGAAGCCACCATTCATTTACATTTCTTTCTTTCCTTCCCTTTTTCTCCGTAGTGCACGTTCCCCTTTCACTGCCCTTGACATCCCTACACATCTGCCCATTTCCTTTATAAAGGTACCTGCCATTAGGTGCCACCTCTTCCTTTTCCCCTTCTCTGTCCTTCAGCCGTATCCTTCCACATGCCTGTGTTAACTAAAGGGGGGAGTACACCTGCCCACATTATTTATGCCACACAAGGAATTAAAATTTAACATCTTTCCTTCCTGTCAATGACAAAGCACTTTATACTGGAGCAAGGTGAGTGCTGAAGACAAAGCTGTATTGACAGAAACCAGAGCAAATATACCCTTTTCCCAAGCAAGACATAGTAGGAGACAGCTTTTTGTAGAGCAGTGGGGTAGGGTTGGGAAATAGGCAGACGTGGGTTCCAACGCCAGCATTCCCTCTTCTTCCTAACTCTGTGATTCTGTGCAAACAAGCATCTTGTCTTCCAGCAAAAGCTTTGCCGCTCCCAGGTACTGAAATATAACCCCGCGTAGGACAAGGCAAATCATGTAACAAAATTATGTTTTCCATTTTGCCCTGGCCACCAGAAAGCTCACAGGTTTGTCTGGAACTCAATTTAAATAACAATATAGGAACCAATGATATCTACATCAATCCTAAATTACTCTCTGGTTTTCATCTTTTCCCCTATTCATATTTTCCAGGATTAGGACTTTTTATGTTTATATTCATAATTTCCTCTTTTATTAAATGAGCATGGAAATGTGTTTTTTTGAATCTTTATAAATCAAACCATAGTAGCATAGTATAAATTAATAAATAATCTCTCTGCATTCCATTTTCATACCTATAAATAGGGATATAAGCACCTACCACATAGCATTATTATAAGGGCAAAAGGAGATCAAATGCATAGTTTTTAGCACAGCCTTGAATATGGAAGATGCCTAATTAAATATGAGTGTTCCCCTTCCCTTGCTGAGATTGAAAAGAGTTGGCTGCCACGTGTGGTCCATTGAAGCATTTTCAATCAGATGTGTCAGCTCTGAGGCATGGGAACATGTAGCCAAATTTAAAGTATCCCACAGACACAGGAGCGTCCCCCAACCTGTTTCACATAATAAAAACCGCACATAATGATTGTGTACAATGTGATGAGTCTGGATATATGCAAACACTCATACCATCTCCACAGTCAAGGTCATAGGCATATCCAACACCTCCCCGTTTCTTTATGTCCCCTTGTTATGGTTGTTGTTCTTGTTTCGTGGTAACAAGTACGAGATCTGCTCTCAACAGATTTTAAAGCACACAATACCGTGTGTTAACCACAGGCACGGCGTTGTACAGCAGCGTTCTAGATCTTGTTCATCAGCATGACTTACGCTTTATACTCATTGAATAACAACTTTCCATCTCCATGGTCCCCTAGTCCCTGGCAACCACCACTGTATTCTCGGCTTCTATGAGTTTGACTACTACATGTAATCTCATATAAGTGGAATCAGGAGGTATTTGTCCTTCGGTGACTGACTGATTTCACTGAGCATAATGTCCTCCCATTTCATCCATGTTGTCACAAATGGCAGGATTTCCTCCGTCTTTAAAGCTGAATAATATTCCATTGTACGTAATATATACTACGTTTGATCTACCCATCTGTCATGGACACTTGGTTTTGTTTTCACATCTCACTTACTGTGAATAATGCTGCCACGAATATGGGAGTGCAGATACAAATGAAAGCTGCAATGCAAAAGTAAAAACAATGGGTAGATACAGAGTCACACTCAGGAGAAAAACTAACCCATTTTAAACTACGGAGAAAATTACATTCACATCAGCTTACTCCCGCCTGGAGCTGTCTGTTGTCCTCTAAAAGATAAAGTACTGAGTGCCACTGGGATTGCTTCACCTTGGGAGCTTTGGAGCCAAAACAGATCTGGGCTTAAATCCCAGATTTGGGTGTTGTTAGCATATTAAATCTTTGTTATCCTAATAAATACCTATCCCCTAAGCTTAAAAAGAGATAAGTAACCCAACTACTCCAGTCTTGGACTTGAGGCTGAGTGAGATTCTGAGTCATTTTAAAAAAGACTTACTCATCAAGGAATCCAAGATGCTTTCTTGTTAATGCAAGATAATTTTCAAGGCAGGTGCTGTAGGATTCACTTTATTTACAGGGAAAGGCTTGTAAGTGAGGGAAAAAGTATGTCTTTTCTGACCAAGAAGGGACTAGCCCATTTTGCATCCATCTTATTCAATCATGTCATCCATTTCAATCAAACCACTACATTTTACCCTCTGACAAAAACATTCAACTTATTCCATGAAGAACGGACTCTAATATGAGCTACCCTGTCACATCAGGGAGATATCATAGTATTATATAAACTTCCATTTCTGCAAATGTTTCATCGGGATTCCCATGTTACCTACTCCTTAGAGATCGAGAAGATTTGCACTGCCTTCATACACCCCCAAAACTCAGCGTGATTTGTTCAAAATTTTACTAGTCAGCATCGAAATTTAAAAAAAAAAAATGGTACATCATGCACAATGATAAACTACCCCATGTGGTTTGGATAAATTAAATACTTTAAGCTTTCAGTCTCCCTAAATGATTTGGAAATGAAACAGCCATGATTTATGACTCTAGCTGATAGACTAGATCTGAAGTTTACACTTTGAAAAATGCCGTATTTAAATTCCCCTATAAATAAAAAATCATATTGCTCTAAAAATCCAGCCTAATGTATGTATGTAATAAATTAGAGATCCTCATACTGGGTGGAGAAATCTCCAGGACCGATGGCTTTCTTCCTTGCAAAAATGCACTGAGTGAACCAGATCTAGGTCTGTGTCTCTCTGCTACCACTTAATCAATAGTTACTGTTCCTTTCTGTCCAATCATTCATTTTCCCATCTCAGTGACCACTGTCAGAAGCGCCTGCATCAGCTCAGCTGTAGAGGTAACCTGGTGTGGTTTTTTTAATGTCTAGATCAACTATTTTTAATCAGGCGGTTTCCAAAGTCTTGACATAAGTATTATTCTGGGTTCCTTGTGCTTTTCGTTTATCTGTACAAATGACACAACTGCTTTTGGGCTTTGCTTAGTGTTCTCAAAAAATAAAAGAACAGAAGCAGGTAAGAAAAATGATGCACGGTAATGATAAAAAGCACCTGGAGAGGAATCAGTTGACTCATAGTTAGTTTGACCTCTACCTCTTCCTGCCCTGTGACCTTGCGCTAAGTTCTTGCCCTCTCTGGGATCTTGATGTTGAAGGCATTGGCCTACTTGACTCCTAAATCCCCTTCTTTCACTGCCAATTACAGCCCGACGTTTAGAGCGCAGCAAACTAAATTCCAACCCTTTCGCAAGTTATTTATTCTCAGTGACTCCCAATTTTCCCAGGTATAATTTGGAGATAATTATCCCTACTACATGGAACTATCAGGAAGATTAGACAAGGTGACATATGCAAAGGACTCACCACAATTCCAGGCACAAAGTAAGTACTCAGTAAAAAGTAGTTGCCATTATTATTTTTATAATTATTGTTATTACCAACATTTTCATGCTAGAAATTCTGCTAGACAATAACCTGACATTAAAGGGAAAAAAAATGAATATCACAAGCTTCAGGGAGGAGAGGACATCAAAGCAAGAGTCTTTCCTCATATCTATTTCAATCATATAGCGTCCAAGCCAGCAAGTGGTAAAGGGAATTAAGAAGCATACTGAGTCTTCAGGGCCCTCAAGACACTGGAAACTAAGATCCCACAGACCTAGACTCAAATTCCTTCTCCACCACTTACCAGGTCTTGGGGTTGGGAAAGTCATAGAACCTTTCTGAGCTCAGAGATGCTCAAAATGCTATAGAATAAAGTGGTAATCCCAACTTTTTATGGTGGTAGACAGCATTAAGTAAAACTGTGGCTATAAGGCACTTAACTTTTTATCCATCCCATAATAAGTGCCCCAAAATAAAGAGTTGCTATTATTGTTACTGTTGTTGTCACTAGAAGTTTTCCAGCACAGCTTCCCTGGCCCCGCTAATCCCCAAGCCGATCCGCTGCTGGTGTTTTCAGATTTTCTCAGGAGTCCGAGTCACTTCTTGCTTTTACACAATTGGCACCCTTGCCTCCCTTCTATTTTCTCTGCTTATTTTTTACAGAAATCCTCAGCTTGCTGAGAAGGGCTCTTGTCACATTTATGATTCATGAGGCCCTGAGTATACAGATGGCATTATATAAATGTTTAATAATCACCATATGGTTTCCCTGAAAATTCTGTCACTCAACGAGGAATACGGACTGAAATAGATAAAAAGCAGACCTCCGTTCTCCTGTTCTCTCCTTTACTGTCGGTGGTCCATGAAATGGAGGGAATCAGCTCACAACAGCCTGGTAGGTGTTTAGAGAGCAGCGAATTTAGGAGGGTTGTAAAAGATAAATGCCTCCTATACTGGATATTACTCTTCTGTGTCCAGGACAGCTCAGTTGCTCCTCTAATATCCCAGTGCCTGTTTTAATTATTCTATTACGGGGCATTGTTTTAAGTGGCTGAGAAACCATGGGATTTGCAGCTGGGTCCATGTCCATCATGGCGTCGTTTCTCATGGCTGTTCCCTTCATGGGCCTTGCGGCAGCCAAGTATTTGTGAGGTTCCGCGCTTGTGGATGGCGTTGCGTAGTGACAGGGAGAGACGACATATTTGACAAATGGGAATCATGATTGTCTGGCCTCCTGGCAGTTGTTGATGTGTTCTCCTGACCTGTAAACGTTGCAGCTGACTGATTACGGTAATTGATTGAGAAAACATTTGTCAATAGCTTTCTAATGAAAAAGAGAGGTGAGGGGGAGGGATTGCTGGAGCTCCTAGGAGCTAGATTTTACTTAACACAGCAGCATTGAACCACATTATAGACAATCACTGAACTCCATACGGCCACATATAAAACGGAAATGCGATTCATCTGGTCATTTGTGGAGCACCTACTACGTATAAGATCAGAGGTCAGAAACTGGTGATTTCCAAGTAGAATATGACCCTCAGCCTCTGTCTGGGTGTCCTGCTTAGTTAATCTGCACCGTCCTTTTGTTACAATCAGAAGCAAATTGCCAATATTTAAAATCAGAATATTGTGCATTCAAATCTAGATTTCTAGCATCTCGTGGAAAAATCAGTACTCGGCAGCACTGGGCCAGCATTTCTGAAGGTCAGCGTTTGCACCGACTTGGGTAGCTGCTGCCTCTTGGAAATGGGCCATGTGATCCCAAGTTTGCCCCATCCCTACCATTCCATTATGTCATTCATTACTGTGAACTAGCTGGGCCCTGTAGGATTTCCAGTTTGAGATCTCTGTTTCAGGTTCTGAAGACACACACGTGAGAAAATAGGATTCCAGGCCCTGCCTTAAAAGTACTCACAGTAGTATAACTGCTTACTATAGTAAATTCTAAATTTCTAGCAAAGAAGGAAAATTAGGCTTTCTGGATTATTAAAGATTCGTTACAGTAAAGCCATCTGGTATCTGTCATGATGGCTACCATATGCAGGAAACCATTTTCAAATTCTTTGCAATACCCTGTCTCTGGTGGTAGCTGGGATTGCAGTTGAAGGAGGACTAGCCCTGGAAGCATCACATTTGCACGTGATTTGCAAGTGTGTCGTCGGGTTGCTGGTGACCTCAAGTGAGTCATTTATTGAACACTTCCCTAGGAATCCTATTCCTCTAGATCCAACTGGGTAAGAGATTGGAAAGTGTGCTGTAAACTGTAATGCTCTGAAACATGGACAGTAAACTATGGCAAACTGCTTTTGTAAATAAAGTTTTATTGGAACACAGCCACATCCATTTCTTTATGTATTAACTATGGCTGTTTTCACATTATGATGGCAGTGGTGAGTGGCTGGAACAGAGACCATATGGTCCACAAAGCCTAAAATATTTATGATCTGGCCCTTTAAGAAAACTTTGCAGGCCACTGCTCTATATAAAAGTTAGCTATAATAATAATAATGCACACTATTATTGAACCTGATTTCCTCTCCCTTGAGAAGGCATTTCAATATTTGCGGAGCCTACAAATCATTGCCATAATCCCCACTTCTCATCTGATTCCAGATGTGCTGAGATGTGATACTAGGCTTTCCGCTGGATGGAGCCACTTTTTACTTTCTTTGGGGTAGTTAACTTCCCGACTGTGGAGTGTGCATGGCCTTGAATGAAGCTTGTCCCCAGCCCCACTTCTCTTCCTGGAATGACTGTCAGGGCCACTCCATCCTCTGAGACACCAAGGGGTAGGACTCAAAAGAAGCCTTTTGAAAGAGACTTAAGAAGTTCTTAACCTTATGGTGCCTCATTTTCCTCATCTGCACAATGGGAAGAATGTTAAGACCCATCTCACAAAGTATTATGAGGATAAAGGGAGGCAATGACCAACAAGACAAGTAGAAGAGTAAACGGTACAAATGCCTTATGTACACAGAAGTTCTGCCAGGTCTGGTGGGATGTGGCCAATGTCATTATTTCAGAATCTAAACTCCAGAACAGTGCTCTTCAAAGTATGATCACCAGGACACCTGGTTCAGAAAACCCTGGGCTTTGTTATGAATACAGATTCCAAGCCCTCACCCGAGGCTTTCTAAAACAGAATTTGATCTTGGGGAAACATCAGATTTCCCCAGATGGACTCTTCAACAAGATCCCCAGATGATTTTGATGAACCCTAAAATTTGAGAACTGCTGCTGTAGGGATAGCACCCCCTGTTTCTGTACGTTGTGTCACAAAGACTCCGAAAGAGACAGGGAATTTGTGTCCAACACCATGCGTGACAAGCCTGATGAGAGCTGGTGGTATGAATTATGAATCTCCTCTTGTCAGAGAAATCCCTTCAGGCAAGAAAGACCTGCTCTGGCTTTTAATGGAGTCGAGAGAAACTGGGAACCTAAAGAGTTCCTCCTCCAGACAGCTGTCTCATGAGGCTGCTCTCAAATCACTTCCTGCTCCGATGCCCAAACCCACACTGCAGCTAATTTAGTCCAGATGGATTCCCACCCACTGCTCATTGCACATGGGCGTTCTAGTGGGTGTTCCCAGGGCAACTTTACTTCCTCTCTTATGGGTCCTCTTTTAATGGATGAGGACACATGTGTAATGAGAACCCTTAACACGCAGAACACATAGGGTTTAGTCATAAAATTACTTTTCTTGCTTTTGTCCCCAACTGCTCTCTTAAACCTACTCAGTGGGGATAATAAGCCTTCCTCAGCCACTGGGTGAAATTTCAGGTCATCCCGTGGTCTGATAATTATCATAAGTCTCAAATGTATAATCTCCATTCAGAAATTAAAATATCCAGTCAAATACATTAATCAAAAGCCTTGCTTCTAGTCAAGGATAAGACTCCCCTTCCACCCGGTTCACCCCAATATCTAGAGTCTGTGGTCCACAGGTAACCTGTCCCAGAAAGGCTCACTTCTCACTCTCTCATTGGTCACCTTCTCTACTGGCTACTTGTTATTTTTGATCCTGCTTCCCTTTCAGATGAAGGTGGAAGAGGAAAGAGAGGTGAGGGGGGTAAGAAAGTCCTTACTTAGCTGGTACTGTTGCAAAATAGCTTTGTTCCCGCTGGGTCCAAAAGACAAACCCTGCGAACTCCATACTTTTCAGAAGGTCATCTCCAAAATGCACCTAATGCTGTAACTGAGCCTGTCTACTGCCACCTGTTACACGGGACACAGATTAATCCAAGCCCATGGATAGAATTCTATACCTGTTCCTCCTCCACGCATGATGCACACACACACACACACACACACACACACACACACACAACCAGGTTGTCCCATGGGCAGGTGGCAAAAGAGCTTGAGACCAGCCCTTTCTCCCCTGTGCCCACATCTGATCCAGAGGACACTCATGTATCTTTTGCCCCTGACACATCAGCTGTGTACAGGAAGATGAAGTCACTCCCCTTTCATGCTGGAGTTCTCTGGAGGGAGTCAGTCATCAACTCACAACTCATCCACAACTCCTAGGGACACACATCAAGCTTTCTGCATGGTCTCACGGAAGCCCCCTCTCACTTAGCTTGAAGTGAGGGGTAGACACCCCTAATCCCCTTCTTAGAGAGGGACTCACAGCCTTTCAACAGCTCTCCAGAATCTCCCTAGTGTAATTCTCTCTCTCAGTTTGCTCCTGGTCATTTAAAATTCCACTGGAGAGAAAAGGCTTTTTAAATTAATAAAACTGATTCTCAGATATTTCTTTTGAAATTCTTCTATGTTGATGTCTGACATCTGCTGAATCTTAACCTCATTAGTCGAAATTTCCAACAAACTAATCTTCAGTTGTTATTACTATAATATATATTATAATATAATATATATTATATTATATATATATAATATATATATATAAAATATATATATTATATATATTATTTTTGAGAGATGCACTTCTTTGAATAAAGCATGAAAAAGTCCTGAAATCACTCCTCTAGAAACATACCAGGATCATACAAAATACTGCAATTAGCTCGGGCTCCCAGTTTCGGCTCAACCTCAGCAAAATTCTAGAGAGATGCCAACACCTGCAGGCATCTGGGTCACTCCACTCTTCAGTAGGCCAGCCCCACCAGCCAGTATGAAATGATGCCGTGTCACCTCTAGCTTGCCCTTTTCCATCCTGCAGTGTGACTGTTTCCTGCCATTTCCCCACCAGACCAAGAATTCCTGAGAACACACATTGAGTATTTTACTCATCTTGACATCTCCAAAGCTTCATCATATAGAGGGCTCTCCATAAATGTTCACTGAGTGGAATAAAAATACCTTTTTCTTTCCAGACTCACCTCTGACCAGTCATCTCAGCCACAGTGAGGTAGAAAGGACTGCTAGCAGCTTACATGCAGATAGGAGATATGAGACTATATCAAAATGTTAGGAAAAGGTATAGTGTTGATAGTGGAATCAGAGAGTCAGCCTTTCTTGTCCTCCAAATTCATGCCATGAGTCGGCACACCAGCAAAGAAGGATCCCCACGCCTCTTACATTCTATTGTAAATGTCCAGGTCCGTCCGGGTGCACCCCTGGAACACATTTATTATGTGACTTGCCCAGAGACGACCTGTCTGAGGCACAGATTTCTTGTTTGCTGGCTGCCTATTCTTTTTTTTTTTTTTGGTAAAGAATGCAACCTTCAGGCTGTTTCACATAGGCTGTTGGGCTTTGCAGAGACAAGACAAAGCAAGTGGGATAAGGAAGGCTATTGTTCTCCTATGAAAGTAAGCCACAGACTGCTCAGATCTGAAGAAGCTCCAGAACGTGGCCTGCATCTGCACCTGTGAATGCAGGTTTTCTTCTCCTGAGGATCACATTGCTTTACTGCACTGTCCCCTTGCTCCGTGCTCTCTCAGCATTTTGCTCACCCCTCAAGCAAAGAATTTATCATGCTTTGTTATGGGTAGTTCACAGATGCCTGTCCCTTTGAGACTCAGAGCTTTTGGGGACCGAGGAGTTTTGTCTTATTTGTCTCAGAAAGCTGAGTACTTAAAACATGTAATTTTTGTTGAAAGGGTGGACATTAATGTTTGTTGGATGGATGGATAGATGGATGGATGGGTGGGCAGGTGGCTGGCTGGCTGGATTTATCTCTTACACAGTTGCTATGTGGACATTAGAACCACGCAGTGTCTCTGGCTTCCCTCGCCAGGCAGTGATGAGGAAGGATCTGGAAATAATACTGTTCTTCATCAACAGCAACTGCATCGCACAATGGTACAATATTCTGAAACGTGCATGTGTTCAGGTGAGTAATTTTTATGTTGAATTTCCCTTAAGATTATGATGTAAACTATGTATCCGAAGTCCACATTCTTTTTATCACAACATTCATTCATTCATCCATTCATTAATTGTCACTTGGTCTGTTATTCTTTCAGTTAGTGTTTAGAGGAAGTGTGGGGCTTAGCTCCTGGAACACAAAGTATCTACAGAAATGAATAGTGACCGCAGTCACGTGGGCCTGCGTGTGAAGAACAAATCCCTCTGGAAAAAACCAGCTTTAAGCCATCCCAGGCTGCAAAGACAGTGGTTGAATATTCACACCTCTTTGTTCTGGGCACAGCGTGGTCCCTGTGACTCTTCACAAAAGGACATGCCATATAAGTCATGCTGTGAGCAGTCCATTCTGCCCCTCTGATCCTAAAAGGCAAGCTACATGGGAAAGCACTTCCTCCTAAGCTGGTTAAAGCCTAGGAGGCAGGGGCAGATAGGGTTTCCTTTTGGGGAAGGAGTACCTGGGAAAGACAGAAGGGCAAAGGCAGTCTTGGAGAAACAAGATTTACCTCCTGGGCGCAGTGAAAGGAGTGTCTTTGTATTGCTTGGTCCCAAGAACAACTCACCCCTTGCGATCAAACCTGCCAGCTGCTCCTGGAGGACTGGGGGGAGGCTGTCATCTCCCCAGACAAGGCAGCCAGTGCCCGAGGCAGTGCAGTCACTGAAGGGGAAGAGAACAGCCACCTTTCCCCCCTTTCACCTTGACAGCCTCCTGGTACAGAGGCATCCCTGCCTCTTCAGAGATGCACGCCATCCCACCATCGGGCTGTAAATTCAGGCAATTCTGTGTTCATCTCGCTTTGGCCACACCCCGGATCCTTTGCCTAGTTTGGAGCAATTTGTTTCCAACCTACACGTTCAGCTTCATCAGTTGCCATGACCTGCAGCTAATGACCCTTTGATGTAATCACAGCAGGCCCCTTAGCTCCGGGCCTTCTCTCACATAGGTCCCTCTGCCTGGGATTCTCTTTGCACTTTCTTCTCTTGGAAGACTCCTGCACAGTTGTCAACTCTGCTACAAACACTTCCCAGTGTACCGAGGAATAGAGTCACTTTTATAAACTTTTCCAAAAAAAAAATCCTCTGCTCTTTACTTTTATGATTTGATTCCTATTGCTATTGCACACATCTTGAGGGCTTAAATCATCTCTGCATACTGTTTCAAGTGCCTCCTCTTCCAGGATGTCTTCCTGGTGTCCTTGCTTTTTATCCTGGGTCTGAGGCCAGCATAGCTGCCCTCCTTCATGCTCCCATAATGCTACCCCAGTAGCTCTCAAATGTTAGTGTGTTTCAGAATAACCCGGAAGACTTGTAAAAAGGCAATTTTCTGGTCCCCATGCCCAGAGTTACTGGTTTAGTAGGTCTTATGTGGGACCCAAGAATTTTCATTCTATTACATTCCCAGTGATACTGATGCTGCTGGGCCAGGGATCACACTTTGAGAACTACTCGCCTACGCTTACCTCAACCATAAGTCTTTCATCGAACTTAGAGCATGTTATAAATTACTTGTTTGTAATTCCGTCTCCTCCACTCAGTTAATCAGGCAGTATAAGATAATGAAAAGCATTACAAAGAAAGTAAATCACAATGTGTTAGTTAGCTATTGTTGTGTAACAAATTACCCCAAAACTTAGCTTAAGACAACAAATGTTAGCTCATAGTTTCTGCAGGTCAGGGATCTGGGAACAGCTTGGTTAAATGGTTCTGGCTCACAGACTCTGTCGTGAAATTAGAGTCAATCAGTCAGCTGGGGCTGCAGCCTCATCGGAAAACTCAGCTGGGGGAGGAACCTGTTCTAAGCTCACGCACATGGTTGGTGGTAGGTCTTACTTCCTCACTGGTCGCTGTCAGTTCCTCTCCACATAGACCACTCCATAGGATGCATTAATGTCCTCAAAACATGACAGCTGGCTTTCCCCAGAGCAAATGATCCCAAAGAGATAGCACATACCCAAGATGGAAGCCATGGTCTTTTATAACCTAACCCTAGAAGTGATATACCATCAATTTTGACATACGCAATCAGTCACACAGACAAACGCTAGCTCAGCGCGAGATGGGACTACAACGTGGGTGTGTCACCCAGAGGTTAGGTTCATTGAATGCTGGCTGCCACACAGGACAGTGATAGGGAAAGGAGGTAATCCTGTTTAAGCAGGATGTCTAGGGAGGACCTTTCCGAGGAGCTGCTGTGAAAACTGAGACCTAGATGAAGATAAACAGTCGCCGTTGTAAAGACATAGGGGTCTGCTTTTCCAGACAGAGGAAAAGCAAAAGCCCTGAGGCAGAAATGAGCTTGGCGTATTTGAAAAGAAGAAAGTAAGCGGCTTCCCTGGTGGCGCAGTGGTTGAGAATCCGCCTGCTGATGCAGGGGACACGGGTTCGTGCCCCGGTCTGGGAAGATCCCACATGCCGCGGAGCGGCTGGGCCTGTAAGCCATGGCTGCTGAGCCTGCGCGTCCAGAGCCTGTGCTCCGCAACGGGAGAGGCCACAGACAAGTAGTCAGAAGGGTCGCCATCATTACTAACAGCATCAGAAACAGTTTTTAAAATACCTACTGTGCTCAGGGTCTTTTTGGCAATGAAGAAAATGCATTGTTCCAAATTTCAAAGAACTGGTCTTTCCATTGAAGAGCACTCCATGTTTTTCAATTAGTGGAACAGGAAAAAAATTTAGATAATTCACGATCAATACATCCTCATGACCACACCCACCGTTTCCTCCTGTATGATTTCCAATTCTGTCTAATCAACCTAGGAGCAAGAGTTTGAGGAAAAAAAAAACGAAAACAATTAATTGAGTGAAGCTAAGTCCACAATCTATATTCATCAAATTCAATGAGGACCTTTGCAGTATTGGAGAGTATACAACCTAGAATCAACTGAAGCTGGAATAGACCGCAGAGATCCTTCCACTGTTCCCTCTTCAACTCTGACTTGATTTTTAAGAAAAAGGGAACTGAAACCAGTGAGCTCAGAAACCCGTCCTCCTTCCACTAAGTGGATTAATCACTTGCACGTACTCAGAGTAGGAGAAGAATGACTAAAATCTGGTCTCAGGATTTCTAAATCAGCCTAATTTCTGTAACCATAGGTGATCCAGAGGTTGCCTTAGGTGTGGGAGGGAGCAGAGAAAGAGGAAGGAAGAGAAGCAGCCTCCAGGCCCTCCTTTTCTTTACCAGAGCAGGGATGCTTTCATTTACTACATACGTAGGATTTTTTGTGTGTGTGTGGTACGTGGGCCTCTCACTGCTGTGGCCTCTCCCGTTGCGGAGCACAGGCTCCGGACGCGCAGGCTCAGCGGCCATGGCTCACGGGCCCAGCCACTCCGCGGCACGTGGGATCTTCCCGGACCCGGGCACGAACCCGCGTCCCCTGCATCGGCAGGTGGACTCTCAACCACTGCGCCACCAGGGAAGCCCTATACGTAGGATTTTTAAATAGGTCTCCTGCTAAAAGAAGTTTGAAAACTACTTCACAACACCATGCTCTCTTCTCTGGTACTACAGCCCAGAGATCAGCCTCTCCACCCCATGGGCCCAGTCCAATCCACTGCCTGTGTTTGTATGATGTGTGAGCCAAGAGTGGTTTTTCCATTTGCATATGGTGAAAGTCAAAAAATCAAAGGAAAAATAATATATTGCCACAAAAGAAAATCAGATGAAATACAAATCTCGGTGTCCATAAATAAGGTTAGAACGAGCCACACCCTCTTTTAAGAATTGTCTGCGGCAGCTTTGTTGCTACAATGGCAGAGCTGAGTAGCTGTGACAGACTGTGGCCAAAAGCCTAAAATGTTTACAATCTGGCCCTTTGCAGAAATGTCTGCTGACCCTTGTATATCCAAGAGTCCGATGTATGCCTTCATTCTTCCTTCACGTCTTCCTTCTCTTCTCTGTCCCCGTTCTCCTTCCCAGCAAAACTTTGCTATAGGTTTGTATTTAGAATACAGTTAACTGAGACCACAGGTTTGCTTTTCGATGCTAGTGTATTTTGGTTTGTGACTTAATACTATGGTGTCAGTTTCCCGATTCACCCAAACTCCTATCTGCTTTTCTAACGGCATCCTATATATAGTCAGTGCAGCAGAAGGAACTTGAGTGAATACCTTACCGCTCCCAAAGGTAGCATATGCTAGATGATAAGCATTGCACTTTTCCTGTCCCTTTGGGCCGTGAAATTCTGGGTTACAGAAGGAGCAGAGCTAAAGTACATAGACAACTCCACTGCCTCACAGCTACTTGAGGTCCCAAACAGCTTGCTAGAAGGGCAGAAAGAGGAGGAGATGATGGTTGTTCTCTTTGGTGCAGGTGTGGATTGCTAGAAAGGATTCATCGCTAGAGGTCACCTGGACAGAAGCATCAACCAATGTCTCTTACATGCATCAGGAGTAAGAGACAGTAAGATGCATTTTAAAGGTGTTTGTTCTCACTGCTAACCAAAGGTATGCAAATTAAGACTATATTAAGGTATCAATTTTGACCCCCTAAAATAATTCTGGAGAAAATTATAAAGCCCAGTGCTTGTAGGATTATAGGGGAAAAGGAACACAACTATGTTGAAAAAATAATTTCAGAGATCAAATCAGTAAAATAAATCGAGTCAAAATAGTCATGCCTTTGACCAAGGAATTTCCCTGGCAACTTGAACCAAGGCACAGATTCAAATTAAAAAAAGGAAAAAAAACCCACAAAACCCTGTACAAGGAAATTCATTGCAGCATATTTACAGTTTGCTATTTAATAATAAAAAAACCCCAAACTTTATATGCCTGATAAAATGTTTTGATTAATTAAATTAAATGATATATCCATTGGGTAAACTAACCCAATGGATATATCTTGCAGTCATTAGAATGACCATGTTGCCATGTAAAATTTTCCATTTAAAAATAAATATTAAAGTAGAAAAAATAGAACAGAACATTTTATACATGTTGTAGTTAATATAAAAATATGCATGCCTTTAACTAAAATTGGGAAATGAAGTTTCTAACAGTTCTTCTCTGGTAGACCTGGGGTGAACATTTTTCTGTTTTAATTTCCATGAAAGTTATTGTAATAAACTCTTTGTTTTACTATTAAACCCACATTTTTATAAAAGAAGACAAGGGAAAGGAGGAGTGAGGACTGATCTTTGTAACATCACTTTTAGAGACACTGAGCAACATTTTATTTGAGGAAGGTTGGATCATAGCCTCCTGGGGGTACCTCTCAAGCCTACGATGCACAGAACTGGATCTGAGTGGGCAACAGGCTGGGCTCTACCCACGAGCTCTGGTAACCATGGCATCAGTAGAGACGCATGCCCCTGATGGGAGGCAGTGACGGGGGCCACTTGAGAAAGTAACTCAGCAGGGCCAGATGGTATTTCTTCAAGAGCTCATTTATTTGGATCAACTAACATACGAAATGGCAGGTATTCTGACAAGGACACGCGATACCTCATTTCCTTGAAGATTAAGAAGCTACAAACATACTACCTGCCTCAGAGAGACTGAGGGAGGCAGAGGGAAGCTCACAGGTGGCCAAGTCATGAGCAGAGCCATCCTCTGGGATGACAGAGACAGAAAGAAGTTTGTCCTATGTTATGGGTTTGAATTGTGTCCCCCACTGAGAGCAAAGGATATGTTGAAGTCTTAAGCCCTAATATCTCAGAAGGTGACCTTACTTGGAAATGGGGTCATTGCAAATGTAATTTGTCAAGATGAGGTGAGGCCATACCAGAATAGGCTGGGCCCTAATCCAATGTGAATGGTGTCCTTACAAAAAGAAGCAAGCCCCCCCGCCACACACACACAGAATGCCATGTGATGACAGAGGCAGAGCCGGAGTGATACAGCTGCCAGCCAAGGGGTGCCAAAGCTGGGAATCACCAGAAGCCAGGAAGAGTTGAGGACGGATTCCCTTACAGGTTTCAGTGGGAGCATGGCCCTGATCATGCCTTGATTTTAGACTTCTAGCCTCCAGAACTGTGAGACAAAATGTCTGTTGTTGTAAGCCACCCAGTTTGTGGAACTTTGTTATGGTAGTCCTAGCTAGAAGCTTAATATACTCTAAAACCCGCTGTGGCGAGCTGAGTGGATCTGAGCCGGTGACTTTTCCTTGGTGACCTTTTAGGTTGTTAGAACTGGTTACAGCTTGGGTCTTACTGATGTAGGGAACAAGTAGACATAACCTGGCAATTGGACACCCGCTTTAGGCTTACGGTGGGCAGAACAGAAACGTGGGCTGTGAGCCAGGCACCCTCCCCCGCATAGCAGCATGCAAGCATTTAATAGCAGAGGGCAGAAGTGGCCAGTGGGAAGAGGCAGGAGAATACGGTGCCCGGACACAGATACGAAGTGTGTGGTGTATATAGTGACTCAGCACGTGGATCCGGGGTTCCAATCCCAGCTACACCACTGGATGCGCTGTGATGCTACAATAAGTTACTTACCCTCCCTGAGTCTCAGTTACCTTATCTATAAAATGGAACTAATAATGGTTCCTACTCTACAGGGTTATTGGGAGGAGTAAATGACTTAATACCTACAAAGTGCTTAGAATTGTACCCAGCACACAGTAGGTACATAATAAATATCACTTGCACACTTCCATGCACACTATCACATTTAATCTCTTACCGATTCCATGATGGAGATTTTATTAGGTTTATGAATAAAGATTCTGAGGGTTCAAAGGTTAAAGAATATGTCCAATGTCACAGACAAAATAAAAACAGCATGCATGGTTTCCATATATATGTGTTAGCATATGGTCTTTGTTTTTCTCTTTCTGACTTCACTCTGTATGACAGACTCCAGGTCCATCCACCTCACTACAAATAACTCAATTTCATTTCTTTTTATGGCTGAGTAATATTCCATTGTGTGTGTGTGTAAACTAACACACCATTGTAAAGCAATTAGACTCCAATAAAGATGTTAAAAAAATTAAAAAAAAACCAAAACAGCATGGTGACTAGAGATACAACTGAGGCAAGAAGGAGGCAATGGAAGACAAAGCGGGACTATGAGATGTGAGTCAGGGACCTTCTAGTAAGTCGGTCAAACTGTGAGCTTGGTCACCGGGCTCCTCGTTTATTCGTCTTCCACTCCTTCACGGTGCTCATGTCCTAAAGTCTGGTAGATCTGTCACCAATCTGTGGCACAGCCTTCGGGAAGTTAGTCGCATTTCTTAATCAACACCAGAGTCCCTCAACCTCAGCACTACTGATACTTCAGACCAAATAAGTCTTTCTGTGGGAAGCTGTCCTGTGCATTGTAACGTATTTAGGAGCATTCCTGGCTGCTACACACTAGAGGCCAGTAGCACCCCTTCCCCAATCATGATGATCACAGATGTCTCCAGACATTTTCAAATGTTCCCGGGGGGGGGGGGCAAAATTGTCCCCAGTTGAGAATTATTGACCTACACAATAGGATTAAAGTACCTGCAAAACGGTTTCACTGGGCCATTCTGAGGAACGAATTTGATAAAAATGTTTTTATCTTTAAGAAAGAAACAGAATGCGTTTGCCGATATATTACAAGACAAATTTAATATCATTTATTAATTGTTGCTTGCCAAGTTCAAAAAAAGAGCATAAAACATCTCTTCCTTTCGAAAAATTCACAACCAAGAAGGGGAGGGAAGAAAGGGGCAAAGGCAAGAAGCATTGGCAGGGTCAAAAAGGCCTAGAAAGAAATTGCCCTCAATTGAATCAATAAGGGGACTTTATAAGAAAACAGGATAGGAGCTACTTACTGAAGGATGGGAACAGTTTCTGAAGACAGAGATAAAATCTCCTAGAGAATGGATATGTCCGAATGCGGGACACAGTAGAAGCCAGGTGAGGAACAAACAGGAGCTAAGCGGACTCAAATCTCCCGAAGTAATTTGCATTTTCCCTCTGCCTGGAAGGCCTTTCGCACTTGGATTCACAAACCAGATCTTCCTCCTTCCAGACTCAGCGCGATGCCTCCAATTCCTCCGAGAACACTTCTCTGAACTCCCAGATTTGGCGAGATGCCCCTTCTCCTTGTTCCTTTGTGGACCCTGTAGTTCCCATCAGTGTCTCTCGTGGGGTTGCTATTGACGTTTGGGATGAGTCTGTTCGTCGTTGAGCAATCCAGTAGGACTACCTCATGCATTGTAGGAAAACTCGCATGTCTGACCCCCACTCCCTAAATATCCTAAATATACTCCCCAGTCATCGTGACAACCAAAAATCTCCACACATTTTTCCCAATGTCTCTAAGTGGGCAATACCAGTTGAAAGCCACATATTAATACTTATGTTTTTCCTAAAACCATGTATCTGTCTCCTCTTATTGATGGTAAGCTCCTTCAGGACGGGAACTGTTGATTTCACATCATCCTTGCACTGCTAAGACCTAGCCCAGTGCCCAGTTTGCAGTTGGTCCTTGGTAAATATTTGCTGACCTAATTAAAGCAGAAGGCTCATCTAGGGCAAAATTGGAAACTCAAAATTGAAAGATAAACTGGAGCCAGACAGTAAGGGACTTTGCATACACTGAAGAACGTGGGTTTTATTCTATTAGGTGAAATCATATGAAATTGACATTTTTGTAAGTCAAAAATGGCCAATTAACAGCTTCATAGAGTTCATCCTAATATTAGGCAGTATTTACTTAACTTACTTAACTTTCTCTTGTTTTTTCCTTTTTTTTAAAAAAAAGTATAGTTGATTTACAATATTGTGTTACTTTCAGGTATACAGCAAAGTGATTTGGTTATACATATATATGTTTAACTTTCTCTTTCAATTGAGATACTCTTTTTTAGCTTAAATACCTAACTTTGGTCCCATCTTAAACACTAACATCCATGAAATAATGGGCTAAGTGTACTAATATTCTTTCTTAAAAAAAAAATTAAAACATTGAAACAATGGATTCTTCACAACGGACACTCATCCATACACCACTTACCATTATATCATGTGCCACAAGTGGACAGACACAGGTCCTGCTGTCAGACACTGTGCTCTAAACAATTGAATGGATCCGTTGTCGACTGAGGTTGTGGTGACACTAGTGGCCATGAAAAGGGGGTGGAGGGTGTTTAAAGAAGGCGGATAAGGAGGAAAGAGGGGGAAAGAATCATGCAGGACAAGGAAGAAATGTGGGGGAAGAGGAGAAGGAGAAAAATAGGCGCCAGGTAGGAAAAGACAGGAGAAGAAAGAGAAAAAAAGAAAAGAAAAAGCAGATGATGGCTATGGGCTCGGATTAGTGCCTCACTTTGGTTCTCAGGTTCCACCCCAGCGCTGCAGTACAGAGTCTGATTATCATGGCTGACGGAGCTAGCGCCTATTTTTAGATGAAATTAATCATTTTCTTGTGTTATTTTTGGTTCAGATAATGGCTGGAGTACACAGCCGCTTCTTCATGAGCTGCCAGCAAGAATGTAAACAAGGTTGAATCTCCGCTTGGCAGGTTCTATATTCAGCTCGGCCATCAGGAAGCCGAATTCCCTGAGAAAGCGGACTCTCCCGCCGGGGATGAGGGGCTGTAGGGGGAGCCTTAACCAGTCATAATACTGAACAGATCAACAGGAGTGAAATAAGTCAGACAAAGACAAATACTCTATGTCATCACTTATACGTGGAAAGTAAAAGCCAAACAAATGAATATAACAAAACAGAAACAGATTCACAGATATGGAGAACAGACTAGTGGTTCCCAGTGGGGAGAGGGGAGGGGGGAGGGACAAGAGAGGGCTAGGGGACTGAGAGACACAAACTACTATGTGTAAAATAAATAAGCAACAAGGATATATTGTACAGCACAGGGAAATATAACCATTAATTTATAATAACCTTAAATGGAGTATGATCTATAAAAATATTGAATCACTACCTGGTATACCTGAAACTAATATAATATTGTATCAACTATATTTCAACTTTTAAAAAGTAAATAATAAAATGACTTTAACCCAAATGCTTTCTTTATTCTATTTCTCTTAAGTCAGGCACTATTTAAGTCAGCACTACTGACACTGGGACTGGATCATTCTTCGTCGAGGGGCTGGCCCGTGCATTATAGGATGTCTAGCAGCATCTCTGGTCTCTACCCACTAGATGCCAATAGTACTCGCCCATCCCAACACGTGTCTAGACGTGGCCAAATGTCCCCTGGTGGACAAAATCACCCCCCACTGAGAACCATGGGTTTAAATCAATAAATTTAAGTCAGAATATTATAACTCAAATTATGGCGGCACGGACTCCTAGCGACTTTATTCCCAGAAACTAGAATTTCCAAGTTGCCTCCTCTATATATGAGAAAGAATAGAATGCTCTCATTTATTTGCTCTTGCCTTTTGGTTGCTACTGGTGACCTGTGAGAAACAGCTGCATCTCCAGGCACAGGTTCCAGGCTACCAGGGCTGGCGCTGCTGTTGTCCCCACCCTGGCCTTGGGCGATGCCACTGCTCTTTCCTCACCTGCTTCATCTCAAGCATATGCCACGCCCTCCTGTCTAACTCCACACGGCAGGTCAGAGAAGCAAACATAATTGTTGATTAGATTTTACTGAGAGCTCAGGGACACTAGCAGGGAATTATAATAATAGGGTAACGACAGCTCCTGCCTTGACCGCCCCTGGCCAGGCCTGGGCTGGCTCTCAGTCTCTCTCTTAGCCTCTATCAATGGGACCTGAGGTGGAGAGCTCTGCCCCCAGAATTTCTCTAGTTAAGTCCATTTCATTGAAATTTGTCCAAACTGTGTCCCCTACTTGCACCCAAGTCTCACACAAGGGAGATGCTTTCCTCCAAGTCCAGAGCAACACTCACTTCCGGAGCCACCTACTCCCAGGACGACCGGCAATGGGAACGGGAATCTCGGCTTTCCATCACAGGGATGTAAGCGGATGCTGAGTCCCCAGAAAAATATTCACTCAATGACTGACATCAGAACCTTGCCTGTGTCCAGGCACATGGGACATACACAGTCCAGAGCAAATCCATTTTTCCTTACTTTGTCCTCATCAAGCCTAAACTGAAACACCAGGAGACAACCCCATACGTAGATGATCATAATAAGTCAGGGTGAGGTTACATGGGAACCTAGAGAGAGCATGTCACCCAGGCTGAGGCAGCAAAGGAGGCATTCTGGGTGGAGGTGAAGCATTAGTAGCATGATGAAAGGTGACCAGAAGTTGGCCCTATAAAGTTTATGGGAGACTGGACAGGAGGAGAATCAGGAACTGAGTTCCAAAACAAATGCACACCGTGCTGGAAAACAGCCCAACATATTAAGAACGATACAAAAATACAGATTTTCATGGATGTACAAAATAGAACAGACAGTGGCAAGAGATCAGAATTGGACCAGGTTAGATTCAGACAAAAGGAGACCAGGATCCGTTGACTGAATTTTAGAAGATGATTCTGAGGCTTATATCTGGGCTGCTCTGTGGTGACCCTTGAACAGCTAGCAACTCTTCACACATTCTAGCCACACTCCCCTTCAAAAAGGGGCACAGACTTTCCTGTTTTATCAAAAAGTTACTCTGACTTTTCCAACCACAAGGATTGGATTGGGAAGAAGAGGAACTTCTTTCTTGTATATGTTAGGCTACAGAGAAATGAGAGCTTAATATCAGAACCAAGGAGACGAGCTGTCCAGTACCTCCCTGTGTCCCAGGGAGGTTAGTTTCTTGGAGCTCCTCTGAAAGGACCCTGGGCGTGACTGTAGAACCCACGCCAACCCCTGTCCTAGAGGAACAAACCCACACACACTTAGACCAAGTTAAGGAATGTCTGCTTTCCCAGACCAGTTTGCACTGCTGGCTCCCAAGGTCCCCTTCCAGAACTGAACATAAGGAGAGAATCAAGCATGCGAGCTGTCACTTATCCCTCTGACACTTGCCCGAGGTTGAATGTTGGGGTCATTGTTTTCTCTAAACCACAGCCTCCTCGTGAGTGGTGGCTTTCAGACAGAATTTCCTAATCCAAACCCAAATGTCAGATGCTACGAGCAGCCAAAAGAGAGCCTAAAAGAAAGGTCAGAGTGGGTTATCCCAATAGGTACCTCAGGAAGAATAGTGACCGTCACAGTTTCAAAGCATTCTCTGCAGAGGCTCCTATCTCAGTATGTCTAATGAAAGGAAACTTCCATAGAAAGAAGACCGGGAGTAAGCGCTACCCAGAGAGTTTATTTCTTCTGTACATATAGCTACTGGCTCATGTACTAGAGCCAGGGAGAGGTTGTAAAAGCAAAAAGTCCTTAAAATCTAAGAGGCATGTTGAAATTCACACCCAAATATGAGATCAGGGACGGGAATTACCTTTTCTCCATGTTCCAACTCTCTTTAACAAGTTGAAGTTGAACAGGGCATTTCATTGTGTTGATAACAACACTGGGAATGGGTAAAGGCTCATGGGAAAGAAAGCCAGAAGAGGGGTAATGACTGTCACAGGAACAGGAGGGGTGACTGTCCCTACACGTGCTAGGGGATAGGTTGTTAGTTGAGATTTTTTAAGTTTCAAACAACAGAGACTCAACTTGAATTAGTTTCAGTAAAAAGACAGGAAGTAATTGGCTCCTATAAAACATAGAAGGTAAGAAGATGGGCTTCAACCATATGATGGGTTTCTGGCAGCACCAAAATTATAACAGGACTTTGGTTTCATGTCTCATTTCTGCTTCTATCAATGTGCTGACCTCATTCACTTCCACTAAGATGGGCTTCCTCCATGATGTAGAGAGCACAGCCAGAGGCTGACTAAGAATTGCATTCTTGGGTAAAGAGAGAGAAACAGATCCCTGCCTCAGTTCTATTTGAAATGACCACAGTGAAAGATGCTGATTGGCCTGCCTTAGGTCATATGCCCTTTCCTGGTTCAATCTCAAAGGCCCAGAGTATGGGGTATTATAATTGGCCCAGGCAGGGTCAGGTGCCCACCTTTGGAGCAGAAAGGCAATTTGGGTGTGACTGTAGTAAGGTTTGCACATGTGTATGTATCTATGTGGGGAAGGCGGAGGAAAGAAATCAGTAACTACTACTGCAGATATGCTCAATATAAAGAACTTTGAATCGAAGTGAAATTTTTTAAACTTGAGAAATTACAAATCTATTTTCTTAGTCCCCTCTTGGAAGCAACATCTGTCCTTTCTTCTGATTTCCATATCATTTCATCTGTAGCCCCTTCATACCATTTATCTCCCTGGCAACTCATTTGAACTCCCCTACAAAGCCTTGAGTACCTGCAGATTAGATCAGATAAGAATAACTAATTCTTCTCATCAACAAAACATAAGCTTGCTTGTTTCTGTTCCTGTGTACATTGCCTTCCTACCTATTAACATATATAAATCATTCCTGCTCCTACCTAAGCCAGCCTCATGACTTATGCTGTAGACCCCATGCCCTCCATTTCAAATGATCTCACCTGCCTCTTATATCAAGGATTTCTCCCTCTTCTTGGATTATTCCAATTAACATATAAATATACTAAAATTTCTTCCATCTTAACAAAATATGGACCTCCCTTAACCCCATGTCCCCCTCCAACAACTGCCCCATTTTTTTTCCTTTTTAGACAAACTTATTAAAAGGGTAAACTCTGCTGTCTCCAATTCTTCATCTCCCCTTCTCTCTTTAACCTTGTTTGATCAGGATTTTGTCTCCACCACCCCACTGAAGCTACTCTTGTCAAGCTCACCAGCATCTTCCATCTTGCCCAATCCAATGGGTATTCCCTGTCTTCATGTGACTAACTTCTTGTCAAGCTCACCAGCATCTTCCATCTTGCCCAATCCAATGGGTATTCCCTGTCTTCATGTGACTAACTTCTAAGCATCATTTGACACTTCATTGCACACAACTCCCTTCCTAAACTTCTTCTTCACCTGGCTCTGTCACGACATATTCTGCTGGGTTTGCTCTTACCTGCTTGGCTACTCCTTTTGAATCTCCTTTGCTGGGTCCTCCATTTGTTCACAACTTTCAAATATAGTAATGTGCCTGGCTAGCTTCTCACTCTACACTCTCGCTGGGGAGACACAACTATGACTTTATGTAAAATCTCGATGCTGACTACTCTAGTTCAGAACTCTCCCTCTTTATTCAGGCTTGTGTCTCCATCTGCCTATTAGGTGCCTTCCTTAGCATGCCTGAGATTTTTGAACTTACCAGGGTCGAAAGAGAACCTACCCGCCCCCACTACACACTGATTTCTCTCCAGTCTACCCCATCTCATTTAATGATACCACTATTCTCTCAGTTAAACACAACTATGACTTTATGTAAAATCTAGATGCTGACTACTCTAGTTCAGAACTCTCCTCTTTATTCAGGCTTGTCTCCATCTGCCTATTCGGTGCCTTCCTTAGCATGCCTGAGATTTTTGAACTTACCAGGGTCGAAAGAGAACTTACCCGCCCCCACTACACACTGATTTCTCTCCAGTCTACCCCATCTCATTTAATGATACCACTATTCTCTCAGTTGCTAAGACTGTAGTTATAGGAATTACCCTTTCTTCTTTGCTTTTCCTAACACTTCACATCCAGACCATCAGCAACTTCTGTTGATTCTGCTTCCGAAACACATTCTGAATAGGACCTTCTCTCACCACCCCCACTGCTACCAACCTATCTCATGTTACCGCCAGTCCTCACCTGGACCACTGGAAGAGCATCCTAATGGCTTCCTCACTTCCCCTGCAGTTCATCCTCTACATCGCAGCGAGAGTCATCTACATTCAGATCATACTCTTCCGCTGCTTAAAATCCTGCAAGAGCTTCCCAGTATATTCTAAATTACATTCAAAATCCCCATTATAGCCCACATGATCCTGCTTCTTCCTACTTCTCCATCCTCTCTTCTCCTATTCTCTCTCTTGTTCAGATGTTCCAGCCACACTGGTCTTTTCGCCGTCCCTCCTCCATACCAATCTTGTTCCCCTTTTAGAGCCTTTGCTCAGTTTTCTCTCATGAGAAACTGCTCCCCTCACCCCAGTTCTTCATACAGCTGTCTCCTTGCCATTCAAGTCTCTATTCAAATGCCACTTTCTTAAGGAACTCCTCTACCTACACATACAACAGTCACAGTAATTTGGTACCTCAGAAAATCTTTATTCTATAATGCTGTTTTATTTCCTTTATAGTACTCTTCTAAGTTACACCATGTGGCTATCTAGGTACCTCTTTATTTTCCATCTTCCCCCACTGGAGTATGAGCAGGTACCACATCACTCTGATTTCTTTTATTTCAATATTCACTCATTTTCTCATCTGTCTACAACTCCTTGATCAATATCTAGCAATAGTAAATTCTTTTTTTTATAAATTTATTTATTTATTTTTATTTTTGGCTGCGTTGGGTCTTCATTGCTGCGCAAGTGGGCTTTCTCTAGTTGTGGCGAGCGGGGGCTACTCTTTGTTGTGGTGTGCGGGCTTCTTATTGCGGTGGCTTCTCTTGTTGCGGAGCATGGGCTCTAGGCACATGGGCTTCAGTAGTTGCAGCACATGGGCTCAGAAGTTGTGGCGCAGGGGCTTAGTTGCTCTGCGGCATGTGGGATCTTCCCAGACCAGGGCTCGAACCTGTGTCCCCTGCATTGGCAGGTGGACTTTTAACCATGGTGCTACCAGGGAAGTTCTTATAGTAAATCCTAATTAAATACTTGTTGAATGAAAAAATAAACTCTTGTCTCCCACTGTTCTTTTCACAGTAGATGTTCAGTAAGTGTCGGATGGTTAGTTGGATGGACGGAATTGTGGGTGGAAGAATGGGTGAATGAATGGATGCATGGATGAACAGATAGATAAATATATAAAATCAACCAATTTAATATCTCCCCATTACTGGCAAATATAGAGTGGCAATCATGTTCTTTTTCTCTCTTTTTTAAGTTATCTATTGCAATATGACAAAACAGCCCAAAACTTAGTTGATTATCTCTCATCTTCAGGTAGTTGATTGGGTGACCCTTCTGGTTTACCTGGTATTGCCTAGGATGTTAGGGTGGCTGCAGTCATCCAAGGGCTAGGTTAGAAAGGAGCATCCAAGACGGCTCACTCATCTTGCTGGTGGTTAATACTGACTGTCGGCTGAGAGTTCAGCTGGGACTGTCAGCCAGGGCACGCACTTACACTTGTCATCTCCATGTCACTTGGGTTTCTCCCAGCATGGCAGCTGGGTTCTGAGGCATCCCAGGAGTGACTGTTCTAAGAGATTCAGGCAGAAGATTTAAGGCTTTTTCTGACCTGGGCTTGAAAGTCCCAGAAAATCATTTCTGCCACATTCCATTTGTTAAGCAATCGCTAACGTCAGCCTCGATTTAAGGCTCCACCTCTGGAAGCGAGGAGCAGCGCTGACGGCAGCCATCTTTGATACTGTCTACCACACCTGTAAACAGGCAGATCGCTTGGTTCTCCAGGGAGATCACATTTACTGGATACAGATCCTTCCCTACTCTTTATGGAAACTACTTTGAGTATGTGCATCTATGTGTTTTAAGTGGATTAGATTTTACCGATCTTGAATGAGTAAAAGGAGATCTTTCAAAAGTCAAGCCTTTATAACTCAGTGGCTACATAGTCATTGTCTAAAATCTCTGTCTTCAGAAATCCTCACCTCTTCTTTGTTCCAAAAATACAATCTTGTTTCAGTTTCTTTAAACTCTTCTGTGCATTCTAACTAAGGTTCTCTGTGTTTTCCATCTCTATGTACCTGTCACCTGTTCCTTTTTGCCCACCACATCTCCTTCTCATTAGCTCAGATAGGTTTATACAGGAAGAAAAAGTCCGTCCTAAAATACGAGCTAGAAAACAGGATCTGAACAACCAACTGTGGGTATAAATCAAGGCAGAGGAATAAGAGTTGAATTATTAAATTAGAGATTGGGCTCTGGTCAGGATGCTACAATCTTCCTTCCAGTCGTTCTCACTCGCACATAAAAATTCTATGTGGAGCTAAAACAAACCAGAAAATAAAAATCTTGAGCTTCACCCAGACCTAGGAATCAGAAGCATGAGGGGTAAGACTGGACACTTACATTTTTTTTTAAAGATCCACAGGTGACTCTGCTGTTCTTTCAGTGTAAATTATCTCTCTCAGGTTTCAAGATACCACCTTGAAAGGAAAACCTAGCTCTTTTGCAATTATGGGTCATCTTATGAGCACATACTTATAATTTCTCTATTGAAGAAGTGACTGGAAATATCTGCTAAGTTTCCCAGTGTGATTATATGTCCCAATTTCTGGATGAAGGTATTTGTAAAGTCAGGATGCTACAATCTTCCTTCCAGTCGTTCTCACTCGTTGCACATAAAAATTCTATGTGGAGCTAAAACAAACCAGAAAATAAAAATCTTGAGCTTCACCCAGACCTAGGAATCAGAAGCATGAGGGGTAAGACTGGACACTTACATTTTTTTTTAAAGATCCACAGGTGACTCTGCTGTTCTTTCAGTGTAAATTATCTCTCTCAGGTTTCAAGATACCACCTTGAAAGGAAAACCTAGCTCTTTTGCAATTATGGGTCATCTTATGAGCACATACTTATAATTTCTCTATTGAAGAAGTGACTGGAAATATCTGCTAAGTTTCCCAGTGTGATTATATGTCCCAATTTCTGGATGAAGGTATTTGTACATTTATATGGAAACTTAATAAGAAGATAGCTTTCAATTTGCAGAGGTTCACTTTCCAGGCATCTTTTCAACATTGATCCTATTCTGCAAAAGACATTGACCTCACAAGAAAGAGTCACAGCCAGGTTCTCACTGTGCTGAATTTCCTCAAGCGCACCCCTGTAAGTGGGCCACAGCTGCAGCCAGCAGATTTTGCACTTCTCTTGTTCCTGCTGAGGAAGAAATGTGCTGAGGCCAATAACCTGGTGAATAATTCATTTTTCCAAAGGACAATCTGTAAGCCTCAGGATTGCTTTTTGCCAAAATAAAGAGCAAATTTAAAAGATAGTCATATTTTCTGCATGTGTATAACATTTTATAATTTTCTAATCATTCTCTTAACACTGAGGCTGTTGACCATAGCTAATATTTGTTAAGAGCTTGCCATGTGCCAGGTTTGGGGCTAAGTGCTTCAACATAAATCCTCTCATTTAATTTTCATAACACTCTGAGGTGGGTATTGTCATTTTTAATCTCTCTTTTCCAGAGGAAGCAACTAAGACAAAAGTTAAGTAACTTTCCCAGGGCCATGCAGAATTAGAATCTCTGTCGTGGTTACCATGCTAGACCACCTCCCATTTCCATATGTTCCTATATTTTTATCAATCTATCTGTCTATCTACTGTAGATCAATAGATAGAGTAATAGCTAGAGGTAGAGATAGATTGATTTAATAATCACAAAACCCTGGGTGATAAAGAGAATCAAGTATTACGGTCCCCACTTTCTGATGAGAAAACACAACCTGCCCAAAGTAACATATTAGGGAGGCAAAATCAGTTTTCTGACCAGAGTCCTGTGGTCTTCTCACATCCTTGCGGCAACTCCAACAGAGCCAAAGGGATTTCTCTAAATCTTGCCTTGCAGCCTGAATGGGGGTGGGGTGGGGTAGGATGGGATACGGTAACACGCTGAGCCCAGTGATGACACTTCCAGCCAAGAAGAATTCTTTATCAAATTCCCATCAGCCCCAAGACCAGATCGTACCAAGATTTTGCAATATGAACATAATATTCCCTACCGTCCGGGATCTGATCCTTTTCCATCGGGGAACATATTTGCAAACAATGGCTCCTAACTGATCAGGAACAGAATCCAACTCTTACTCCACACTTCAGGACCTTTACACCACATTGGAGACAACACCCCTGAGGTTAAAGGGCTGTTCTGTGTCTACCCACTGAAGCCCTTGCTTGAAGGAAGGTTTCCCAAAACGAACCCCCAAAGAAACTGAAAATGGCATGAACGTACATCCTGTTACTCAACACTCCCTGGGTTTCGTAACGTGAAGTCAGGAAGAAAAGGTGCCAACATTCCTGAATGTTATGATCATTAAGGAGCAAACTCTAATGTTCCCACACTTGAAAGTTAAAAAGATGGGATTATTTCCTCTCCTCCTCACTTATGGAATCACTGCAAAACCATATGGGCTGAATTAGGCATCCAACGTGTATGTTCCCTTTACCATTCCCTCTGGGGAACCTTGGGGCTCATCCCAGGCAACTGGCTTTAAAGACAAGGATATCTTATTGGGAAACATAATCATGATCCCTGATATTAATAAGCACTTTCTAACTTCAAAGCATAATAACCATTGCCCTCATTAAATCTCATAATCTCCCAGAGAAGAGGCAGGCGTCATCATTTCTACCTTATGAATGAATAAACTGAGGTATAGCCCTATGGGATATGAAGCCATGTTCTACCTGATTGTGGAAACACTGGATTATTTAATGAGTTTTATGCTAAATTAAAATGTCAAAGTTGAATGTTTTTTCTATTACTATTTGGTGAAAGCCAAAAAAAGGCATTTAAGACCACGTGTCATGATCATGAAAAGCATTAGACCTGGTTGTATGGTCTTGGCCTTGGGATTTAACTTTTCTAAGCTTTAGTTTCCTCATTTCAAAAATGGAAATAAAAATAGAGGCTACCATAATGTCTTGTTGTTTGGATTAAATAAATTAAAGTACATTAAAGTTTCTGGCACACAAATAACATTCAATAAAGTTTAGAAGTTCTTGTTAGGCCAGTTCCTTTTCCTACAGCCACCCATTGGTTAATTCATTGATTCACTAGTACTTAATGACAGCCTTGAGTGTCATAGGCTGTGCTGTCCAGAAAGGCTACAGCAGTGAGTAAGACAGACAAGGCCATTCCTATTTATGGAATGTATCTTATTTCTTATTATTAAATTAATTCATACAAAATGTGGATCATTCTCCAATGGTGATTTTGTTTTTGAATTTTATTTAATTTATTTTTTTATACACCAGGTTCTTATTAGTTATCCATTTTATGATTTTAGTGTGATTTTGGTTTGACCTCACCGTTCATGTGGCTAAAAGGTTTCACTGGTTGTACTTCCAACTGGACCACCATAGGCATTGTACAGGCTTGGATAGCTTTGATTGAGTTCTACTAGTGAATGCTGGAGAATTTGAAGACAATGCTCTGATCTCGGCCTTCTAACCGAGGGGACCGAACAAAGCCTTGTAGAATTTGACACCTACTTATTTCTGTCTAAGTACATGCAGCTGGGGAAATCTGTGTTAGGTCTCTCTCGTTGTAGACGCTGTGAGGACCTCTGCGGTGGAAAAGAGGAGCAGACGGGGAGATTCAGGCAATGCTTCAGGGTGATTGTGGCCGCAGAGCATCAGTAGTATTTTTAAAAGAAGCAGTGTCAATATGGCATTCCACAGGGAAGGTACAGAGTTAACAAACACATGAGGTTCTCTTCGCTAGAGCTTGTTGCTTGAGGATTTCAATGGTCTTAACACCTACAACTCTTCTCCTATACCTTCCTAATTACATTTATATATATTTATATCATTTATATATGTGTGTACACACACACACACACACACACACACACACACATGCATATTTTTTTCAACAAACAAATGCCTTTTGAGTAATAACTAAAGGAGACATTTACTGAGCTTTTCTTTAAGGCCAGAAATGCTGATGGATGCCCTGACATACATCAGTGCATTTAATCTCCCTGAGATTTCTATGATGCAAGTATAATTATTTGTCTTATTTTCCAGAAGAGGAAACTGATGTTTGAAAACATGACACATGCTTCTGTGGCAGAGCTGGAATTTAAACTTGCTTAAGGGGCAGAGTTGGAATTCAAAGCCAGTGTGGCTCATTGTATTCTAAAGTTCACTATCCCAAGAAGGATGAGACGGAAGAAGGAAAAGAGGAAGTGAGGGAGAGAGAAAAAGAGGAAACAAGGAAAGAGAATCCTTTAGGCAGCTCTAATTCAGCAACTTGAAGTTATGGCACAAACAAACTAAATAACTCATACCCATATTTTAAAGTCCAAGAGTTTAGTGTTTGAACCCACTGAGAGAAGATGGGGCAACCTACTGGGAGAAGATGTGTGTTGGGAGAAGAAAGAAGTGGTGGAGATGGGACAGAACTGCAGCCCAGCCCTCTCAAGCCTCACCCGGAGCACCCAGCATGCTGAACATCACAGCAGTTGACAGTGGAAATCATTTCCCAGGAGAGGACAGACCTACACCTGGTGCCTCTGAGCACACGGTGCCTTGAGCCCTCAGTCCAGGAGGAGGCTTGAAGGTGTCAGTCCCAGCCGAGGAGTCAGCTCTGCCAGGTGAAGTCTTCTCATCCTTCGAGACATAAGTTAAATTTCTCTTCCTCTTTAGTGAAAACACCCACTCCACCCACCCCTAGCTCCCAGGGCTCTCTCTCTTGTCTGAAGCCCTTGTAATTATAAAATTGAAAATAGCCAACATTTAGTGTTCACTATGTACTAGGCACCACGTTAAACCCTTTCTGTGTTTTGAGCCATCATAAGTATCTTTCAAGGAAGTGGATTTTTAGTCCCATTTTACTGGGGCCATGATGGTTAAATAATTTCTCAACATCATCTTGCTCCCAACTGACAGAACAAGGTTGCTAACCCCGCACTCAGATTATTTCCCCTGCAATATGGCCTCCCTTGCGGTTGACTTATTTCCCCTGCAATATGGCCTCCCTTGCAGTTGACTTAGCCCAGGTGTTAAAAGAACAATGACGGAAGAGGCAGTGAGCAATTTGAGACTCTTCCAAAAAAGCATTGCAGCAGCAAAGGGGGAAATGTGAAAAACTCCACGCCTGGAAGTTTGACCTGCTCTGGAAAGGGCTCAGCTCGAAGCCCGATATCATGGGCGCTGTCAAGAATCAGAGATGCACAGCCAAGGGCAGAATCTAATTTCAATTCCAGGACGTTTCGTGAAACAGAATGTAAGGCAACAATTATTCGCTAAATAGAAAATTAAAGGCATAAATAAAGTCAAAGCTTAAACCAGTGAAGCAAAAATCACAGAGACTCCAATTTCCTTCTGCTGCTTGTAGCTGCCAATTTGAAAAGAAGAAATCCTGGATATAGTAAAAATATAAGATCAATGGACCATGGTTGATAGATGGTGATACCTCTGATCCCATACACACCCCCGCCCCCAGGATTAGCCCTTTCCCACCCATTGCCCAAAGCCAGGCAAGTTGGATAGAGTAAAACCTGTGAGTGAGAGGTCCCTGTTTCTATTCATATGAATTTCACTTCCTATGAATAAACTCCAGCCCTGAGTAAGTTCTGGTAAAAAGAGTTTTATTTCCCTAGACTCCTCGTCCATCTACTTCTGCCAAAATGTATTTCCTAAGTATTTTAACTTTAAACACACACGATCTCTTGGTATTTTCTAAATCCTGACTTTGCTCCTTTTCTAAAATTCAGTATACAGTTAAGGTTTCCTGTTTAACAGATAAGTGGTGACACATGGAAAGGTTCTAAATTTTTGCTTCCCGTGGGTACATATGTAAGACACAGGGTCAAATGTTAAGTGCTCTGGGTCATACTTTACAAACCACTGCCTAATGAGGTCAAACACTACTTGTGATTTCCTTTATTCTCTGTATTTATGCCTCTCCTTTGACTTCTTCCTTACAGGTATCTCTCACATCTTCCCCACCCCCGCTCTTAAGCCTCACTGCCTCTCTTGCCTGGACAATTGCAAAAGTAATAACTTCTCGTGCACCCTCCATACAGTTGCAAGAATATGTTTCTAGTGTTTTCTGATCCATAAATCTGATTATATTTTATCCTTGTTCAAAAAGTACAATGGGCTCTCCCCATTGCCCACAAGATAAAAACCATCCTCCCTGGACATGCATACTAGGACCCTTCACAAACTTTTACCTCCCCTACCACTGATACCATTCATTTATCTTTTCACTGATTCATTTAAAAACAGGAAGCACCTACTCTCCACCAGCCATCATGCTGTATACACAGCCATGCTAAGCTTCATGTTCCCAAATACTCCCTGCCCCTGCACAGCTCTGCTTTCTCTCATGATGTTCTCTTTGCCTGGAAATCCTGCATCCCTCCTCCATCAAATTCTCATCCATCCTTCAAGATCAGGTTTCCATGGGGTCTCCTCTGTGAAGCCTGCGTAAGAGAAACCTAGACACGTGCACACACACAAACACGTCCCAGAGAGCTCTCTCCTCGCCCACCTACCCACCATTTGTACACAGATTGACAATAACTTATATCATGTTAGGGAATCATTGTTGGCTTATCTGTTTCTCTTATAAAGGGAGGTCCTAACAGCCTCAAGGACAGGAGAGCAATAAATTATTTTCTGTATCCTTAACTCATTGCCTGACACACATAGGAGGTACATTTGAATGTTTGTTGATTGACACCTACCTCCACATCTCCCAAAAAAGCCACTTTCCCATTCCAAGCTGTTCTGGGCATTGGGCAAGGTCAGTGACTACCTACACAAACACATTTAAGAGGTCTCTCTCGTGACAAAATTTTACTACGACCACTACCCTCTACCCCAGTACCTGAGGTTGCACCGTGACACGTTTAATTCCTAGCACACACCACCTTTTTAACCTCTCCAGCCTTTTACTGTCTCAGCCAATATAATGTCATCCTTACATAGACTCTGAAACTAGGGTACCTGTCTTCAGTCACGGACTTTGATGCTGTACCTGAGCAACCAGGTGTTGATTCTATTCTTCCTTCATAAAATGGATCCAAGGTGGTTGTGAGAATTAAGGAAGGTAATACATACAGTGTTTGGAACAGTAACTGCTACACAGTCGTGCTAGCTATAGCTAAGGTGGTTGCTGCTGTTGCTATTTTCTATTCAGCCCCATATCTATTCTATGATATCAAGGTTTTCATAGCCCTTGAATTCATCCTTCCTGTTGAGGTTTCCCTGCTATTCCACTGCCCTGAATGCCCTTCTCTTTTGTCTATTCCTTCTTCAAGATAGAGCTCAAGTCTCCCTCATGAAGCCACCATTGACCACTCCTCACCCAGGCAAAGTTGACCCCTGTCCCATTTGTCTCACATGTGCGTGCCCTGATACCGGAATTTACCGGGTCTAGTTTAGTGTCCATTTCCCCAATTAATTCCAGGGTGCCACGATGCCCAGGACAGTGTCCACACATGCAGCCCAGCCTTACTGAAGTCCTGCCCTGTGGCAGGCACTGCGGCAGCCGCTGAGGATACCATGCCTCTCACTGTCCCTGCCCTCAAGATGCAGACAGGAAAATAATCTTAAAATCTATGGTTGTAATAAATGCAGTAGTATGCTGGCACTTGGAAGGAGCTCCTGCCCCTGTCAGAGTCCTTGGCAGCTATTAGGAAGTCAGTGAAGAAAGGAAGAAAGGCCAGGAAAAAAAAAAAGAGAGAGAGAGAGAGGAAGGGAGGGAGGGAAGGAGGGAGGGAAGGAAGGGATGTAGGGAGGAAATAAAAAAGGGAAGGAGGAGAGAAGAAAGAAGTGAATTAAGAGCATGGAAATACTTCCATTGCCAAACGTTTCACTGGAGTATATTTACCGCTATGAAAAGAAATCACTTACACTTTGTTGAAGAAACCTTATTGCCAATGCCGTTAACACCGTGTGTTTCCCCAGGAATGGCCACAGGCTATGGGAGGCAGTTGTCCACAGTGTACGGATGAATACTTTCAATGCAAATAATTACATTTAAACATGTTCCTGCTAAACTTCTAGCCTGTCAAACCTGTCTTTTCACAGATACTATTGCTTTGTTTAGAGTGAGTTTAAACAAATTTCATATGAGTGAAATGGGATCGGGGCACTCTGATTTCAGGACTCATTTAGGAAGAAGCTTCTGAGGAGGAAATGCCTAGTGACCCCACCAAGGAGGGGGGACAACTAAAATCTGGGGATGCAGAAGCCAAAAGTACACCTGTCCCTCAGCCCGCCTGACCAGTACCTTCTAATACATCTACCCCACACTCAACAGCTAGAAAGGCCCTCTTCATCAGCTTTGGGTCTACAGACTTCTAAAGTCTCACCTACAAGCATCCTAGTTCCTGGATGGAGAGACTGAGATCCAGAGGAGTGAAATTAGTTATTAATATTTCACTGGTTTAAACTAAATCTGACTGTAGAAAAGGTAGCCTGACAAGTACACATTTTAAGTAAGCTTTGTCATTCCCACCACAGAACTTGTATCAGAAAATAGCTTGTGAGGGTAATTCTTCTCTAGCCTAAATTTCAAACCCCCAGGAATCTCATTGGACACCACATTTCCATTTAAGCAACAGGGAGAGAAATAATGCTATACCTCATTAATATCTTGGCAGGACACACCTTCACATTATATATATCAAGTTATAGTCATGGTGGGATGGCACCTCATTTCAAACAGTACCTGGGTCTCTGCTCTCTGTGGGGTGTTAGCCCTGGGAAACCAGGAGCTTCCAAAGAGAAAAATGTCCAACCTGCTCATTATCTTACAAATAAATGACTTTGTTCTTCTCTCTCTTTTTCTCAGGCTTATGTTTCCCTCTTATTGTGCCAGACTTCCTGTACCCTGTTATTGTAGGGTATGGTCCTGACATGTAGTACAGTTCAGTGAATATTGACACAACCAAAGTGCCATAATCATGGAAAAAACATGTGCATAAGAAGAGCAAACTAAAGACTCTTGATATTAATTTGGGGGCAGAACAGCCTGAAGCCAGGCAGTGATGTATATTTAATTAACTCTTAGCACACCCAAGACTCATGACCACACCTAGCCAAGCGTTATCCCTGGAGATTGAGCAGAAACTAAACCCAAAGGGGTCTTTGGCAGCATATGCTTAGGCAGAGTGTCAGGGAGATTGTTCACCCACTCCGGACTCAAGCCAATTGTCCATACCTGGAGGGCTTCACCACTGGTCACTGCAAAAGCCGCCAGCTGACTAAAGATAGGCAACTGGTTTCATTCAAGGCTCGGTAGTTGCATGACTGGATTAAACCACATGTTTGCAGCATCTCTCTCCACCTACCCAGTATAGAAGTTGCCTTATGTATTACACACAGTTTTATGGACTGGCAATGAAAGCTACTTTCCTGACTTTTATGCTTCAACTGATTGGTTAACTCCTATTCTCAGTTCAGAAAGCATGTCTTAGGGAAGTCAGCCCTGACCACACAGGCTAAACCCTGAGCCTCTGTTATAAGCTCTCCTAAGCGCCATATGCCTTCCTTTCAAAATTAGCCCTTATCAGAAGTGTACGTGTCCATTGATTTCATTACTGTTTGAATTATGCTTATTTTCTGTATTGGTCTGTAAACTCCCCCAAATCAGGTCTTTTGTCTGCTTTTGCCTCTGTCTAGTGACTCTCATACCAGATATACAATTGACTCTCAATTAATAGTTGTTAAGTTTATGAGTAAATGAATGAACAAGTGAATTAAAAAGGTGCCCATAACACAGGCATTATAACAAGTTGGTATCAGTGATCTGAGCTCAGAGCAAATTTATTCCTCTGTTCCTGGGCACACAGCTGAATTGCATTTCTCAGACTCACCTGCAGTTAAGGTGTGGCCATGTGACTTTCAATCTAATGAAACATGACTTCCAGGTCTAGCCTGTAACAATCTCCAACACATACTTTTCCAAGCTCTTTTCTCCTTGTGGCTGGCTAGGATGGGGATTATCATGGCAACCGTGGAAGCAAGTGCTAAGAATGTCCGTCAGTAACTACATGGGGTACAGCCACCCTGACAACATGTTTACCCATTTCCAGAATTGTTATGTTGAGGACTAAATAAACCTCTGATAAGTGTGAGCCTTTATGTGCATGGAACCTATTTGTTAAAGCAGTTAGTGTTACTTGAACTAATACACCTCTTCCCAGTGATTCTAAACTAAAGAAGACTTTGGAGGCCATATTATAATTTGTGGGAGAAGGAATGGTTGGAAAAATCTTCCCAACTGACTAAGACACTTTCACCTCCATGTCCCCCATTATAATCACTGTCCTACACATTTCCCATGGTTTACCATGAAAGCAGGGATTTAAAGATACATTTGACTAGCTGAGAAGCTTAGCAGATGTATGGAACACACACAGTCACCCGTGTGTGGGCGTAAGAGGTATAGACGTAACAAAAATTGTGGTTCATTATCAGTAGTATCAGGTGATGTGTTTTGATCCATTTCCTTTCAGAGCAATCAGAATGTCCTTAGTGATCATTATACTAGTCCCTACGGAGAGGGAGAGATGTAAAAAACATGGTTAGTGCCCTCAAAAGAGGCAGCACAGTGAGGTAGAAAGAGCACGGAATTGTAGTGTAGAAGACTTGGCTTCTAAGTGACTCACCAGCAGTAAGATTATTCTACCTCTCTCTTTCTTCACTTCTTAAAAAGGAGTGTGAATCTGCAACTCAAAATTGCTGTAAGATTGTATGATACAGTGCATAGAAAAGGTCTGGTGGGGAAGAGAGACAAGTGCATCATGAATCATGACCAATGATTCACATGGCAGAGTTAGATACAAAGAATTGCAGGAACATAGCCTGTGGAGGTTGGAGATCAAGGGGAGGCACAGGGACAACTAGGGTAGGAAATTAAGTCTGATCCCAGGGCACAGGGCACATGTGGGATTCAAAGGGTAGAGAGTAGAGCTGTTTGGAGGTGATCAGGTAGAGCTTCTTGGATGGCTAGGTCTTGAACTGAATGCTAAAAAATGAATACAACGGCATAGAGAAGGGGATAGCTAGTATAAGACTATCAAATCACCATCAAACATTTCTTGAACACCAATTAAATTGCTAGGTACTCTAAAGTTTGCAAAGGTGATCTAGACAGAGAGACTACAGCACAATGAAGTGGAAGCCACCTCAGACTGGAGGTTAAGAGTCCAACTTCTAAACTCTGCTCTGTAATTAACCAAATGTTGGACCTTGGAACATCACATAAACTTCCCAAACCTCATCTCCTCATGTGGAAAATGAGGACATTGGCAAAAATGGTTTCTTTTTTTTTTTTTTTTGTTCCCCTGATCTTAATGTGTGATCCTATTTCCAGGTTTTGCCTTTATTTTTTTACTAACTGCATCTCTCAATATAGCCTGCAGGGGGCACTAGACTAGGAATTAGAAAACCTGATTTCTCTTCCCAACTCCACCCCTGGCCAATTGTGTGACCCTGGTCAAACTGTTTAACCTCTCCATATCTCAGGTCCCCACCCATAAAACAGAGGGACAAGCAGACTCTCCACCTACCACCAAGGGGTGTAGTCAGAGTTAATACCCTCATGGTCCTTTGAGCTCAGTAGATGAAAGGCATGGAAAAAAGTACAAAGAATTTTTATGTGCTATTGACTTTATTTTATTTTCTGTGGGGGAGGGAGTCTGCCCCAGCTGGAAAGCTGCTTTCTCTGAATCAAAGGGCAGGAACCCAGCAAGTTTCTCAGGATCAGGGCCTTAGACTGAGCTGTGTATACTGACAGAGCCAGCCAATCCTCCAGCTCAGTTTCCTTTAACCTGGTGCTCCAGGCAATAACTGTGCAACTCTGCAGTTTAACAATGTGTTCTTTGTCCCACAACTGCTCTCATTTCGCAACTGCCCAGGTAATATGTTTGAGCCTGCAGGGAGAGTCAAATAGTTAATGAGGGAAGGGTTTGGCATGCCCTACATAGGTTCTACCACAAGTCCCAACAAGAAGGCATTCTGTCTCTCTCCTGGTTTCCGACCTACCCCCAAAATATACAAGTGTCCCTACCAGGAGTGAGCCTTCTTTCTCAGCAGGCTGTAATGCCAGTGTGGCTTTTATCAATGCACTGGTGAGCTGTGTTTTGTTTATGGTTTTATGCCATCTATTTTCCCAGGGATATAATGTTTTCTACAGAGCCCTTGAATCTGTCAGCTTTTAAAGCTACCAGCGCCTTTTCAGTTCTTATTAAGCCCTTAATATGGTATGAATAGGGAAGCTATTAGACTAAAGAGCCATAATCGCCTCTGAGGAAAACATCCATCACCAACCTTTATATGGTCCCTGAACCTCTAAAAGGTGTCATCTCTCTGGGGTGTATCTGGTGAGAGCATTTTCTGGGAGATGCCAAGAAGCCAATGCATTGATGGGACTTAGAAGGGCATTTTCTAACCATTACAAATTGCCTAGTCTAGCATCTCAATTTCATCTACGTGATGAGCCTTAATTAAATTTATCGGGGTTTGATTCTTTATCCCCAGATGTGGCACTGAAAGAGATTGCTGACATAAATAATGTGTACTCCAAATGCTCTCAGGCTCCAGGCTCAGCTGGGACAGCTGTGGATTTTTAAATGTCATTCCCCAAGATATCCTGGAGGTGTTCAGCTTCCCTCTTTCTAATCTGGGAAGGGAGCCACGGGCAACATCCTCCCAGATGACACTAATGCATCTTGACAGAGCATTCCTGCTGGACAGGTGTGCTACTAGCAGATGTCTCCAACAGAAGAGGTGGCCACTGTCCATAAAGATGATCTCATCAAAACTGAAGGCATCTTTTGCTTAAGTCTTGAGTCTGATGTGCTTGAATAGGCTTCCTTTAAAACTGTACACACACACACACACACACACACACACACACACACATCTGTAAGCGTTATCAGGGCTTGCCTTATTTGACTATAATATTGCAGGAAATGGTCCAGGTGGCAAAGTCTTCCCCCAGTGGCTTCCTGGTTCCTCATTCCTGACTTGTTCTCTTGATGTCAACTGAAGCCAACAAGAGAGGCTTTCTCACTCTGGAAGGTGTTGGCTCATTATGACCCAGGCTGATATCAACTAGCTCTGGGTGGGTTTTATTCCGGTGGCTGGCTGGTAAAAGCCACAGCAAAGTCTCCGACAAAGCACTCATCACCCTTGTGCATACTTCTGCCTCAACCCTGGCTCGAACTTAACTGACAGCCTTACCTATTTGCTCAGAGGAGCTTTTGCTGCAGGCAACACGAAGTAGTGAAAAGAATAGGCATATGAACCTGGCAAACCTGGGCTGGCATCTGGCTCTGGGACATCCTCACCATGTGAACTCAGTTACAATACTTCATCTCTGAGCCTCAGTCTCCTGATCCATGAGCCAGTGTGTCAGGGTGAGCATTCTCACATGTCCCTCACATGACAGGGTGAGGCACATGCAAGTTTACATCTTACATCTCAAATGACTCAGCCACACAAGGACCAAGACGCCTCCTGGGCTGGCCTTCTTTCAAAGGATGAACAAGGCAGTCTAATAGTGGCCCAAGAAGAAGAGAGCTTTTACAAAACAGTTGCAAAAAAAAAACAATGAAACACAAATGCCATTTGTATTCTTTTTCTGGTAGATATCCAGCCACGGAGAAAATCATTGCCTTTGATACCATCAGCTACTGCTATGCTGAAAGCTGGCAAACGATCGTTGCCCCAATACTTTATAGTTTACAAGGCAGATTCCTCTCTATGATGCAATTTGAAACCCTGGTTCTATTAGTAGGACTGAAGCTTGTTTCCACTTCACAAATGATGAAACGGAAGCTCCACGGGGTTAAATAGCAGTGCAAAGTTCACCCAGGTCTAAACGGTGGGTCAAGGAAAAGGCCACATCCTGTGAATCCAAATCTGGGTGCTTTCCCTTCTATTGCACTGAATTCTTGCCTCATTGGCCTCCAGGCATTCATGATATCCTTCAGTTTGTTAAATGTTAGGAGGGATGTATAGTTAGATAACTGCTAACACAAAACAAACCAAAATCCCAAGACTGGAGTCTTAGCACAAGAAGGATGCCATGGCAGATGCAAAGCCCTTTGCAAACAGACACCACCTACATGGTTTGTCCTTCCTCTCACCTCTTCTTTCCAACTTCTTTCCCCTCCCCCCATATCCCTCGCCAATGGACTATAGTCTCCAGCCAGAGAGAAAGACTTGAAAGTCATTTTCCGAAGATTCCATACTTCCTGGCTTCTTTGACTTCTCATAGTCAGAACCCGCTCTGCCTGGAATGTCCGTCACCCCTCCCAAGCTGGCAAATCCCACCTTAGCCTTCAGCACACAGTCTCCATGTGAATGGCTGTAGTCCCAGACCCTCTGGCAAGGCTGGGCCATAAGAGCCAAAGCTTTTGAACCAGACAAGTGCAACTTTAATAAGAGTTCTTAATCCTAGCTGTGTGATTCAGGGAAGACTGCTTTACCTCTCTGAGAATCGGAGGAAAATTATATTGTCCCTCCAGGAGGGGTGTGAAGATGAAACAAGAACATCCATAAAGCAAGGAGCACAGTATTTGCTTCTCAATAGACACTCCAGAAATACTACTCATTCCCCTCCTCCCCATTTCCTCTGGACTCTGGAGAATCATACATGCCCACCCATTACAGTGCCAGTCTCACTGTATTGCAGTAATTTGTTTGCATCTTTCTCACAAGATAACTAAAAAATTCCTCAGAGACATGAATGAGCACTTTTATCTCTGTACCCCAGCACTCAGGCTGGTATACATTCAATGTACAGTGAATGAAGAAACCACACAAGAACAGGAAATTGTAAGAAAAATGTTTCCCTTCTTTCCCTAGGGGAAAAATACATTCTCTTTGATATCCCCACCTCTTGAAACCACCCTTATCTGAAAGTTCTGAACTTAAGATGAGTTCAAATATTCGTTCTGAACTGGATAGGTCAAGCCAGCATGGCTATCTCCATCAAGAATTTCCCTTCTGCATTCCACAAACGTCTGTGCTTATGCGCAAAGTTGAAAGATAAACATCTGAGTAGCAAAAAAGAGAACGTATTCCCCAGAATTCCCTGCTAATTCAACAGAGTTCTCTTATGTAATAAACAAAGAAAAGTAAAGAGAGGGAAGCTATCATCGAGTATGTTTGGGAAACACAGGGCTTTGTAAATCTGTCCATGTTGATGCGTCAATCGGGGTCCCAGCAGACAACAGAGGGCACACTCAAAATAGAATAATTCGAAGTTAGTTTTAAAAAGATACTGCTTACAAAGATGTGAGCAAGGTATCAAGAAACCCTAAGGAATATTGCAGTACCTTAGGGTTATTTATAGACAACTCCCTAATGTCGGAAGAGGCACAAGTATAGAATATTTACTAAAACCTGGAGTCAAAGAGGGCTAGGTGGAGACAGGAGTGGAGGGCTTTGGTCAAGATGAGGCTGCAGGGATGGATCCTGAGGATTAATCACACCAACTCCACTTTTCTACCTCTCTCCAATCTCCTGCTAGTGTTCACCCCTGTCTGAGCCTCTAGACACTGGAGACACAGAAACCTGTTGATTTATTCTGCTCAGGTCGGTCTCCTGGGGAATAACTCATGGTGGAAGGGGTGGAGGTGGCATCCAGAGAGGTGAATGGAAGATACACAGCTCAATTGCCTCACATTCTTTAACTGCTGGTTAGTGGGTTTTGGGATCCTTTGAGAGCTGTATCTACTAGGCAGCAGTTCCCAGCTGATGTGACAGCAGGCACATTTACTGAGCAAGTCAAAGAAAGTGCTTTGAGAAGTGCTGCTGTGATGGCAGGTTTGAGGACTGGGTCTATCATACAAATGGCTGGCAAAGGTCCACTGTGATTTACAAATAATTTTGCTTTACATTCACTATCCTACAAACATTTGTGGTTTGGAGCAGAGATGGTTTACAGTATCTTCACCTTCCAGATGAGGAAACAAAAAAATCCTTTTGCTCAACCTAGTTCACAAAGCTCCATGAGAAACTTGTCCCTGGACTCCCTTAAGGTCCTTAGACATCGTTGCCTTGAATGCCAGTGGTCTAGTTCCACCTCTTAGCTTGCCTTGGGAGGAATCAATTTGAAAATAGGAAGATCTCTATTATAGACTGAATGCTTGTGCCCCCTTCAAAATTCATATGTTGAAACCTAATCCCCAGTGTGATGGTTTTAGAAGGTGGGAGCCTTTCAGATGTGATTAAGTCATGAGGATGGAGTCCCCATGATGGGATTAGTGCCCTTTAAAGGAGACCCCAGAGAGCTTCCTTACCCCTTTTGCCATGTGAGGGCTCACTGAGAAGACAGCGATCTATGAAACAGGAAGAGGGTCCTCATCAGACACCCAATTTGCCCACGCCTTGATCTTGGACTTCCCTACTTCCAGAACTGTGAGGAATAAACTTCTGTTGGGTATAAGCCACCTAGTCCCTGGTATTCTGTTATAGCAGCCCAAACAGACTAAGACAATCTCTCTGAGGAACTACTCATAGGAAGCTCTTAAGCTTTAGTTTCAGATACTTTATTAAGATGCAAATGAACTTATTTACAAAACAGAAAGAGACTCACAGACATAGAAAACAAACTTGTGGTTACCAAAACGGAAAGTGGGGGTGAATCACTGAGCTGTATACCTGGAACGAACAGAACATTGTAAATCAATTATACTTCAATAAAAAAATAAGTTAAAAATAAAAATATTGAAAAATAGACTCTAGACTCTCACTCAGCAAGTCCATCCATCAACAGATATTTTTTAGACCCTGTGAGAGACACCACACTAGCAACAGGATGGAGTGAAGTAGTGAAGAGTTTGGGTTGAACTGAATACGATATCAGATAAAATCTATCCTGCCCTACAGGAATTTACAATTTGATACAGAACCAACCCAAATGCTCAACAGAATAGTGGAAAACAAGTTCTGATGTATCCACACAATAGAATACTATACGGCAGTAAAAGTGGACAAACTTCTGATGCATTCTGCAACATGGGTGACTCTCAAAAGTAAATCAAGCAAAAGGAACGAGACACAAAGAGTACATATCGTATGATTTGATTTATATGAAGCTCAAGACCAGGCAAACTATGTTTATAGAAATTATAATGTTAGTTACTGTTGGCGAAAAAGATTCTGGGATGACAGGAACGTTCTATACCTTGAACTGAGTTATAGTTGCACAGGTGTATACATTTATTTAAAAAAAATCATCAAGTGGTATCCTTAAGATTGATGCAATGTATGCTTATAAATGATACCCAATTTTAAAAAAATCGAATAGGAATTGTTACAGTGAAATACACATAGTCATTACAATGCTGGCCTCCCAGCAGTTTCCTCTGCCACATGGAAACCCTGGGAGCCTTCACACACATGTTCTGGGAGACCAAACTGCATGGCTCTAAAGAGCATGGGTATTGCTGAGTGACAGATCTTGGTTCAAATCCCAGCTCTGCCACTTCCTGATATGACTTTGAACAAATCACATAACCTCTCTGATCCTGAACTTTCTCATCTGTAAAATCAAGCCCCAACTTAGGGCACTGTTGAGAGAATTAAATGAGAAAATGAATAAAAGCACTCAGCAGACTCTCTGGCACTTTTAAAATTCTCTAAATTGATATCATTATCAATATTCTGCTCTTCTGCCCTCGATTCTACTTCACCTGGAATGAGATAAAATCAGAGAGAGAGAGAGGAAGGTAGGCAGAGGGAATGGGCAGTGTCTGTGACTTCTCTTTTATTTCTTTTTGCCTCTCAGCTGCCTCTTGTAGGTTAGTTTAAGGCTGACCGCAGTGGCAGATGTGGCCGACTGGACATGACGGGAAGGTCTGCAGGCCCTCTTACTGTGCAGGGCAATGGCTGCACAGCTGTGTCCCTGTACGCGGACCTGTCAGAGTTCTGGTATAGGGCTCTGATGGGCTCATTAGCGGCTCCCTCACCTATAGCCCTCACAGATCTGATCTGAGTTCTTTGCAGAGCCGATATGCCTAAAGGCAGGAGGTGAGGCCCCCGTGGTGTTTGCCAGCGGCTGCTTCCACGATAGAGTATTGATCTCCATCAGGAGTGTTGCAAGACCTGTACGCCAGGCACTGGACCTTAAAAGCAAAAACCTCTGCAGCTGGTGAATCCATCAGCCATCAGTGTGATATTAACAAGCAATTATACTGCAGTGTCTGTGTTACCTTCACTCAGGGATATCAGGATGCTTGTTTTAAAAGGAGAAAGAGAAAAAATCAAAACAACAATAACAAAAAGACTTGATCCGTCCAGAGTGCTGCTCTAGAATTCCGTCTGTTGAGAATGAGGCTAGATAGTATAGCACAGTGAGCACTGATCTCGGAGTCAGAAAAGAAGTGAGCCCATAACTAGAGATCTATATCCATCACTTCCCTTCTCTGAGACTTCCTGCCTTGTTTCTAGAGCAGTGGTTATCAATCCTGGCTGCACCTTAGAGTCACCTGGGGAGTTTTTAAAGCTACCAGTACCAAGACCACTTTCCAGAAAAATTACATCAAAACTCCAGGGCTGAGACCCAGATATCCAGTTTTTTAGGCTTCCCAGGCTTCAAGGTGCAGTTGGAAACCTTGAGGACATCCAAAGTGAGGTGACTGCCATCGGTGATCTTTAAGACAGTGGTTCTCAACCTTCCATGTACATGCAGGTCACCTGAAATCGTGTTGTAATGCAGATTCTGACTCAGTAGCTCCGACTTAATATGTCTGAGATGCTGCATTTTTAACAAGCAACCAGGTATTAATAATACAGCTGTTGCTAGTCTTGCGAAAATATTTTGAGGAACAAGATTCTAAGGTACTTTTTCTCCCAAGCATTTGCAAAGTCTATAGCAGTACTGCCCCAAAGAACTTTCTGCTATGAAGGGAGCGTCCTTTATCTATGCTGTCCAATATGGTATAGGAGCCACTAGCCACGTGGGACTATCGAGCCCTTGAAATGTGGCTGGTGCAACTGAGCAACTCAATTTTTAATTTTATTTAATTTTAATTAATTTTAACTTAAGTAGCCACCTGGGGCAAGAGGTTTTAAAACATGAAGCATATGACAGGGCTAAGAAAGGGTGTTTGTACCGAATAACCATGCACAGGATCACATGGAATCCCCTCTGGGAATAGCCCCAGTTCACAGTAAGGCATTCTCCTGGCAAAAGCCCAAGCTCCTAATCAACATGAATAGAACCTGTTGACTCTGGGTATATCGTGGGAGGGAAGTAGCTAGAAATGCAGATGAAGAGGTGATCCTTGTATTGGGCCTCCTAGGACAGGCTGAGGAGTTTGGGCTTTATCCCAAAGTCAGTGACAAAGTCCAAGCTATGGCAGCACGGAAGTGAGAATCCTTAATACCACCTGGAGCTCGCGGGGAAGGCAACCAAAGGAGGTAACATTTAAGCAGGGTCTTTAAAGACGAGTAGAGGTTCACCAGGAAGCCACACCAGGGAAAGAGAATTCCATAAAAAGGGAACAGAATGTACCAAAGAGAGAAGGCAAAGATGAGAGCGGGAAGCACACTAAGTGTGTGGAAGAGAGCAGGGAAAGTGAGACTCAAAGAGGCCTTGGGAAGTAGGACCTCAACAGAGGACAACAAATGACAAACCACAGTGGTGATTATACCTCTTATTTCCAAAGAAAACAGCCATTGTTATTGAGAAGACATTGTAAGAGGTGTCTCCCAAACAGGGCCAGCCTGCAGTTGTAGAGGTTGTGTACTGTTCGGCTCCAGCAACAGCTGTTTGCAATATACGTCAGTGGCAACCCATGGGATTGTACGATGTACCAGCTCATCCCCATTTCATTCTTTAAAAATTTTTCATTGAAGTTCTTTTGCTTCTGGTCAAGAAAACCCCATGAGAATGGAACCTTCACACAGGAGGCCTCTGTAAGATGATCCCCAGTTTCCCAGGGCTTCAGTTTCCTGTTAACCAAGTGAGATGAAGAATTATGGGTCTCCTATATGTCAGCTACTTTCCCAATGCTTTAAATATGTCATCTCATATTTCTCACAGCAGTACCATGAGGTGGGAAGTATTCCTGCATTTTCCCTATGAGGAAGTGGAGCTGAGACATTAAGGTAGTCTGGTAGAAATTGTTCGAGCTAACACACTCACACAGTCTTCACCGAGTCTCACATCCATGCTCTGTCCACTGCTTGATGATTCCTTCAAGGTGTTCGGGGGAATCCATTAGTCTATTTCAATATTGTGCAACCCTACTGGAAATCACTTATTTGCCTGTGATTAGGACACTAGGTTCAGACATCGCAAGGCTTTGATGTGGCTGAAATAATATCAGCTTACTATGGCAACACCAGTTCTCTCATGCTGATGAGAACCTGTGCTTGGCAGCAGTATTTGATTCATTAGAAGCAGAAACGAATTGCTTTAAGATTTCTGTTTGTTTGGTACCTTATCAAAATATGACTACCTGTGGGGAAGAGTAATAAAATGGATTGGTGGTACATGTACCACATCCTGCCTTGAATCATAATTACGTGTTTGTGTATCTGTATCCCACCCTCAGCTGTCCCCACAGGAATCTCGCTCAAGCTCTCTATGTTAGTTCTCAACACATCTAGGTCTCCCTGAAAAATCTAATCCACTCCAGTAGCTTTACACATCTCACTCATCCTAGTTATGGCCAAGTCTGTATCTCCTCCCTTACTGTCTCTTCATAACCCCTAACACCCATATCCAGCTGCCTATGAGAACCCTATACCTTCATGTCCCACAGCCCCTTCTGACTTAACAAACATGTCCAAGACCACGCACACTCCTCTTCTTACAATCTTCTCTTTCCTCTTGTGTATCCTCTCTCAGTGAATGGGATCGCCACCCACACGGTCACCCAAGCCAAGAACATGGGAGTCCTCTTTGATTCTTCCCTCTCCCTCCCAATCTCCAATTCTCCCTCCCATCTAGTCACTCCCAAATTTTTCTCTTAGAATTAAAATCGGCTGCATAGAACAGAAAACCTAAACAAACAAACCCAATGATTTAAATAACTCAGCTGTTTAATATCTTCCCAAGGTAGGAAGTCTGGGCTTGCTATGCTGGTAAAATGATCATCGGGGTCCAAGCTCCTTCACTTTGTTTACCCTTATAACCTGCAGCTTCCATCCTAATGTCATCTCACAGTCCAGGATGGCTACTGGAGTGCTTGCCGTCACATCCATGTTGTAGGCTAGAAGGAAAAGGGTAATGGGGTAGGATGCAAGGGGGCTTCCAGCTAATTCTGTTTCCTTTAATCAGCCTTCCCCCCAGATTTCACATTGTGCTCCTGCTAATTCTCATTGGCCATAACTTAGCGCCATGGCACACTAGTAAATATAATCTTTCAGCCCATAAAAAATGAGGTTATGTTACTAAGGCAAAAAGGGAGAACAGATCTGGGGAGGCAACTAGCTGTTTCTGCCATCCCAAGTATTGTTGCTTCTACCTGATTTAGATTTAACAGACCTGCCTGCTTCCCTGCATCACCAACCCCAGAAGAATAGCACCTTAAATGTCAACTGGAAAAATGGGTACAGAGCAAGGGAAACAGTCTTTATCCAACATGGAATGGAGTTTTCCAATTTGCCTGTCCCCCTGAAAAAGCTCTTAGTTCAGAAGGAACAATGATGTAAGAAGGACTAATATTTCCACCTGCCCCTCAAGTTAATAGCAAGAGATTCCACATGTCAGACAGGAAAGAGGGCTAGGAAGGAAAATGTGCATTATGATAAATTATTGATGTTAATATCAACAAGGAAGACGAACAATGGTGATAAATGACACAACAGGACCAAGGAAATTGTTCCACTGTGATATCCTGATTTCAAGCAGATTGACTTTATAATCATCCAACACAGTTTCATCAGTAATTTCACCAATGTCAAGGCTGCCAGTCTTCTGTGTTTACTACCAATATGTACCTGAGTAACATGAGCTGGCTTTCCATTCATCAGCCAGTTCGCCAGGGTGGTCTGTCCGTCATAATCTGGAGACAAAAATGGAACATTACAGTGGGCTTCACACCCCTCCTCTGCCTCAGTATTCCTATAGAATCCTCTTTACCTCTCTGTATTCCAATATCTAGCCCAAGCACATTTTGTGGTTCTTACAAAGAGTTAGTACACCCGGCCCCACTCCCTAATACTTACACACTTTTTCCAGGTGGTATTTTAAATATTTTAGACCTTAAAGGAACTGAAGCTAGCCATAAATATGGTGAGAGTAATAGCTACCATTCATTGAGAAAGTTACACACATTATCTGACTTAAAACTTCGCAACACACTTGAGAGAGAGCTCATGACCCTGAGAAAAGATAGAAAAGGTTTTCAAGATAGCAAGTGGAAGAGTCTGGATCTAATCCCACGTCTAGCTTATTGGAAATAGTCAAGGACAGCAAATAAGCATGTGAATGTGGGCAAGACTGGAGAGCATCTAAGTTCCCTTCCCAACTCGTATCGTGATTCTGGAATCTCATTTTTGTGACAAGTAACTGTATTTCATAGTGCAGAAGCAAAAATGACTGCCATGCAGAAGCTGGCAGGATGGCATGGTGGAAACAGAAGGGACTCAGAAATCTGTGTGAGAGAGTGTGTGTGTGTGATTTCAGTATCCTGACTCAGACATATTTGAGGACTGCGGAGAGGGAGTGTTGCCTTATAAAAGAACACAAATGAGCCCATTGCTTGAATACTTACTTTGTGCCAGACGTTGTACTAACAGCTTTATCTCTATGACCTCTGATCCACCCAGAAATCCTGGGAAGTTGATTTGATATGAAATTTATTGTATGGTTAAGAAACAAGGCTTGGAGACATTGAACATTTACCCAGGGTTCCAACACTGCCCCCTTTTCAAAGCCCCATATCTTTTGGCAACACCCACGAGGAATGGAAATACAGTATTTGACAGTCGGCTACAACACATGGTCTACATAACCCATTGTGGTGGCTTTAGGATACATCCACCAATTCTGTGAGATCCTTCCCTTCAAATGGTGAAGTCTAAAAATCCTCTTCTTGAGTGTAGGCTGGATTAGCGAATCACTTCTAATGAATAGAATATGTCAAAAGTAAAAGTGTCTGACTTCTGAGACTATGTAGTGAAATACACCGTGGCTTCTTTCCTGCCCTTTCTTAGATCACTGTGGGGTAAAACAGCTGACGTATTGTGAAGACACTCAAGCAGCCTGAGTCTTGAGTGTCTTCACGACATGTGAAGAGGAAGTGAATGAGTGAATTCACCACCTCTGTGGAGAGGTCTGTGTGGTGACAACTGAGGTCTCTTGTCAACTTCCAGCAAGGAGCTGAGGCCATTTCCAACAGCCCTGTGAGTGAACCATTTTGGAAAGTGGATCCTCCAGCCCCTGTCAAGCTTTCAGATGACCACACCTCCAGTGGTCATCTTGACCACAACCTCATGACAAGCCTTGAGCCGGGACCACCCAGTTAAGCTACTCCATGATTCCTGATTCAAAGAAATGGTGAGATAATAAATGTTTGCTGTTTTTAAGCCACTAGGCTTGGAATGACCTATTATGCATGATGGATAACTAATATAGCACCCAGCAGTCAAGAAAGGAGGTGGAACCAGCACTCTTATATCTTCATGCAGGGTTCTTTCCCCTCACTACTCCACACTGGCCACCAAGAGTAAAGACTCAGGCCAAGGAGTTCCTTTTGTCTCTAGCCACTGTGCCTTGTGCTTGTTCATGGTAGAGCCATTTCCCTTCAATCTACAGGAGATCACAATTGGAAAGAACACCCACCATTCTATAGCATAAAACACAAGTAGAGATGTCTCCCATGAAGAATCTGGCAGCGTGTCATGGTGGAGACAGAATGGACTCAGGAATCATGGCACCTGGATTTGAATTCCAGATCTGCCACAGGCACAATGGATATATCAGTTAACTTCTCTAAATCTTGGTGTTCTCATTCACAAAGTGGGGATAATTTCCAGTTCACACAGTGATTATAATTATTTGAAAAGATCACTTATAGAGAGCTCCTAGCACATTTTTTCACTCAATAAACATTTAATAATGTTTTAGGCACTTAATTACTGGTGAGAATAAGATATAGCCATATCCTCACAGATCTTTCAGTGGAAAATAAACATAATGAAGTAATAATTTTTTAAAGTATGGTAAAATGTGTTGTACATTGTAGGTACTCACTAAACATTTGGTTTATCCTCTCTTTTACCTTCTCCTAGAGTCTCACTTGATGGTGGTGGTTTTCCTTCAAGACATCTTATTTGACCACTGAAACCATGGTCACAGTCTCCCTCCAATTTCTGGCATATTCCACAAAAATTTGAGCATTAACCATTCTTCCTGATCCAGATACTTTATTTTTAAGGGACCATAATATTTATCTTCCGATTCACTAAGATTTGACATGAGAGCCATTATTCATAGTGAATATTAGGAACTTAAGTCTGCACAGTAATCATGGGTCTATGCACAATCCTTGATTCAAGGATGTACACAACTTCACTCCAGACCTGCTTCCCAGAAGGCCATGGGAAGGAGGGTGAAAACCATTTCTTTCCGAATTTGCTCTGAAATTGCTTCATGAGAAACTGAGACATTTTCCAACGGATGTGACTCAAGTGGCAACAAAATCCTCAGCCTATTCTGAAACCTGGCGTGGAGTAGTAAGCACAAGTACTGGTGGCAATCAAGAGACTTGTTCAAATTTGCAGTGTTCTACTGATAGTATCTAAATCAGATGACTGTTCTCCATCTCCTGATGGCTTCCTGCTGTTTGTCTGCTGGTGACACTTTTATATGAAATGGTGGTGCTGTGGCCAGGAAATTACAGTGGATCTCAGGAAACCCGGGTTCTATGAACTAATGGGTTGCTCTTTGGTGAGTTACGTTTCTCCTTTCTGAGCGTCAGTTTCCCCAGACATAAAATAGAGGCAATGGATTCCATAAGCCTTTTTCCTAGATCTAAAATGATATGATAATAGTCCCTTTTCAACACTAATTGCTATCACTATTGAGCCTTCTTCCTTACCCACTGTTTTGAACTTTATTTACATTATTTTTCTTTTTTTAAAGATTTTTTTGATGTGGACCGTTTTTAAAGTCTTTATTGAATTTGTTACAATATTGCTTCTGTTTTATGTTTTGGTTTTTTGGCCGCGAGGCATGTGGGATCTTAGCTGCCTGACCAGGGATCAAACCCTCACCCCCTGCATTGAAAGGCAAAGTCTTAACCACAGGACTTCCAGGGAAGCCCTTATCTTATTTTTCTAATCTTTAAACAAACCCTGAGATAAATGTCATCATGATGTTTATTTTATAAGTGCAGAAGTTTTGGTGAGTGACCTCCCCAAAGAAAGAGGCAGGGCTGGAGTTTGGACTCAGGTCTTGTGCTGCTCTAACCTAAGAGATTCTGGATCCCAGACTTAACAAGTTATTCCAGAAATACTCAGGGAAAGGGTGGTATCATATGTCACACATGAAGAATATAAAAATAAAAAATAATATTCAGCCCAAAGTATTTTAATATGATTTTACATGATTTATTAAGATTTCTTGTATAATTTTGATGTCATTTTTTTCCACCTCCCATCTTACCATTGCAGAATCTTAAAGAACAGATTTGATATCTGTGGACTCAATTTGCCCAAGAGAAAAATTTTAGTAATGTTTACAGCAGACAAAAAACTGTCAGTTAGAATACAGAGCGCACTTTTCACCTGGGAGGACTCAATATCTGTGGGCCCAGAGCACCTTGTCAGCTCCATTTAAGCTCCAGTATAATCAGAAGTTGAGGATCCCCATTGCACCTTAGAGATTTTGATTTTTCTACAAAAATTGCTGAATGCCTGCTATGTACCAAGCAACGTGTCTGGACTTCTATGCATGCATATTTCATTATCTCTCCACATCCAGCCAGTGAGACAGGTGCAATGCAGTCTCATTTTGCAAATGAGGAAAATAGGGCTCAGAGAAAGAGAAGGAATCTCTCAAGGTTATTCTGCAAGTAAGAGACAGGAAAAGGATTAGAACCTAAGACTGCTGGATTCTCTTCATTACACCAAGCCTGCTTCACACGGATGCTAATCTCCCATTGCTTAATTTGGAAGGGTCTGCTCCTCTCCCATTCGTGAAAAGGTAACTTTATCTAACAAACCCAGAAGCAGACATGAAATATGAAATGATGGAACCCAGGCAGCAGCAAACAGAGTACTTCAGACATGGCTGTTGTCTGTAGCGGGGAACAGAAGAGCTCCTGGCAACATAACCCTGAAAATAAAAATGTGGCCGAAACTGAGAAGGAAGAATCTTCCAAGGACCCTGAAATTGGATATTTTCTCAAGCCTCACCTATGACCAAAAACAAATCATGTAGTGAAGATGCCAGCCTCAAGGAAACACCAGAGTTAAATTCATGCTGAAAAATCTCCTATGCATTAGGGAGCATGTCGACATTTCTGGGAGATTCAAACAAACCAAATAACAACATCCAAAAAAACGAAATCAGCGAAAGACTTTTTTTAAAAAGAGACATCAGTGGACAATTGTTCAGCAGCGGGTGACAAACAAGAGCTGTATTTTACTCATAACTTACTATCTATACCCCTAGACTCCAGTACTGTCTCTGTAAGGTAGGTGGTTAGGATTCCCAATGTGTAGATAAGGAAACTTATCTTCAAAGCCTTCATTTGCCTTTCCACATCTTTTCTCTGCCCTCTTCCAGCTGGCCCCTACCCTAGGAGACTGACATTTATGGACTACATCAATGAGCTCCTCGCCTTCTGGATTCCAGTAGGGTTTAGTCCATGGGAGCCATCGGCAGGAAGATTGGAAGATAGGAGAATGACATCTGGCTTTTTATTGCTCCAACTCCTTTCCTGCCGGAACTTGGATTGGCTGCAATCTTCCATTGAAAGTTACAGCTCCCTCCAGACAGCTCTTTCCTACAGCAGTAACATCTCTCCAGGCTCTGTTAAATGCTTCTTCTCCTTGCCCTCAATCCCAGGCTTGCAGTGATAATGGTTGTGTTGTCACTAGCTCTGAGATGCTTCACCATCCCTTGTGTGGCTCCCTTAGCTCTGCCTGCATCTTTGTAAATAGTCTTCTGTTTGAACGTCCTCAGTTGCCTCTTTTAAGTGTACACGCTGATTACTTTGGGAGGGGCCCTGACTGACGCTGAATCCAAGACACAGAAAGGATAAGTAACTGATACAAAGTCACACAAGCAGGGTGTTAATCAAAGCAATGCTGGTTGCTGTAACATACAAACCCCCAAATCTCAGTGAGGTCAATCAAGATACATTGATTTCTCACTCACCCAAGTCCAGCATGGGGGACCCTGAGTGGCAGATGGCTCTCCTCCAAGTGGTCACTCAGGGAACCTAACTCCTTCGATTTTCTGGCTCTACCATAAGCAACGTATGATTTCCAAGGTGGCCCTGGTCATTGGCATCAGATGGAAAGAAGGAAAGACTATGGGGGCTTGAATAAGGAAGCGGTGTACCCAGCCTGGAAGTGGCAGCCATCTCTACCACCTATATTCTGTCTGCCAGAGCCCAGTCACATGACTGTCCAATTACAACAGGCCCAGAGAAGCATGTCCAAGAGGATAAAAGAAAGGGTTTGGGGAAGAGCTGGTCAGTGTCTACCTCGCAGGCTCAAATACAGAGTTTTCCCATTCAAAACTTAAAAGTCGGGCTTCCCTGGTGGCACAGTGGTTGAGAGTGTGCCTGCCGATGCAGGGGACACAGGTTTGTGCCCAGGTCCGGGAAGATCCCACATGCCACGGAGCGGCTGGGCCTGTGAGCCATGGCCGCTGAGACTGTGCGTCCGGAGCCTGTGCTCTGCAATGGGAGAGGCCACAACAGTGAGAGGCCTGCATACAGCAAAAAAAAAACAAAAACAAAAACAAAAAAAACCTTAAGAGTCTTCTAGTTCATGGTATACACTGTGTATATATAAGATGTGCATCAAATAACAAGAGTCAACTCTGTGAGTTCAGAGGACAAAAGAGGTCGAGTGAGAACAATTTGCATAATTTGGTAGATTTGGTCAAGGAGCATCTGCTTGGGAAAGAACAAAATGGGAACAACACCTGCCTCAGCCCCTCTCAGCGAGCACTTGCCTTCATAATTTAAGTGTCTCACTGTACATGATTCTATGATTCTAGCATTTAAGGAAACACGTTTTTCTACCACTCAGTCCCTGTTTATTACACACACACGTATATTTATACCTTTAATCAGAAATGTTACTGTCACGGGATGATATGAACAAAAATATGCATTCTGTGATTTACAGTCCCTTTTAGAAATTTCAAGGGTCATTTTGATGAAGTACCCTGTTTGCCTTATCCTCTGAATTTAGAACTTGTCCCGTGTCTCCTGAGCCTCTACCCAGACTGCAGGTCCTTCTCCCCACTCGCACTTCTGTGGATTTCTCTCTCCTGCATGTGAGTTTTATAGTGTCAGCACACACCCTGTGAGAATACAGACAGTGGAACTTTTTGCATTGCTCTGTAAATCTGCAGATTCACTACTCAATAAGTGTTGACCTGTCGACATCGCCTTTTTTTTTCCACCTTAGAGGCATTTCCAGTGATCCAGGAATTTGGAGAAAGTGTCTCCTGAAATTAACATTTTCCTACACAAGTAACCTGAGGGACTCATGTAAAAATAGGTTGACACAGATGTTATTTCAAGACTGAAAAACAATGTGTTTGAATCCTGCCTCAGTAAGTAAAAAGTTTCAAGGACTTACTGTATAGCACAGGGAACTCTGCTCAATATTATGTAACACCCTAAGTAGGAAAATGTATAACTGAATCACTTTGCTGTACACCTGAAACTATCAAAACATTGTCAATCAACTATACTCCAATATAAAATAAAAAGTTAAAAAAGAAAGAAAGAAAAAGTTCCAAACTCTCAGCTTACTGATCACCTCCATGGCTCTCTTTCTCATCACATGTTGCCCAGATGAAAAAAAAAATATGCAGGAAAAAGAGTTCCAAGCACTATTAGATTATCATCGTAAGATTCTATTGATCTTTTGTCATTCACTAAGTATGAGATACTGTGGCCATAGCAGTGAGGAAGTCGCTGTGCCTGCCCTCAAGGATGGCTCTCAAGGTCGACAGACAATGAATGCGTTATCAACCAAAAAACAAGGTAGATACTGAAGGCAAAAGGGGTGGAAAGGACATCAAATCCAGGTGGCATGTTGGAAAGTGTCCTGATATGGGAGAGGGACATGGCTCTTTAGATAGGTGGTCAGAAAAGGCCCCAACTGTGACCAGTGGGAAGAGGAAAGGGGCGAGGGGCAAGAGAGGGGTAAGGGCTCAAGAGATACAAGCTACTATGCATAAAATAAATAAGCAACAAGGATATATCGTACAGCACAGCGAAATATAGCCATATTTTATAATAACTTTAAATGGAGTATATTCTATAAAAATATTGAATCACTACGTTGTACCTCTGAAACTAATATAATGTTGTAAATCAACTGTACTTCACTTGAAAACAAGAAAAGAAAAGAAACAGTCGCAAATCATGAGAAGGAGTGGGCCAGGTAAACAGTATTCCAGACATGAAGATCAATATTCAGTATTCAGAACAGTATTCCAGGCAATGACCTGGAGATCAGGATGGTTTGGGGAAACTCAGGGAATAACCTGAGCCCGTGGGGTTGCAATGGAAACGTTGAACATGAGGTGGAAAGGTGGCCGGGGTGTTTCCACTGCCTCTAGAGCCTATAAGTCAGGACTTTAAGAGTTAAACTTTGTTCTAAGTGTAATAGAAAACTGTTGGGGGAGGAGAGTGAGTAGAGGAGAGTTATGATCTGTTTGGGGGGTTTTGTTTTACTTTGTTGTAAGAATCACGCCATTCTTTCTATGCAGAATAAACCTTGGGGGAATTGACAAAAGTAGAAGCAGAGAAACCAATTACGAGATAAGAAACAATGACTTGGACTATACAGGTAGATTTGGAGGTGGTGAAAGTTGTGGGATTGAGAATACATTTCAGGATCTGCTGATGGATATGACATGGGCTGAAAAGGAAATTGAGGACTCAGGGATGACTCTTAGGTTTGGAGCTTTGGCAGTTAGCAAAAGGGGTGCCAGTAGCTGACATGGAGGACACTGGGAGGGCTGTTCCACACTAGCGGTGGGAAATCCACCACTGCCCAGCTCATTACTTTCAAAGGGCTTCTCTGGTTCTAGTCACCAGGCATGTGACGAGTGTCTATTCAAAGAAAACGTGGGCCCTACTATCAATGACTCCTAGGCTGCAAGGAGAAACTGATGCACAAACAGACCATCATGCTGAGAGAGAGATCCCACGGGTGTTCTGGGAATAAAGGGAGAGACAATGAACTCAGAGTGTAGACTCAAAAGGGCTTTTTGGAGGAGATGACACCTAAATAAGACTTGAAAGATAAATAAAAGCCAAAGAGGTTGGGAAGGGCAATCACACACAACAGACACCATGAGCAAAAGCAGAGGGTTGGAACAGCAGGCCCACAAAGCACATGCACTTCACCAGGACAAGCTATATAGGCAAAAGTGGAAGGTGACATACGCATTCTGTACCATCTATTTGGGTAATTCCATCATGCTTATTGTCATAAAAACTAGAACTTATCAAAAAACTGAAAACAAGTTTGTTTTAATTATTGATATTTTAAAAGATCTGTAAAAACTCTTTTCTCTTGCTGCTTCGACAAAGATTAATACCACCACATACATATGTGCGTACCCAGCGTACATACACCATACAGGCCCACCACATGCGCGCGCGCACACACACACACGAGTTTACCAAAACAAACAATAAAAGAAGAAATTTTCAGCAACTTCTGAGCCAAAGAAAATAGGAATAAACCATACCATGTAATATTAATTGCAGTACTGTGTGTGGGCACTAGGGTCAAACAGTGGAATCTCGGCCCTTCTTGCTAGTTGTGTGGCCCCTGGGCAAGCTGGTTGATCATGCCTGTTTCCTCATTTGCCAAATGTGTTATTTGTCTCACTTTAACCTGTAAGCCTCTTGAGCAAGGGTCACCGTCTCAAGAAGATTCGTTATACTCTTAGATCTTCATGGTATACCCTATAATGCATTGGTTGGTTTTTGCTCAATTTGACTTCTAATCCACTTATTCTACATGGTTTGGAGAGTAAGAGTCTAGAGTAGATGAGCACCTGTCCCATCCCCATTCCCTATTAGCTGTAGTCATGGAATTACAGAGATAATCTAACCCAAGACTCTCTTTTTACCTTAGAGAAGCTAAGTAAAGCCCAGAAGAGTCAAGTGCCTTGCCTGAGGTCGTGGAGGAAGTTAATGATAAAGCTGGGACTGAAACTTAAACCTTCCAATACCCAGCCCAGTGCCTCTTAGTGAACATTTACTGAGCACGCATTAATGATCCAGGGCCAGTGAATACAGAGATGATTAAAGCAAAGTTCCTGCCCACAAATATCTCACTGTCTAGCAGATTTTGCTGAACCCATCAAGTGACCAGTTGCAATGTTCCCTAACCTTGTTTGAGCTTGAGTTTGAGAGGGAAGGTAAATGCGTGGTGCTTTGCCATCTTGGGCTTCAGAGAGTTGACTCCCAGCCACTCAATATCCACGATCTGGAAATCTTCTAACCCTTAACCCGTGCCAGTTCCCAGCAGAGACTGGCACATTCACAGCTGTTTTACATAAGCCTCACGTGGAAGGTGAGGAAGCTTCTGAGGAAGAAAAAATGCTAAAAGAAATCAGAACAATAATTTAAACCTAATGGAAAGATATTATGTATTTAGCAAGATGTCTAGAGGTGAGTGTCCCAGGCTGGCTCAGTCGCTCTGGGACTTCTTCCAAACATCATGCTCTGTCAGATTTCACACTCCCCTTCCCCCCTTGCCTGGGTCCTCAGTGGCCTATAATGAAACTCTGTGACTCACTAAGCCGTGGAATTCTGCCATTTACTAGGGCTCAGAAGTCTACCAACCACTGATACTAAATTCTATCCCAAGCTACTCTCCAGTTCAGCCGTCAGCCAAGCCGCAGAATCTGGTCATCGCAAAACTGCAGTCCACACCCCTTCTAGTTCTGAGAACTGGAGACTAGGAAAAGAATTTCAAACCCCAAATGAAGAACAGCCGACTGAGTACATCAATGTTGTGGATTCCCAGCAAATTGGCATTTGCCAAGCAACCTCTCAGGATGGCTTTAATACAAAAGCTAAATTCTCAAAGCCAACTCTGGGTCCTCCGATTGGAGACTTTGTCTCCTCCTCCCTCAGCTTCTCGCTTGGGGCTCTTCCAAGAGTCTGTGCCCTGTGACTCATCACAGGAGCAAGTCAGAAGTGTCCTGACAGGAAAGTGTGGTCACCTGCCAGAGGACCTTTTCACTTTTTTCCTCTGGCTCTCCTCTGCTTCCCTGTTCCTCCTAAAGGGAAAGTCTAAGGTAGGTGTTCAGCTTAGCCACCCAGGGTGAGCCATTTTGACTTGTTGACAGTAAATACTGCTTCAGCCCCACTCTCTGTGACTGACATGCAAGCGTGTTGTTTCAACATCGCTCTCTGGAACCTCCCTCCCGAAACCTCAAGGCAGCAATCTATGTTTTCAGTGTTCTAATCAGCTTGGACAGAACATTCTGGGGCAGTGAAAGTCGACGGCTCTGGAGTCATTCAAATGAATCTAGACTCCCCGTTTTCCAGCTCTGGGATATTGGCCAAGTTATTCAATGAGCTTCTCGTTCTCTTCTGCAAAATGGGCTTGACAACTCCCACATTATTGGATTGTTGTAAGGATTTGAAAATATGTAAGTAAAGGGCTTACACCTATAAGGGTTCCTGGGACATGGTAAGTAATATTTAAAAATGCCTTACATAGAAATGTGTGTAGACTATGTGCATGTGTCTGTGTACAGACATATATGTCCACTCACTCATTCATTCATATATACATTCAACAAGGACAACCTGCCCACTAAATGCAGACTTAACTGAGGTACTGGATATATAAACATTGAATAAAATTGATAAAGTTCAATCTCCTGTTCTAGAGTGGAGACAGACAATAAACAAATGAACATACACGTTGACAGGTGCCAACATGAGCTGTGAAGAAAAATGAAGTGTGGAAAGGCAGTAACAAGTGCTGAAGGGGCTAAGGTATTAATTTAGATAGAGTGGTCAGAGGAGGTCTCTCTGAGAAGGGGACATGTGCATGGAGACTTGAAAGAAGGGAGGGAGGGAGCCCTGTGGCTATGGGGGAGGCACTTTCCAGACAGAGGGATGAGCAGTGCAAAGGCCGAGGGGAGGGGAGCCACCTGGCCCGGAGAGTAAGTACAGTAAGGAGGACAAGAGAGAGCAATGGGGGGCTTCCCCGGTGGCGCAGTGGTTGGGAGTCCACCTGCCGATGCAGGGGACACAGGGTCGAGCCCTGGTCTGGGAAGATCCCACATGCCGCGGAGCAACTGGGCCTGTGAGCCATGGCCGCTGAGCCTGCGAGTCTGGAACCTGTGCTCCGCAACAAGAGAAGCCGCGATAGTGAGAGGCTCGCACAAGAGGCCCGCGCACCACGATGAAGAGTGGCCCCTGCTCGCCGCAACTAGAGAAAGCCCACACACAGAAACGAAGACCCAACATGGCCAAAAATAAATAACTAAATAAAGCAAACTGTCAACAAGTAAAAATAAATAAACACTAAAAAGGAAAAAAAGAGAGAGAGAGAGCAAGGGGGCCAGTAAAAGAGGTTCGGAGAGGTAGGGACTTTGTAGGCCAGATGGACATGTGTGGACAGAGATCTGTTGCGCTCTGAATTATGTTTTTAAGGACTCACTCTGGCTGCTCTGTGGAGAAGAGACTAGAGGGTCAAGTACAGGAGCAAGAGGAAAAGTTGGTAAGGCCCTACCCACAATGCAGCTGGGAAACGGTAGTTGCCTGCACTAAAGTGGTCACGAAAGAAGTCTTGAGAGGGCATTGATTAATGATAACTGTTGAAGTCAGAGCTGACAGACGTTGCCACTGGGACAGGCATGACTGGGAGAGAAAGAAGTCAAGGATGGCCGTGAGGATTTTGAACTGAGAAGCTCCTAGAATGGAACTATTGTCTACTGAGATTGGAAAGACTACAGAAGTAGTTTGGGGGGAGAAATCAAGAGTTCACTCATCCACTATATTTGTTGTGGAGGCTCTCTCTTGTTCCAGGCACCATGCTAAGCACTGGGAATGCAGTGATGACTAGACAAAAACAGGCTTCATACTCAGGAAACTCAAGGAGCGAAAAACAGACAACATTTACTGAGTTCTTACCAAGAGTCAGGCACCGTGTGCTAAGTATTTCATTTAATGAACCTTACTGTCTGGTCGGGGAGACAGCCATTAAACAAATAATTACTCAACTGCTTACTTAATTACCAGTGGAGAAGTACAGGACATATCCCTAGATGTAATCTCAGAGAACTGCCCCTCAAGCTTCTTAGGGAAGGTTATACTGGCCTGGAGCAGAGGATAGCTATTTTCAAGGACTGGCCATCATGGCAAGACTCAGATTTGAGGCCACCCATTATGCTTCAGGCCTGTTACATACTCACTATCCTTGGAAGAGGAGCCCTGAATCCAAGCATTCCATGCTCAGCTCCACTCTCATACCCCTGCTAGGGACCATTTCCTGGCATGACCAGCCATCCTCTCTCCTCCCTGACTCCCTACCCCAATGGGCCTATCCAATAGGAAATACCTCAACTCTAGACTGTAAGGACCTCATCCTCTGACCACCACACTTCTGCAGAAACCCTACTTCCAGTCTCCAATTTACCTCTCCAACCCCATTTGGATGTATTCCATTCGGCATCTGATCATGGCTCACCTTGTACGTCTTATTAATGCTTATTTAGTGTGCTAGTACTTATTAGCACTGATTTAGCTCATTCCCATATTAGTGCTTATTTCCCAGCAAGACTGCAAACTCCTTCAAGACAAGGACGATCCCTTGTTCTGCTTTTTGTATCCCCAAAAAGACAGCACAGTGCTTGACACTGAGATCGTTTGAGAGACTGTGAACTGAAGACCTTGCCTGATGTCATCTAAAGGAAGATGTTTGGAAACAAAGTCATATCAGTACCCAGAGTTCAGCCTGACTCAATCTATAATCATTATGCCCATGAACCCTAGAGGCATACTAGAAAGTCAGTTCATTTCCAGTGAGAAAAATAAATAGACCAAAATGTTCATGTTGGCCATTCTGAGTTGGTATGATTCCTTCCCTGGAGCCAAATCACAGGGCAGTTAAGTCATGATCGGAAACCATTTTATCTTATCTATTATTTTATTTTATTCTATTATTTTATTTTATTGTTATAAAAAGTCATTTCTGCAGGAACCAGGAAATAACTTAACTCCTTACAATATAGTATAGTTTCTGTAAGAGGAATCATATATTGCCATTTATAACTAATGGACTTATTTCTCCAACCTGGGTAACCTTTGCCATTTCCCGTGTATTTTATGGAATCCAGATTCCTGCTAACTGGAGTTGATTTATGACCCCCTAGAGCTTATCAGATTAGTCTCTTTAAGCTGAAAAAGATGCTCAGTAAACAATGTTGAACAATGAGGCTCTCCCTGCACTGTGTATAACCTAAAGGGGCTAATTTAGGTTTCTCTTTTCTTTTAGGCAGATGTAGGGAGGAAATCTACCACTATATTGATTTCTGACTCAAGAAGGAGAAACCGAGGACCTGTGTATTCTAACAACAGTCTTTATTCCTGTCCTATATAAGAAGGGAGACACAAGAGGGAGGAGATATGGGGATATATGTATGTGTATAGCTGATTCACATTGTTATAAAGCAGAAACGAACACACCATTGTAAAGCAATTACACTCCAATAAAGATGTTTAAAAAAATAATAAATTAATAAAAAATAAAAAAGAGTGGGCAAAAAACCCAATCTTTATTATAGATAACGATGTTTCAGATACCTAGTTTCAGAGATGAGTGGAAATACCTTATCATCAGCAACATCAAGAAACATTAGAAGCATTTAGAAACCATGGTGATTTCAGAAAGGCCACAAGAAAGCAAAGTTTCAACCCAAAAAGTCTGTACTGAGCGTCTAGAACTGTTCACAGTCAATCTCTCTTTTCTGCATAGTCCTTCACAATTGAGAAAGTGCTTTCCCAAAGATTTGGCAGGAAAAGAAAACTCGCGTTCAGGAGCCAGGTTTCATGTTTAGGCTTTTAATGTGTTAACACATATACTCCTTGCTATGACCCTGTTCACTATGACCTTCCTGTTACCCATGAAGAAACCAACAGTGAAGTTGGCTGAGTTGCTTATTGTCAACAAGTCCGAAGGGACAGAGTCAACAGTTGACATCAGAGTTCGGGCCCCGATGACCAGGCTTCTCCCACAGCCCCATTCTGCACCACTTAGTGGGGAAAGCCACTCAGAGATCTGAGTTTACCTCTGCTGGGGCTGTGGTTTCCAAACTGGCTGCACATCAGAATCACTTTAGAAGCTTCTCAGACACAGATTTCTAAGCCTCACCTCAGAGGTTCTGATCCCATGGGTGTGGCATGGGCCCCAGGGTCTGGACTTTTGCTTCCAGCCCAGACCAGTCCCAGGGTCAGCATTGGGTAGCTGTGGGTCCTCCAGGTTCCTGCCTTCCTATGAAGTGCCACAAGGTAACAGGTACGCAACACTCTGGTTCACAGCCCAAGGGTGCATATCTGGCCCAATTCAAGAGAATAACACTTTGGGTGGTTAGCATACTCTGCTTCGTTTGATAGGCAGTCCATGAAATCGGGGTCAATGGCAATCTCACCCATCTTGCCATGCACAGAGAGACTTGAATCTAGACACCTAACCTCTCCGAGCCTCAGTGCCCCCTTCAATAAAAGTGGCTTATAGTAACCACTCTTTAAGGCTATAATGAGGTTCAAATAAGATAACACACATATTAACATTAATAGCCAACATTTGTCAGAGCTAGAAGTTAAGGGCACAGGTTCTGCAGCCAGACTGTCTAGATTCATCCCAAAGCTTCCTCTCAGTGACTGTGTCAACTCAGAGTTAGTTAGCTCTCTGTGCTTTTGTGTCATTAGCTGTAGAATGGGGAATGATCGTCCTAGTACCAATTCAGAGATTGTTGGAAGAACCAAATGAATTAACATATAAAATGCTTAATTCAGACCCTGGCTTAATGTTAATAAGAAATAAATAAATGTTAACTAGTAGGTATGCAAGGCACATGCATTCTCATTTAATATTCACCAACACTTTTGAGATAGTCGCTATTAGTTTCTCCATTTTACAGATGATAAAACTGAGTCATAGCACCTTGACCCAGACCTTACAGCCAGCAGATGGTGGAACTGAACTCAAGCAGGTTCCAGAACTCAGAAACACTATGTAATATTGCTTCCCAATACAACAAAAACCCTTGTGACAGTAACTCGTAATGCACAGACCTATCTCTCGTTCTGGCTGTAGGTTTCTGAAAAGGTAGAAACAAGTCACATTGTACCCCCCGCCATTTGTACAGAGTCCAGCTCATGTTAGAAGATAAGCCCCGAAACAGCTAGAAAGATGGGGAAAAGGAGTAGCACCTGTATTGTGGCAGACATTTAAAAAATTCTGGAAACACAGAGGAGCACTTCACCAGTCATGGGCCTGTGTGTGCACATTTCCTTGACAACATTTCTTCTCCAGTCAAAGCTTAAAAGTGTTTCCACAGAGCTCTGCTAAGGAATAGCGTGCTGTGGTTTACACTCTGCTGCTAAAGGCTGCTAATAAATGCGACTCTTTATGGAAGCGAGGTCTTTTTTTTTATGGGCGTATAGTTGCTTTACAATGCTGTGTTAGTTTCTGCTGTACAGCAAAGTGAATCAGCCACATGTATACATATATCCCCTCTTTTTTTAGATGTCCTTCCCATTTAGGTCACCAGAGAGCACTGAGTAGAGTTCCCTGTGCTATGCAGCTTGTTCTCATTAGTTATCTATTTTACACATAGTAGTGTATATATGTCAATCCCAATCTCCCAATCCATCCTACCTCTCCTTCCTCTCTTGGTATCCATATGTTTGTCCTCAGCGTCTGTGTCTCTATTTCTGCTTTGTAAATAAGTTCATCTATACCATTTTTCTAGATTCCACATGTATGCATTAATATATGATATTTGTTTTTCTCTTTCTGACTTACTTCACTCTCTATGACAGTCTCTACATGGAAGAGAGGTCTTAATCCACACAAATGAGTCTCATGTGAAGGAATGCTGACATTTTGGTACATCTACAAGGGTTTTCTTAGTCTAAGAATAGTCTGTTTTAGGCAGAAGGGACATTTCAGCCCTACAGGTCATAGAGTCTAACCCATTACCAGGAAACTGAAGCTCAGAGACAGATCTCTATATAACACGGTGGCCAGGTGGTCAAGCAAATGCTCAGCCTTGTCTCTGGACCTCCAGCTCCAGGCTGCTGAATCTCAGGAAGGAAGATTCTCACGCTGCCCTTACAAACCATAACACCTTCACTGGCTCCATCTAAAACTGGCCCTTCCTCCCACCGTTGCTTTTACATTCTGATGTTTCCAATTCAGAGAGATTTCTTGGAAACAGAGACAGCCCTTCCAGTAAGCATACATAACAGAGCTGTGATGGCAGAGAGCAGGGCCTGGTGGAAACAAAACCCAGACATGTAAAATTTGACACCTGAACCGACATAAGTGCTCGACACTCCCTCTCAATTCCCACTTCCTGCCTCACCCCACCTTCAACGTGTCCACAATTTTATTTGGGAGGGGGGACCACAACCAGTACGTATCACCAGGAGCCAAATCCCTGGCAGCAGCCTTGCTTTTCAAAGAGAGAGATGAAAAAATTATCAGTACCTATGGGGATTTCTAACACATTAGGAGGGCCCCCCAAAACTGTGCTACACCAAGGATAATATTTTTATTTTTCTTTAAGAGCTTTCTAAATTGGTTCCATGCAAAAGGCTTGCAGGTAATGAGTTTTAAATAAATAATAATTATATTCCACCATCCTGTCTGGCCAAAAAGTCAATGTCTTTTGCCCTGACTTAGTTAAGCATGGGGATAGGAAAGAGGCCTATATAAGAAACGTGGGCCTCACTGCCAAAGGCAGGACCTCCATGCTTGGTCTCAGACATAACCAACTCTGACTTAGACGCTCGAGTCTGTTTCAGTGATTTTGTGCCAAACCCTGTGCTAGGTATTGGTGAGAGAGATGATGATGGGTTATATATGAGGATGCTAAGAATAATTAAAATGGGAAACATATTTGGGTGAAGCCTTTTTGAGACACTGCAGTTCCAAGAACAAGGCATTCTTGGCCTCCAGTTTTTCCACATGTAGATCTCTGGTCCGGAATGCGCTCCTTCTTTTCCTATTTTGGACATGGTCGTTAGGGCTCTTCACCAGTCTTCTCATTCCCTTTCTTTCAGGCATATGGTAATATTGCACCTCCCCATCCACTTGAACTCAGTTATGGCCGTGGAATTTGATTTGGTCAATGATATATAAGTGAAAGCGATGTTTCTTCCTTCATACAGAAGCCATGAGACCCAATGTTTATTTTTGTCTCACTCTCTCTCTTCTTCTTGCTACTTTCCAGATGGTAAATTCTCCATTGGCCTGGGTTCTGGAGTAAAGAGACTCGAAGTAAAATCGTCAACTGACCAATTGTAGACCTACCACAAGAAAGAAAGAAACGTTAGTCTATCTTTAATAAAACTTAAATCTTCCAAGATCTAGGAGACGTTTGTTACACAGCACAACATAGTCTAGAATGACTGTTAGATGCCCACTCCACCCATTCCCATTTACTTGGCCAGGAGCCAAGGGATGCGAGTGGCGTCTAGAAGCTGGCAAAGGCAAGGAGACAGATTCTCTCTCCTCGATCCTCCAGAAGGAACACAGTCTTGCAGACAAATTAATTTTAGCTCAGGGAAGCTGATTTTGGATATCTGACCTCTAGAACTTTAAAAATAATAAATTTGAATAGTTTTAAGCTACTAAATTTCTAGCAGCAACAAGAAACTAATATACCAGGGTTACCACAAAAAATACAGGGTGCCCAGTTAGATTTGAATTTCAGAAAAACAACAAATGATTTTTTTAGTATAAATGTGTTCTATGCAATATTTGTGTGTCTTATACTTTTATTTGCTAAATGTGGCCTACCTGACCAACCTAATCCCTCCTCACCTAGCCCCTGAGTCGCCACCATCCCTCTTTCTCCACATCTGCTCAGCCTAACATTATTATTATACCTGTCACTCCAGGGTCAGTCTATGACTTAACAGGCTGAAATTGTTAAGACCTCAGACAAATAGCTCTGGGGGAAAGTTATTATTCTATATCATTGCCTATCAATTATCTATAGTTTAAAATGCAATGCCATTTGTAATGGGTAATATGTTTTTCTATTGTGTCATAATATCATCCAACTCATCAGAACAACCATTTGAGAGATGGACTGGCCTGGTGCAAACAGCAATTCCTTTTTTTTTGAACAAGCTATATGCATTTTTGCATCTGAAAATCATTTCTATGATTTTTTGAATCTGAAAATCATTGCTATAAACTCAAAGAAGAGTTTCTTCTTATCTGAATTAAAAGAGAAGGATAGAATCCACCTTTTCTGATAAATTCATTTCCTAAGAAACAGGGCAGGAACTAAGGTGAGGCAAATGTGGTACCTAGGGCACCAGATTTAAGAAAGCTCTCACTTGTAGGTGCTCACATTGTACTTGCATGACCCAGGGAGTGAGTGCTTCCTTAAATTTGGCATCCTGGTAGCCTCACTTGCCTCTCTCTAGTCCTAGCTCTGCTAGAAACCTCACATCAAGGCATCAACAAAAAGCAGAGCTTGTCTGGCCTCTTAATCTGGCCTAGAAGAAACTGAATCCCAGAAAGATATAGACAGGCAAAAATCTACTTATCTGAGTGACTACAGAGGCCACCCCAGCATCTTTGCATCCATCCCCCACTGGGTTACAGCCAAAAGGTTGAGCTTGGCACCTCACTTCCAGCTCCAGGATCAGGTCCTGTCCTGACTCAATTAAGCAAATCAGTGTAATTCCGTATCTCTAGCCTCAGTGATTAGGTACTTAACTCAGACCTAAGCCAGTCAACAGATGGTCTGCCCCTGGCCACAGTGGTTAGCTCCAGAGTACGCACATGGCCAGAGTGAAACCCGTGCATTTTGATCCATGGGTAGAGAAACAGATTCCTCCAGAGGGTATGGAATAAAAACGAAAAGCCTGGAACGGCTGCAACCATTTTATTACTGTGAGGAAAGCCAGCATGAGAGTGAAGCTGTCACATATGGAAGGGCAAAGGCGAAATAATCATAGGAAGGAAGCCAGAATCTCCATCAAATCTCACCTAAAGGACCCGCTACCTCTGGACTCTTCTGTTATATGCACAAATACATGCTGATTTGTACTTAATCCAGTTTGACTTAGAATATTCTGTCAATTGCAAGAGAGAGCTTCCTAACTGGACAATGACCTTGGAAAAGCAAAACTCTGTAGCAGCACTCTCCAATGGAACATTCTGCAATGATGAAAATGTTCTATACCTGTGTTACCCGATAGCCACTAGCTGCATGTGACTAATGGCTGCCATATTGGACAGTGCCGTTCTAGCAGCTTCCTTTCCTTCATTTCTGTTGTTACCTCCTCCAGAAAGTCTCTCCCGATCCTCTTTTTCCTCCAGAGCTGGGTTAGGGTCACGCCTTCTGTGATCCCATAATAACTGGGCATGCGTCTAACACTGCAATTACCTCTCTTTGAATAATTATCTCTTACTGTACCTGTATCCCTCCTTTGGTTGAGATTTTTGAAGGCAAGGTCTTTTCCTATGCTGCAGTGCCTAGCAGGGGCATTGCACATTATAACTGCTGAATTGGGTGAGATCATATGTGGTCCAAATGAGTTATTAGATGCCAAAAGGCTTGGTAGCTTGCAAGACTTTAAGGAAACATAAAAATGCTTGCTATCGTTATTATTTTTAATAGTCATGGTTATTACCCTTGATCTACTCATCCATTTGCCAAGGAAATACCAGTAATGGGTCTTCAGTGACTTTAGAAACCCTAATTTGCTCAGCTCTGTGACATCTGTGACTCTTGATTTCAGGCCTACTAGCTTTTTACCCCACTGCTGCCCTGACTTTCTAACTCAACGAGGGTACTATTTCCCAAATCCTCTGGTTTGGGCCTCTTGCTCTGCCATCTGCAAACCGGTGAGTAATGGAAAAGGAATCAAGTAGATGACGCAGAATTGAAGTTAGAACCAATGAGACTGCCAGGTTGTAGAGTATGGATTTGGTGTGCTGAGAAGCCTTTTCCACGAGATATGCATTCTAATCCAGGGCCTTTAAATCTGGGAGATTCACCCATCCATTCAGTCCTTCAACAAATGTCCATTCGGTTCTTTAAAAGTGTCAAGCATGTTACTAGGCTCTGGGTTCTATCATTGAAAAAAAAAACCTCAGACATAATGAAGCTCACATATAATAGGAGAGACAGAGTAAAAGAATATGCAAATAAATATATAATTTGTATACAGTTTTCATCTTTTCTGGAAGTGACTGGTATTCTCATAGGAAGAAGGAAATTTGGACACAGAGACGTAGGCACACAGGAAGAAGTCTATGTGAAGGCCACGGCAGAGACTGAAGTAATACATCTATAAGCCAAAGAAAGCTAAGGATTGTGAAACACCACCGAAAGCTAAGAGGAGGTGAAGAAGGATTCTCCACTAGTGCCTTCAGAAACAGCGTAGCCTGTCAATACCCTGATTTCAGACTTCTAATATCTAGAATTGGGAATAAACTTTTGTTGTTTTAAGACATCCAGTTTGTGGTACTTTGTTACTGCGGCCCTAGGAAACTAGATCAGCGGTCTCGGGATTTTATTCTAGGTGTACAGGAAAGTCAGCAGTAGAGCTTTAAGCAGGAAGTAACATGATGTTATATGTAATTTTAGGTGGACTACTTTGGTTGCTGTGTGGAGAATAGGCTTTAGGATTTCAGAGGAGAATCAAGGTGATCAGTTAGGCTACTACGGTGGCCCAGGAAAACAAAAAATCTAATAATGGTGACAAAGTTCAGGGTGGTGGCTGTTGACGTGATGGAACCGTATTAGATTTGGAATGATAATATGAATCGTTTGTTTTCCTTTGTCCTGGCTCTCACTCCTTGGTTCATTTGGACTCAGCCCAGATAAGATCCTGGGCCTGCCTACATCCTCAGGTATCCTCTGTACCTTGACAATAGATCTCCTCTCCTTTCTTTCTAAGGAATAACATGTATGCACCCTCTGGGGGTTCCCAGTTCTTTCCATCAGGATAAAATTCCCTCCTAGCTGGGCCCGCTGTTAGAGCCAGGATCAGACAAAACTTAGGACATCCCAGTCACCTCCCGCTTCTTGGTCTGTTTCTCCAAAATGAAAGATTGCACAGGATAGACTTTGGTGTCCTTTCCAATTTAACCTTTTCTAATTATAGCCTAAGGGTTTGTGGAATAAAAAGATAAGGAGAAGAAGAAGAAGGAGAAGAAGAGGAGGAAGCAGCAGCAGCAGCAGCTGTTTTACGAGGCCAAGATGAAAATCCCTCACCACAATAAATACTATTGCATGAGGCTTTAGAAACTGGCAAAATGAAGAAATCCTAGCATGTAAACCCACAGGCTTAGGCTCAGAGCAGCGTCTTCCACACACCTCACTACTGATCCCCACCAAAGGACAGCAAAGATGCTCCCTAACAAGTCAGTCAGAAGCCAGCTGTCTATTCTTTTCCTGGTTAAGCTGAGCGTAATCTAGGCTCTGATCTCTGTGGAAAGGATTTGTCTTCTAGTCTGTTTCTGCCTGCCCGGTCTGGAAGCACAATCAGAAGTAATCTCAAGTATCCCCTCAACCTTCAGTGGGACCTCATGCATCTCAAGAAGCAGTCACACGGGTGACCAGGCAGCCTGCTTTGCACCAATGTCCTTATTCCCAGGGCCCAGCCTGAATGTCAGTGACCCAAATCCCATTACTGGCTTTCTGCTTCACTCATTACCATGAGTTTCTCATCTCTCCTTGTGTTCAGGAAAATATCATTTCCATTTTCAGGAGAAACAGCTCTGCCTTACACTAGAGAATTTGCCAGGCATTGATTTTTATTATTGCTGCAAATTTTTTATTGTATTCATTTTATGCAGGCTTTTAAAAAACCTTTATTTATGCAGCTGGAATTGGGGGAATTTTCTCACTAAAAGGGTAGGTAGAGGTTGCAGAAAAATAAAGATTCAAATCTATTCCAAGATGGGCTTATATTCTAGAAAAAATAGAATGTATCCCTAGAACGACTTGATGGAGACATGATTACAAATGAGAAAACTCCCTCAGACAAAAGAGACAAGAAATAATATCATCCTGGTCATTCAGATTTGGCTCTAGGAAGGACACAAGTGCATAGCAGACTGCCCCAGGGCCACCAGCCTTGTTCCTTAAGACACATAAGCTCTCCAATGAAAGCTGAGGAAAAACATGAAATCACTTCTGAATGTGCCTCGGGACAGGGCAGTGTAGATCATAATGACAGAGACAAAAGACCTACTGCACACCTCCCATGCGTTGTCCCAAATGAGCCTCACAATCGTCCTCCAGGAAAGGGTAGGCAACCTCATTTTATTTTATTTGTTTTTCTGATTAAAGTGTTTATTTTTACGTATAAATGATTAGGATAATCAAAATTCTTATTTTTTATACAGCAGATTCTTATTAGTTATCCATTTTATACATATTGGTGTACACATGTCAATCCCAATCCCCCAATTCATCCCACCACCACCCCCCGCCCACCTTCCCTCCTTGGTGTCCATACGTTTGTTCTCTGCATCTGTGTCTCTATTTCTGCCTTGCAAACTGGCAACCTCATTTTAGAGCTGAGGAAACAGGCTGAGTATCACCACCAAGCCTGAAACTGACCAGAGCCAGATTTTCTTATTTTTTTCCATCTAGTCCTTCTCTCTTTATGATGCAGGACTGCTTTCTGATTGGGAATATCAAGGTACCCCTATAATCTATACAGAAGTTCAAGGTACCCATACAATCTATACAGCATTCATAATAGAAATAATAACACTGGGCATATGAGGAAACTGTTAGATACCCTACAAACACGTCCACACTTATCTTCCCACTTGATTCTCACAATAATCTTGTGGGGTAAATAGTCATCCCCTCTTTAGTAATAAAAAATCGAGGCTTACACTTCATGTAACATGTCAGATGGCCAAGAACCCACAGCCCTAGGGCTGCTCTGGGGTCAAGCAAAGTTGGTTTCAAGTCCCAACTGTCACTTTCCAATGTTGTGACCTCAGGAAAGATGCATATTTTCTCTCATCTCAGTTTTTACATCTGATAAATAGAGGAAAAGAGTACCCGCCTCATAGGGAAGTTCATTCGTTCTCTTCCAGCGTCTACTATGTTCCAAGCTCTGGGGATACAGTAATAAAACAAAGATCCCTGCCCTAGTGGGGTTATGTTCTAGGGGCGGAGGGGAGTGCATAAAATAAAATATGTTGTGTATGAAGGTAATAAGTGCTAAGGAGGATGAAATAGGGAAAGAGAGTAGGAAGTATTGGGGTAAGGGATTCAGTTTAAGACAAGATAGCCATAGAACACGTCACTGAGAAAATGAGATTCAGTGAAGATCTCAAAAGGACAATGGAGCAAACCTTGTAAATAACTGGAAGAACTCTCCAGGCAGAGGGAACAGCAGGTGCAAAAAGGCCTGAGGCAAGAGGATGGAAGAATTCCTTCATGATCCAGGAACAGGGAGTCCACGTGGCTGCACTGGGGTGAGCAAGGGAGAAAAAAAGTAGGAGAGAAGATCAGAGATGTAACTGGAGATCCAGAGGGCGGGGCATAAATTATGTCATGTTTTATGGGGTCATTATAAAGACTTAGATTTTTTGCATCTAAAAGTAATTGGGAGCCACTGGGGACTTTCACCAGAGCAGTGCTATAATCTGACTTCAGTTGACCAGGATCATTCTAGCTACTGTGTTCAGACTAGAGTGGAGGGGCCAGGAGTAGAAACAGGACAGCCAGTGAGGAGGCTACTATGCGTAGCCGAAAAGAGAGGATGGTGGCTTGGACCAGAGTGGTGATGATGGAGGTGGAAAAAAATGGCAAGAATCCATATTTATTTTGAAATAGAGCCAACAGGATTTGCTGATAGATTGTATGTGGGGTATGAAAGGAGTCAAGAATGGAATGTTACCATTTCCTGGTCTGAGTCACTAGAAGGAAAGGGCTGCCTTTCACTGAGAAGGGAAGAGCAGCTCTGGAGAGTAAGGATGAATTGAGAAATGAACGTACATTTTCTCCAGGCACAGTGTCTGGCACAGAACATGTGTTCCATAGCAGTTAGATATTATTAACAGTCTTGAATCTGCCCCAACTGGTTAAATATTTCTGCCGACCTTTGCCCTACATCTAAGCATTCTCAGAAAATACATGGCCAGGCTATTTTCAACAAGTGAACTACAGAATCTTGGTAGCACAGTGGTCTTCAAAGCCCATTGGCCACCCAAAGCCCCTTTGACCCGTCAGGTATGCACTAAGCTCACCACCAGTGCATCTTTGCCCATGCTGCTCTCTCTTCACTCCCACTTTCTTTCCTCCCAGCTTCTCCATCAAGGCAAAGACATGGGATGTGAACAAAGGCAAGAGTTGGAAGTCAGTGCAGACTCGGGCTTTGGTTTTTTTCAGAGGACATCCCTTAGTGCTCGAAGAAACTCTAGCCCAGCCTCCCCACATTACAAGAGGAAGCTGAGGACTAGAAAGGTGACATGGCTTGCAGCTTTCTCATCTGTAAGATGAGAGAATTGCACGAAGTAATTTCTAAGGTTCCTCCCAACTCATGCTTTGAGTTCCTTGGCAAATGCAGGATACGATGGAAGGGAATTATAATAATAACCCAAAACTCAAGAGTCATCTTGATTCTTCTTTCCCTCATCACCCACGTCTAAGCCACCAGCAAATTTTGCTGACTTTACTGCCAAAATATGTCCCTTTCTGTCCTGCTCTTTCCAGGGCTAAGCCGTCATCTCAGTACAAGCCATCACCATCTCTCACTGAACAGCTACAGTTGTTTCTAAGTGGTTTCTTCACTGTCACTTCTAGACCTCCTACTACCCATAGGCATGTGACAGCTTGCATGATTTATTCACAATTTGAACCAGATACATTTACTTCCCACCAATGATTTCCTATTATGCCTTACCTGGTCCTATCAAGCCCTGCATGATCCGTCCCCCACCTCCCTCTTTGACCAGTTCTTGCACTGCTGTCTCCCTCACTCACTAAGCTCTAGCCTCTCTGGCCTTCTATCTGTGTCTTTAATATGCCAGGCTTCCTCTTCCCTGTTGTAGTCCGGCTTCTAAGATGTCCCCAATGATCCCCCCTACCGTCATATTCATGCCCTTGTGTAATCCTCTCCCCTTGTGTGTAGTCTGGACCTGGTGACTTTCTTCTAAAGAACAGAACAAGGCAAAGGTGATGAGATGCCACAACCAGGATTTGGTTACAAAAGACTGTAACTTCCATCTTGCTAGCTCTCTCTCTCTCTCTCTCTCTCTCTCTCTCTCTCTCCCTCTCTCTCTCTCTCTCTCCTCACTTAGTGACTCTCAAGAAGCAAACTGCCACGTTGTGAGTTGCCCCATGGAGAGTCCATGTGGCTCTGGATGAAGGCCACCCTTCATCTAGAGCCAACAGCCAACAAGGAACCGAGGCCCTCAGTCCAACAGCCCAGGAGAATGCGGATTGTGCCAACAGCCATGCAAGTGAGCTTGGAAGCAGATCAGTTCCCAGTTCAACCATACGATGACTACAGCCCCGGCCAACACCTTAATTGTAGCTTGGTAAGGGGCCCTGAGCCACAGGATCCAAATAAACCAGGCCCAGATTCAGACCCATAAAAACTGTGAGATAATAAATGTTTATTGCTTTAACCATGAAGTTATGGAGCAATGTGTTACACGGCAATAAATAACTAAGACACCAACTCAGAGCATTTGCTTTTGCTGTTCCATCAGCTAGGAATTCTCTTTTCACCCAGATCTTCCAATCCTGGCTTCGTTGTTCAGACTTTTAGCTCAGATGACGCCTTTTCAGAATTCTTTCCCTGGCTGTCCCAATACTTAGCCCATTACTCGATTTTATTATATTTATCCACTGTCAACTAGCTGTAAAATTTTATTTATTTACTGGTATGTCTGTTTTCCCCATCATAATAAAAACTCCATGAGAAGAGGGACCTCCTCTGATATGTCCACAGCTGAATTCCAGCTCCTAAAACAGAGCCTGACACTTAATGCCCTATCAATAATATGTGTTCAATAAATGAATGAATGAATGAATGATGAAGGAAAAGGAGTTGTGAAAGAAAGATGGAGGGGATGAAGAAGCACTAAAACATGATATTTTAAAGCTCTTGGCCAACCGGCCAGCATTTGTTCTCACGATTCATCCCATCTGTCTGCTCAAGACATTTAAATTTTGAAGGATCCCAACATTGTTTGTTTCTTTCAAAAACTCACCCCACCACTTTAATTTCCCTACTTGAGTTTCCTGCAGATTTCAGATAAATTTTAGGGTGGCAAAAACCCACATCCTCTTCCTTCTGGCTTCCCCTTTCTCTTTTCCTCCTCCATAACTCACCAACCAGTTTCAACATATCTCCCCTTTTAAGCAAAGAGTGTTTAAAAGATTGTAAAGCTTATTGAACTCTTACCACACCACATTTATGTTAGTCAAGTGTCAATGACTCAAAAACAGATTAGCCTTTCCCGAAATTCATGTGGTTTTACAAATTAGGGAGAAAGTTCTAGGCTCAGAGTAAATTGCCAAGTTGTAAAACCTTGTTATGCACCTTCTGAAAGGCTCCGTTTTCTTCCTTCCTACTCCCATTTAGTCTGTAGCTTGAGGCAATGGAGTGAACTAAATCCCCATATCCTCACAGAAAACAGAGAATAAAAGATCATCTGTTTTTTAAGGGTATCTTGGAGAAAAATAACTTGGGGAATTTTTGTTTATTCTTGAATGCAAATTGTAAATGAGAACATGCATCCCTTAAACAGAAAAAACATCTAGCAAAAGGCAAAGACTATCAAAATGGGTCAACAAAGCAAAATCCTCACTTTTCCATTTTTGAGATACATGTCTATAACAAAACACACAAAATACAGTCAAGGTTATTTATCATGCAGTATTCATATTAATATAAAATTGGAGCTGGTCAAAGTGGCCAAGAAAAACGAATTGTTTAAGTACATTTTGTTATACTGACATGATAGAATATTATATATCCAATAAAAGTCATTCTCAAAGATTTAAGGAAAATGCTCCTTTCACCTTGGTAAATGAATGTATTCAAAGTAGAGCATATAAACTGAGGTTTGTTTTTATGTGCTTATACCTTGTAAAGTAAATTTTGTCTTTACTTACTCTCTTCTCACCCTCCCCCATCTTTCTACCTCCTGTCCTACTAGTCCCTCCATTGCCCTCTGAGGGGAATCCCATTCTTCCCAGGCATGATTTCTGGCATTTTTGTAAGACAACATCAGGAGAAAGGATAGAGAAAATCTGGGATGAAAATGTAGGGAAACGTCAGATATATTTCATTCTTTCTGGATATGGTTGCAGATACTTCTCTTGTTGAGGTTCCAGGTAATGAGCAAAGAAAAAAGTAAAAAGGATGCCAGAGAAACTGCATAAGACTATATAAAAACCAGCTGCAAAGAGAAGTAGACAGGGATGTGGGAGAATCTATAAGTTACTATGTAGATTTGGGGTATGGAAAAATAGGAGAATAATAGAAATGAAGGTTAAGGAAGTTTCACTGTGGATTTTTTTTTTTTTTTTTTTTTTTTTTGGTTTGGCAGGCGGACTCTCAACCACTGCGCCACCAGGGAAGCCCTCACTGTGGGTTTTGAGTTGAAATCAATTTAACACTATTTGAGAACCAGAGGTAAATCCTGTATTTTCTCTAATATTTATCTGTAGCTAATGGAATGGTGATAATTTGAGTATGACATGAATTGAGACTGGACCACATGGAGCCCTGGATTATATTAGGTCTATAGAAGAAGAAACAGATCATTAGAAAGGCTAGTCATGAAAACCCTAACCATGGTTATTTCTCTGCAATGGGGCTAGAATTAATTTATATTTTGTTCATTATATTTTTCCTGGTTTTTCCCCTCAAACTTCCTATACTGTGTATCATTATGTATATAGTGAGAAAAAATATATTGTTAGAAAAAAAACCTTCCAATGAGCATAGAGCTGTCCCTCACAACAAGCTAGAAGGATGTGTAACATCTTTTTTGGAATATAATTGCTTTACGATGTTGTGTTAGTAGCAGGAAGTTTGATAAGGAGGCAAAGGAAGCAGAGAGAGAGGGTCCTCTGGGTATACAGGGTGGAGATGTGGGGAGAGACAGCCAGTGAATCCCTCTTATCATGGCTTTGGTCTTATTCACTGGAGGACATTTTGCCATAGGCGGTTTTATAACAGACATTTTAAAAATTGCATTGGTAGAACAGCAAATTGCAATAGAAGTATTGATGGCAACCTATTTTGCATATAATCAAGAGGCCTCTGCACAGAACTTTGTGTATATGTCGTATTTACAGATAATTTGTTACTTAAGAACAGGGTTTACTAGACAGTCTGTATTTTCATAGCATCTAGCCCAGCTACAAGGAGACCCTGGACTGGGGAAGGCAGAGAAACCCACTGACCATCCCAGCCTCTCAGTCTGGCTTCACCAATTTGTTGCCATTGTTCTGTTCCTCTTGCCCTAGCCTAACACTTCCCCAAAGACTCTAGGGATTTTCAGGCTGCTGTAATTTTTCTCATACTTGCTTCTCTAATACAACACATCCTCCCCAGGGAGGAAATCTCAGCAACCTCTGTACAGCACAAGGCAGCAGAAGGATTTGACTCTGCTCTAATTTGATTAAAGGGCTGTGGTTGGAGTTGGGAGGTCAGACACTCAGAGATAACTGCCTTCCCAGAGCACACTCCTGTGGTTGCTGCCCAGGAAGGGAGCAGAATGTCCTGGAGAAAGAATAGACTTGGGTGCTTTGGAGTCAGGCAAGTCTGGATTTGAATCTCAGTTCTGTCCCTTACTGGCTGGATGACCCTAGTCAAGTTACTTTATCTTTTTTCCTCTGCTTCTCCATCAGTAGTATAGAGGCCACCTCACCCAGCAGCCATGCACAGTAATGGAGAAATAAGATTGCATACTTAAAGCACTTAGCCGAACTGCAAGAAGTAATAGGTGCTAGAGAAGGTTATCCCCCTTTCCACCCCTACTTACAGTGTCTGCCCTCCACATCTCTCCTGTCTCTGCCCCAAAGCTCTCAAAACATTGGAGGGGAAGGAGACTGAGATGGGGAACTGACTGAAGAGGTCATTTTCTCATGGAATAACCTACCCACCAAGCTCCTCCACCTATACTTGAATGTATTTTTCCTTTTGTACATAGACAGATAAAAAACAAGGAAAAACTCTTGGGACCAAACTGTGTTAGTGTATCATTTTCTGAAGTTAGAGACAGTTTTTAAAAGAAACCATCCAGTGTCATTATTACAGCAATTCTCACACTCAGCGTTCCAGCAAGGATTCCAAAGCACTGGTGTGTCTAAAGATACACACTTTATCAAACAATCAAGAAATCATAATAACAAATGGACAGAATCTTTACGAAGGACTCAGAACTCTTCTCAGCTTTTTACATATATTAACTCTTCTAATCCTCCCAGTAATTCTGTAAAGTAAGTGCCATGATTATCTTCATTTTGCATAAGAGGAAACTGAGGCACAGTGAGACCAAAGAAACCTGACTGAGTTAATTCATCCAGCCAACGTCAGGGCTAGAATTGAGCTCAGATAACCTGGCTCTAGAGCAGAGTCAGCCAACTACAAATTGGTCTATGAGGCAAATTCAGCCTTCTGGATTTTGTGTGGCTTGTGAGTTTAAAATATTTTTCACATCTTTAAATGGATGTATATTAAATAGCCAAGTAAGTATTTACCAAAACTTCTCAGTGTTGCCTCTTAGCCCTCAAAACTTAAAATATGTACTATTTGGCCCTTTATAGAAAGAGTTTGTGGTTCCCTGCTCTTGAGTGTCTCAAACACTGTGAAATTGTTCCTCTCTAACTTTGAAATCATCCCATGTGGCCACAAATACAATCGGCAGCCTACAGCACTAAAATCATTTACTATCAAGCAGAACAATGACATCATCAAACTCTTCCACTGCTGCACTTGATTATGGGTAACATATTATGGGAAATACGTGTGGTGTAATGTGTGTGGCAGTGTACACAGGATGGCCTGTCAATCAGGGCCATGAATGCCCTGGGCACTCAGAAGGCACCAACAACTAGGATAGGTGCTGAAGCAAATACAATGGTAGAAGATGCCATCTTCACCCTGGAGATTCACCACCGAAGTTTCCTGAAATAGTGCATCAAGAGCTATCCAAGTCTTTAGGTGGACTAAGTTCTCAAGAAAACCATTTTCTGGTAGATTATAAAGCCAGCTAAAGAGGGTAAGTCAGACAGACACTTAGTCCCTGTGAGACTTTGGGAAAATTTTTCACCTACTCTGTGCCTCCATTTTCTTATCTGTACAATGGGACTGACTATGGTATTAACGTCATAGGGTCACTGTGGGGTTTGATTGGGATAGTATATGTAAAGTACTTAAGTAAATTAGCACCTTACCTGGCACATACTCTGCTCCAATAAATGGCTATATTACTATTATTTTTACCCCAGAATACCTTAACTTTGGGACAAAAGAGCCCCCCTGTAGATGGGCTTCAGCGGGCTCAAGGACATCTAAAACTGCATGTAAAATTTAAATTTAATATGCATTTTTCTGGGGAGAGTTTCCTTAACATACTTCAGATTCTCTAATGGATCCATGGGACTCAAAAATGTTAAGAACCACTGTGGCTCAAAATTATATCAACTGTGGCAAGTTCCAGAAAACTCTTAATAGAAAGACATGTGCACCCGTAAGGATACCCACTCCTGGGGCACCACGGGAGCATGTCACCTGCTTCTTCTCTGTCCTCTTCACCCTCCACACACACATCCTCTTCCTACACTCAACAATTCAGAGAAGGAAGAAGAGGCCAAAGTTGAGGGCTACAAATTTGATGTCACTGCTCTTGAGGAGTCTCCTCAGAGAGGCCGTGTCTCCCAGCCTTTCTTCCTCGATGCCCACTCATCATCACCCCTTACCCCCTGTAAATTTATTCCAGTGCTCTTTTTCACAGGTATCTGAAATCACCCTATTTATGCATTTACTTATGTACTATCTCTGTCTACTACCTGCGTGTAAGAACCATGAGGATGACAATTTGGTCTATCTTGCTCATGGCTGAACCCTCAGCACTTGACTCAATACATATGTAATCAACTAGTAAAGGGGCCCCAGTGGTCCTCAGGAAATTTCAATTCAGCCTGAATATAAACCTTAAAAGGCAGCTTGTGGCTCTTGACTGTACTAGGGCTGCCAAGCATCCTCCTTGAACAAGGTTGCCAAAATTCAGCTAAAGGATGCATCAGGACACATGTTATGCATATTTTATGGAGAAACAAGAAGAGTGAGGGTGTGCCCATTATCACACTCGTGGGTACTGAGTGTATAACATCCAGGATGTTTTGATACCTGGGCTTCTTCCATCTGAATGCTGCTCCCCTCAGCTAGTACAAATCTTAAGGTTAGAGTGGCTATACTTTTGGAAGTAAAATCCTAGCTTAATGAAAGAATATCTAAATTGAGACTGTCTTAAAAAAAATCTTGGATTTCTTTTTGTTTTCTGTTCATTCAACAAATATTTATTGAGCATAACTATGCACTAGGTGCTGGGAACAGAGCTGTGAACAAGAGAGACAAATCCTTACACTTGTGATGTTTATATTCAAGAGGAAGACTTAATAGAGCTCCCCCTCCCCCGGTGCCATTCCCTACAGCCCCTCATACCTGGTTTAATCAACTTCCCCCCAATACTTTTAGCATAAAAATTATACACACATACATGCTTATATACACACAGTGCACAAAACATCTTATGGCCTACATCTGTGGTTCTTAACCAGCTGATTGATTTTGCCCTCCAGGGGACATTTGGTAGAGCCCAGAGATATTTTGGGGATCACAACAGGGGAATGGTGCTGTTAGGTAGAGGTAAGGGAAGAGGCTAAACAGTCTATAGCACACAGAACAGCTCTTAACAACAAAGAATTATCTGGTCTCAAATTTCAAGAGTGCTGAGGTTAAGAAGCCCTGGTCTACAGTCTAGGTCTAATAGCAGATCCAAGCAGCATTTCTACTTTCCTAGGTTTTTTTTCCCAGTGTTATCCAGTATTAAAAATCTATAGTAAACATTTGGAGTTTCCCATGATTGAGAATGTTCCACATCTGTCCCATCCTCCCTTGCAATGTTCAACCTCAGCCCCACCAATTGCATGTCCCTAAGGGCTTCACTGAGAACCAAGAGATGAGAAAGCAGATGCTGGGTGGAAACCATTTTTGGCAAGAAATGGCTGACTTTCAAGAGCAGCAGAAGTGAGGTTTCTGGCATTCTGAGCCCGGGATGTGAACTGTAGTCTCTGCACTCAATGGCAGTGATGTGGTCTCGGCTGGTACATTCCCATGATAATGGTTTGGAAGTGACCGTTGTCCACAGAGCCTCCAAGTGTGACTTTAGCCTCTCAGAGGGCCAGAAGACTATCGAATATAGTTTAGTAAGTTCGGTTTTTTCCCCTAACTCCACTAAAATGATTCTGTTATCTATTTTCACTGTCTGATAATAGTGAACAGAAAAATATTCATGGTCAATATGTGATCCAAAAGGGATATTCTTGCATTTACTGAGATCTCATTCACAGGCTCACCCAATCATTTTATTTTGAGGTGAGAATCACCTTGACTGCGAACACAGCAAAACATCCTATTGTGCATTGCATGGGGGGGATAAAGAACCACTGCAGAGATTTAATAACTTCATCAACAGCAAAAGAAGAAACCTTGTTCTCAGCTCTATAAAGTAGCCCACAGCTCCATCCAGCCAGGAATCTTCCCTAAATACAGCCTACGTGTTTATGTCTCTATTTTGCAAGCACAAGAAGTAGGAATTGTAAACCACTTATGCAACCTTTCATACCAAATTAAGTAAGAAGGGAGGGAAAGATAATGAAAGAGTGAGTGGTAAAAGAAAACCTCCATAAAGATTTTAAAGCCAGACTGTCTTTGAACTACCTTGAAGTTTAGTTCAAGTGGCTTATAACCCCCAGCTTGCTGAGAATCTGCCCTACCACAGGAAAGGAGGAGAGCCAACCCATGGAAGATGCACCACTTTCATTTGTCTTTGCTACTTTGGGGGAGGGCTGACATATCAATCTCCAGCTCATCTTCTGCTCACCTTCTCACCTTTTGCTAGAAGAGAGAATGGGAGTAGAACTCTGGCCATAGTCCATGCAGAACTAGGATAATCACAGAGGCTGTGGATCTGAGCAGTTAGTTTCACAGCAACAATCCAATCACCCAAGCAATAGGGTCTAAAATCACAATTATACACAAAGCAATGGCAACCACTTATCTTATGCCTCATATGCACCTGATACTTTCCTTGCATTTTCTCTAATCTCCAATGGTAACCCGATAATGCATAGCAGCACCATTTTATAGGTGAGGAAACTGGGGCTCTAGGAGGATACATGATCTGCCTAAGATCCCACAGCAATATCTTAGTAGAGTCTGTCTAAATTCACAGCCAATTATTCTTTTGCTATATCATGATTCATCTCTCTTCCTCCCAACTTCATCTACCAAATCCTCTCCTTACCCACTAAATGAAAGCATCACAGTTTCAGTCAAAGAATCTAGACAATCATCTCTCTATCACCTCAGCAGTGACTACAATCCTTTGACTACAATGAAAGATCAGTATGGGCTTGTCAACTGAGATCCAGTTTCTTGTCTTGGCCCTGGAACCAAACACAACCAAATACATACGTACTTTGTATACTCCAGTTTCCTAGGCTTTAATTTCCTCATCTGTAAAACAAGGGTATTGGAACAAAAGTCTTGAAGGGTCCCTTCAGATAGGTTATTTAAAGTTTATTTGTCTGATAAAATGCTTTTTACTAATTGTGTTGATATACTCTCCAAGCACACACCCAAAGAAACACACATGTGCATACACACTAGCCTTACCTAATGGTCTTATCCATTAGCTCGATGTATAAAAAATTTTCTCCCTCTGAAAAACTGGTATAAACATTCTCTCTGTAGACAAATGTTCATCATCTCCTTTGCCTAATCATAAGGCAATAGGGGAGAGCTAAGAGAGCCAAGAAAAGGGAACTGTGGTAAATTGCATTTGTATTCCCCCCTCCCCCCAGTATTTAGTCTCTCTTTCCTTTGTATACATAAGAGGATTATCCACCCCCACCCACTGACGTGTGCTTGCGTTGCCTCCCTGGGAGAATAATGGATTGGTCACATGTCTTGCTTCGACCAATAGAATGTGAGTGAGCATAATTTTGTGTGCATGTCTGAGCAGAAGCCATAAAATAACTGCCTAGTTTAGATCTATCTCTGACAGGGAACCGGCATGTTCTGGATAGAACATCAGACTTGACCCCATAGTGAGAAGGCACCTGAGGCAAAGCTACAGCTGACCTGCAGTTGACATATAGCATGAATAAGAAATAAAACTTTTAGATGTTAAGCCACTGAAATTTAGGAGTTGTTTGTTACTGTAGCATAACCTGTCGAAGCCTGCCTGATAAAGGAATTATATTTCAGATACAGTCAATCCTCGTCATTCACCGTAGTTGTGTTCTATAAAGTTGCTATGAACACTGAATTAGCAAATACTAGACCATTGCTCTTAGGGTAAATACAAGGTTAGGTTCCTTCGAGCTTCCGGTCAAGACATTTTCATCAACAAAGTAATATATAAGCTTGTTTTATGTTTGTATCTGTTTAAAGACACCTTGTTTAATATATGTTGTTGATTCATTAACAGTGAATTCACAGATAACTGCAGGGTAACTCATGCCTGAATGAAGTTTATCTAACGTGTGTTTTCTCCATAAGGCACCTTACAGCCTTCTTGCACTTAGGAACACTAGACAGCATTTCAGCCCTGTGCGTTTTTATACAGCAGAATCACCAGCAAGCATAAAAACGCAAAAATCATGGCACTAAATAGACTGCCAAAGGGACACTTGTTCATAATGTAAGAGTTAAAACAAGAAGGCAGAGGGTCTTCTTGTTTAACCTCAGTCAGGTGACTCAAAGTTTTCAACACTCTGCCTGTCCACAAATGACCGTGAAAGCACAGCCGGTATTGACCGGGGAGTTACAAGTCAATTTTAGTAAGTAGGCAAGTTCACAAAAAACGGAATCCATGAATAATGAAGATCCACTGTACTGGTCTGTGTTTCATCACCTAATTCTCATAACAACTCCATAAGGCAGGTATCTTTATTGCCATTTTACAAAAAATAAAAATTGAGATTCTGAAGGTGAAATAACATGCCCAAAGACATAACTAATTAGCGGTAAAGCCATGATTTAAACTCAGGTCAGCCTGTCTCCAAAGCCATGGTGCTGCTTTTTTTGAGTCACCACGTTGCCTTTCAGAAGAACAAAAACCTATATGTGGCACCAGTTCTCAATTTCTCTCCCTGGATTTCAAGACCCTGAATGCTGATTGCTCATGGCCTTTCCCACCCTCTAATTTCTCCAGTCTTCACCAATGACCTTCCTAGTGAAGAGATTCTCTCCTGTTTCTGATCTTCCACTAGTATTAGTTCTTCTTCCACACCTAATATGCTCTTGGCAGGCATCTGGTTCACATTCTTAAGGCTGCTTAGGAATTTGGGGATTATCTAGTCCAACCTCTTTGTTTTCAGATCAGACCCAGAGACAGTCATTGCTGTGCCCAATGTTAATGAGAATCAGAGTCGAGATTTGAACCCAGATCTTCTCACCATCAGGCAATTATCCCTGGGGTTGCTTCACTCTTCCTCCCACCCCAAAAGCAATTACTTTCAACCTTAGAGCAAGCAACTGAAGTAGAGGAGGGGCAGGAAGCACGAGAGAGCCAAGCAACACCACACTCAAAGGTGCCTTCAAATCATTTCAAAGGGCTTTTAGGAAGGAGAGAGCTAACGACTCTGTCTGTGGGTCAGGCGACCTCCTGCTCTAAAAGAATCCAACAAGCCACAGAAGAGTAACAACATTGAGCTTCTGTGCTTCGAATCTATACAGCACCTTTCATCTCTGACGCTCAAGGCTCCTTCCAGACATTATCTCATCTTCCCAGAACACCAGCAGAGAATGTTTGCAAGCATCATACCCATTTTGCTGAATTTTAGAAAAACTAAACCTCAAAGGCAGTAAGGGATTTTCTCAGAACTAGGCAAAGTAAGAACCTCATTCTGCAAAACAAGAGGCAAATCTTAAAACTAACACCAAAGCTTAGCCTTTTCAAATCCCATCCTAATGCACATAAACAATTATTTAGTAATGAGACAGAAGCAGCAGGACTAAAGTTTGTTGCAGACTTGCTATGTGTCAAGTATCTTACATATAAAGTAGCATTGATACTTGGCATCCATCCTGTGAAATAAGAATTGTTGTTTTCATTCTGCAGACAGGGAAACTGAGGTTGAAGGAAGATTAAGTAAGAAGTTGCTCAAAGTGGTAAGTTGCAGAGGCATGATTTCATCACAGTTTTCCATGACCTCAAAGCGGGCATAATTTATGAAAATCCACACAGTATCTGATATTTACAGAGCACTGTTCTAGACACAGGGGATATACAATGAAGCATGGGATGAACGTGTAGCTAGAACGTATTACGTGCCAGGCACTGGGGACCACTACAGAAGCTTACACTCTACTTAAAGAGAGAAGAGAAGCACATGAAAAATAATTCAGAAAACACTCTTTCGTTTATTCAGCAACTTTGTCCTGAGTGTTTCCTATGTGCCAGGCACTGGGTTTGATGCTAGTGATTCATCAAGAAGCAAAAATATAGTCCTTGCCTTCACATAGCTGGGTGCCCATGATTGCCAACATAAGCCTAGAACACGACACGTCCAACAATTCAGGGCAGTCACAGGAGAAAGAGGAGGACTTTGATGTCATGCGTTTTACCTCAAAATTCATGCAAATTTGTCATCCTACTCTATAACATATTGAGGTCCATTTTAAGATTGCTATATATCTCCCTATAATTCAACAATTAAGTCCCTTGTCTTTTCTTCACCAATTTCTCAGACCTGTTGAGACTTTGAGATGAATAACTCCTAGCACACCAAACTATATCACAGGATATAAGCCCAATTTAAAATGCCTGATCCATAGTCACAGTTCATTTCCTTCGAGGCTGCTTTGATTGAATGTCCTCAGTACCTATTATGTGCTAAGCACTGGAGAAACAAAAACAAAGCATGGTATCGTGGAGAAGGCAAACTCAAATGATTTATATCCATTGAGGTAAGAGCCATGACCAAAATCACCACAGGGGACCAAGGGAAGGAAAAGAGCGGATACCCAGCCCACGTTAATAAGTTCTGGGTTCCTTTCATATTTGCATACTATAAGGACACAACAAATGTTTTTCACTGATAGGTTCACGTCAATTTTGCCATAAGCTTGTAGAATATTTGTTTCTTGCAAAGGACACGATTACAGCTAGCCTTGCAGCTCAATATAAAGACACAGGCACGGGAGGTCTGTTCTCTGGACCCAGGTGTCTGACTAACTGTTCCTCTGCAAGGCAGCCCAGTCTGCCATCTGCCCCTCCTGCCACTGCACATCGTGGACACGCCCTTTGGCAGCACATACAGGAGCCATCTCCCTCCTGCTCAAGCAAAGAACTTTTTTCCACACTGTGATTGATAGATTTATCTGCTCTTGACTTCTCTGGTTGTTAATCCTATTACATCCTGGGTTGGACCAAGAGCTGCCGAAAAAGGATTTCCTCATGCCCCTGGGAAACAGATCCACTGGCTAGGGCCTCTTTCTACGTTGCCATAGCCAGAGCAATTGAAAACACAGCGAATGAATCATCACATTCTATCTACATCCAAATCCTTTTTTTTTTTTTCTTCCTGGTTATAAACTGGCCCCAAAACCTCAGGCTCCCTGCATTTTCTACCATCATGTATATTCATATTTAACTAACATTTGTTGAGAACCGACTATATGTCTCTCATGTTTACAAATATTATTTAATTGTATCCCCGGGTAGCCCCAGGAGGTAGATTATCGTTGTCATTCTACAGACGGCTCCCCTGAGGCTTAAAGAAAGTTACTATCCCAGTTACTAATCAGTGGCAGAGTCTCTATGATTCCAACCCAAGTCTCCATACTCCGGTTCTAGGGCTCCTTTCTCAATGTCTGATCAATCAATAGATCAATAGATTAATAGATAGAAATAGAGAGAGAAATATTTTTTTTATTCTAGAGGCGCCCCCTGAAACTACTGAATCAGAAACTCTAGAGATTCTTAGGCAGCTATCCCAGCTGCTTCTGCCAACTGGACTTTACGAGCCACCACAGGACAACAAATGGAGGATTTCTGAAACAAATTCTTCATTTCAAGCACACGGGGTGGGCAATGGCATGAGCAGTGTGCAGGAGAGACTGGCCTTGCCTAAAACTCTCTCTTCCCCTGGCCTCCATTAGTATCCTTCACAAAGGCAGGTACCACAGGATGACAGACACATATAAACTGCTACTGATAATTCAGCTTATTCAGTAAACATTCATTTATTCAGATGCTTGCCAGACCCTGTTTTAGATGATGGAGCTACTTTTAAACAGAGTTGCAGTGCCTCCTCCAAGTAAAATAAAACAATGATGATGGCATTACAATTGGGGAGATATGTAAGAGGAGCTATGGGAGAGAGGGAGAGTTTGAGAGAAAGAAATCTTTGGGGAATTTCTGTCTGTGTTCTTCAGAATGGCGCCTGGGGGCCCCAAAAGAGAATCTGAGTGGGAAAGAAATTCAAGTGAAGGGCAGAAACTTTGCAGAATTCTTCGCATTGACTTTCCCTCATGCTTCTTCCCTGGCACGGGAAGACAAGAACTGGATAGAAGAGATTTCACAAAAGTGGTCAAGAAGCGTCTATTTTTGTGCATGGAATTTTGAAGGATGAGCTCTTTATCCCTACCTTTTTCCACCCAAAGTCATTTTCCATCTCAAATTCAGCCCTGGGTAGACCAATTGACTCTTCCTCAGATATTCTAAAGTTACCTCACTGCAAAAGAATGGAACTGACACCGAGAAACCCACACCTCATTCTCAGATGGCCAGGGTGAGTGCCCGTGGAGGGGAAGCATTAGGGTCGGCACCTCGAAGAAGTGGACCATCTGTCCTGCTACTCAGTGTTGACCCCAAATATTGGGAAGCAAAAATTTGCCTCCTTCTCACACTCAGGCCCTTCTGCAGCCTCCAGTAATTCCTGGTGCTTTCTCCTTAACCCCTGGCTGTGAAGAGAGCTCTGCATCCAGAAACATCCTTCATCTTGCCATCTGACTCTGCCGTGCTCCTCTCCTCCCCACAGAAGCCCTGCACTCTCCCCCATCATTATTTCTCTAAGAGAGCTATCTCACATCTCTTCAACCCATCTGCCACTGGAGGCCTCATTCTAAATTGTGAGTCTCCCCTGCCTACCTTCTTCCATCTGTATCCTTTGCTTGGCATGCTGTACAGCTTCAACTGCCAGTGACACTTGGGCTGTGCACAATTCCCAGGGGGCTGCTGGTGGCAAGCCCATGCCTAGTTTAAGTTCACCATGCTTTTATCCATGCCATTCTCTCTGCCCGGAATGGCATCCTCTCCATCAATACCGGGAGATCTACTGAACACAAAGCTCCATGACTATGGCTGTCTTGTTCTGGCTGTGTCCCCAGGGACCAACTCTGTATCTAACAAGTAAACAGGTGTCCAGGAATATATGCTAAATGAGTGAGGGAGCAAGAGAGAAGGAAGGAATCCTTGAAGAGCCAATACCTTCACTAAGAGCCACTCCTGGATCTCTAGGAGTAGTGCCACAATCGTTCCCCTGTGCTTCCACGTCAAATACCCCTCTGCTGTCACCTTATCACCCCACATGGCATTCGAGGCCAGCCTCCCTTCTTGGCGACAGTCTGTGCCATATTTCTGTATCAGCAACAGATAATAACCATCCAATACATAATCATTAACTACTTAATTTTAGGCACCCATTTGATCATCTACTTTTCTTACATTCCCTCACCTCTTTCTACAGCTTTGCCTGAGTTCCCACCTTTCACCTAATTTTTCTTACCTTCAGATGATTCCAGACCTTACTCTCTTACTCTAGTATTACTGGCTGAAATGTCTTCCCCTGAACCCTTTCCTCTGCTCCTTTAAATCCTATACTCCTCACAGCTAACAGAAACTATCCCCCTGACCCTCCTCACCCTTCAGGAACATTCCTCCCGGGTCACATCCAGGTCTCTTTGACGGTGATAAAGATAATCATCGTGGCTACAAGTTCTGAGTATGAGAATGAATCACAGATACTTACATAGTACGTAAATATACGCATTTCTGTAATCTCCCATGCACAATTTGGAAAGACAAGCAACTGAGGCACAAACAGGTTAAATACCTTTCTCAAAGTCAAGCAAGCAGTAAATAACAGAGCCAGTATTTGAGCCTGGCCATGTTCGTTCATTCATTCATTCACTGAACAAGTATTTATTGAGTGCCTATGAGGTATTTCTTCCAGACTTCGACACTTTGGGGTGGAATCATTCATTTGGCAAACATACCAATTCTGCATTTAGACAAAATGAAGGCAGACTAAAGAGGGAAAACAGAAGGGATTACAGACTAATTGACTCAGAATCAAAGGAAGGCAGGAAAAGGGGAAGAGTGGGGAGGCCAGTTTCAGTTTCAGGTGAGAGCTCTGAAAAGAGGTTAGTTCTCAGGGAGTAGCTTCCCTCCTCCGGGTCTCCTGGTTGAATGAATTCCCTGAACTGAGGACAGAGTGTCGAGACTTGTTTTATTGGTATTTACAAAAGTAGGTTTTAAAGGATCAGTGATTTGCAGATTCCATTTGGATGCGTCACACCCATCTTTCATTCATCACACCAAAGAGAGCAGGGAAAAGTGAAGGCATAGACTTTGAAAGACTAGAAATTGTGAAGGGGGGGATCTGGGATTCCAGTGAATGTTTTTTCCAGGACCATGTTTTGTCCAGGCAGCAGCAATGCCCTGCACAGGGATTTCTTTCTCTCTCCTATCTTCCAGGAGGTTAGGTGCTTGTCAGTTAACCCTTTTGGGCTGTACTCAGTCAGTATTAGTGCTTAACAAAGATCACCTGCACTTTTCACCTGTAAATCTTCTTCTTCGGTAGATGCCAACTCTTAAAAAACAGACTGCTCTGTTAAGTTTTCACCTGCATCAGTGCCCAGCATGGCACCTAACACCATGCTGATAAGAGTTTGTGGGAAACAAGGGAGGGAGGGAGAGAAGCAAAGGAGGGAAGGAGGAACAGAAACAGAGGGTATCTATTTGATATTTTACGAGGTAGTATTAATGGAATGCACTCAAGAGTTCTGGGTTCAAGTTTTGGCAGTGCCTGTACCTCACAGAGCAGCTCACTCACACTCTAAGAGCCTCAATGCTTTATTCTGAGAAAGGGAAATAATAGCACCTATTTCACCAGGTTGTTTGGAGAATTAAATAAGATGCGTTAGATGACGTTTTGTAAAATTGTCCAACTGTATATGTTAAAAGTGTTATTGAAAGATGGTCTGGTAAGAATGAAATACTCTTCAAGACTTCAAGGAATTGCTGTCAGAAGTTAACACTGGAGGCTTTACCAGGATGTTTCTGGCTTAGATGCACCATGTTTCTTTTCAAAACCACCTAGGTGACCAGTAAATTCGTTCCCTGCAAGGTGTGATACTTAAATAAGAGATGCTTGGAGTGTGGATCAAAGAGAAAAACTCCAGCATACCACTGTCTACAGCAACACTGGTTGTGTTTGACAGTGAGTGAATTCTGTCACTTCCACCAACATGGAGCATTTACTGTGTATGGGGCATTCAGAAGCCTACTGATAAGGAAGAGCAAAGGTAATTAAGATGCATCTCATCTCCTGTGATGCTCGGTCTACTTCCTCCCCTATGCCTGCTTTCTCCGTGTGCCAAATAAGAAGCTTGGAAGAGCAGTTGCCAAGACACTTTCTACCATGACCTTTCTCATCTAATTCTCTAGTGCCAGGGTTCAAAGCGTAACTGTGATTACCTCCTTTGGAAGATTCTTCTGAGGTAAAGCTCTCTGCTAGGAATCCCAAACTGATGACACCCCCAAAACAATGGCATTTATACAATCCACAAAGCACTGTCTAATGCATCGGCTTACTGGACCCTCACTTCCACCCTGCATGATAGTATCCTTAAACCCATTTACAAGAGAAATAATTGAGCCTTAAAAGTACTCAATTATTTGCCTAGGTCGCTAAGAAAGAAATTAGCTGGACCAGAGCATAAAACCAGATTTTCTATTTCTAAACATAAATGTTTCCGTCCCCTCCACCCTGCAAGAGCAGTTTTTGACCAAGAGACTGAGAAGCATAGGCTCAGGGAGGCTGAATTCAACCAAAGAAGCAGGTAGGACCACTCCCAAAGCCTGCAGATGTCCCTCAAGCACTCAGGAGCCCAGAGTGGGTTAAGTCTTCCTGGCTCGGTCCCAACAGACATTAAATTCACCTGTGCTCGCTCTGAAACAAATCAGTGTCCCTTTCTGCTGCTGCTGTTGTCTGGAAATAATGCAAATGCAATGGGCCTGCACTGACATTGTGCTTCCCTGGAAGGATACACATAATAAATTGTCCCTTAATACTGTTAAAGAGACATTTTCCTCTTACTCAGGAGCTTTTGAGGTTGGACTGGGCGACTCACCCAGGGAGGAAGAGGCAGTGGTGCCTTGTCAGTGGGCCCAGTTATTCTTGTGGCTTCTCATTGCCCTTTGGCTTGCTGTATTGCCAAGTTCAAGGATGCATCTCCCAGCCCCCAAGTTGAGTCGCAGGACTTGCCCGTAACCTCAACTGGTTTCACCATTTGTGATTTGAATTCATATTACTGTATCGGATGCAGTTATATATTTACTTATTCGGATGCTTGAAAGCTGAGGAAAACTGGCACTCCTGGTCCATGCCATTCATCATTTAGAAAGATGCCAAGCTGTTTCTGCAGAGGACAGAAGGCATTGGTCTCCGCTGCGGGAAGCCACTGCTGCTCCTTAATTGTTTGCTAGCGAAAGAATCAAGGGTAAAATTTAAAGTAAATGGCTGGCCGGGTTGAACTAATTCATCAAAGCATGTTTCAAGTCGGTAGTCAGAGCGTGTTTCAGCCCCCAGCACCGTCACCTTCTAGGAGAGGGGAGAAGCCAGCGGACCTCCAAGCGGATGAAATCATTAGGAGGCGTTCAGCAGTGCTTGAAAAGCAAAGGGAGAGGAGGCGGGGACTTCTGTGCCCGCTCCCTTTGGCCACATGGGGAAACACCAGTTGTCTGTGACCTAGTTATCTGGGAGAGGAAGCAGGGAAGGGAATTCACAAAACTGTTCACTGCACGGGAACCCCATCCTCCAAGGCGCCCTGCATGCTGAGAAAACAGAGCTTCCTCGTTTGACTCTATGTTTTTTGCTTAGAGATTTTTTTGGTAGCCTTAAAGACATATGCACTTAAGATCACTTAAGGAAAGGGGGATTTTACAAGGATATGCCATGGACAGGAAGTTCATTAGAGATGGGAAGTGGGAACTGGAAAGCTTTCAGAAAATCATCAGCATCTCCTCTCTCTCTCTGTCTCAATACATGGTCTCTTGTCTGTGCATTGCTTCCCTGTGAAGTCTTCTTGCTTTGAAGCATGATGTCATCGATTCATTCAGTAAATATTGAATCCTACCATGTGGCCGGCACTGTTCAGGATGCTGGGGATATAACAATGAAAACAATAGACAAAAATCCCTGCCCTTGTGGAAGTGTGTTAGAAAGCAGTAAGTGCTTAGAAGATGGAGATGGGAAATGAAAGCCTGGGAAGGCAGTTGAAGTCTTAAATAGATTGGTCACAGGAGAAACCCACTGACAAGGTCATGTTTTAATAAAGACTTGAAGGACAGAAGGGAAGTAGCCCCACAAATGACAGGCAGAACACACTGGGCAGAGGAAACAGCAGATGCAAATGGCCTGAGGTGGTTCAGAGAGCAGCAAGGAGGCTCATGGAGTAGGGGACAAATGAGTAGAAGAGGACTACTGAGAGACAAAGCGAGAGGTCTGGGGGACAGATCACAAAAGGCCTTGTAAGTCATAGTGAGGACTTCGGCTTTTACCCTGAGTGAGATGGGAAAATCCAGAGAGGCTAACTCAAGCTGCGTTACTCCATGGCCCACCCGATCCAGTGGTCGTTTCTTACTGATAACTTATTCCAGAATCAAAACCTCTTTGTCTTCAAAAGTGAGGCTCCAAGAGACAATGGCTCACGTCCATTCTGCATCCAGAGTCATCCTGAGCTCTCAAGCCTTACCCAAACATCAGTGCCACTAAAGCCCCATCTGGTGATAGCCAGGGTCTGTATATGAGTGTGTCATTTCTGCCTGTTCCTTTCCAGAATGCAGAGCAATGGGATCATCTAGTCAGAGTTTGGGGACATGGAACTCCATATGGGGATATGGAGACCCAGCTATAGCTCTTAATCAATCTCTCTCTCTCTGACTCTCTCTCTCATTTTACCTCTATCTTTCCTCTCCTCCAACTCCTCAGAATACTTGAGGAACAATGGAGCATATGGGAAAATACTTCGTTTCTGAAAGAAAGTGCCCATGCCTGGCAAACATTGGGTCTCACAGAATCTTTGCTGAGGGAATGAGTTGGCAGGTGCTAGCGAGCACATCAGGACCTTAGGAAATGGAGCTGCCTTTGGAAAGTTCTGATATTCAGAAAGATTTTCACATCAGATCTTCACACAAAGACAAAATTAGAACATGTATACTCTCGGCAATCTCCTTATCCAGAGAGTCCTCAGATGTGGCAGAAGGACCTACAAGTGCTGTCACAAGCAGTTGTGAGGGGTGCCAGTCGTGTTACTATGAATAGTTGCCATTCTGAAGTTGGACACATTTTTGAATAAATTAGAATGAATTAAATATTAACCCCCCAAATATCATTATTCTCACTCCCTAGCATTCCAGCATGCATTTTTGAGTGGGAGAAAGATGGTGGGGCTACGGCTGGGCTAGCAGAGCTGCACTTAACCCCAGGTGTGTCCCGCACACAAACGTGCTCCCTCTTGTGACTCTCGGTGGAAAATAGTGTGCGAGCAACTTCCGTGGGGAACAAGATGGTGCAGGAGGGTACTTAGCTGCAGGATAACTGCCAGTTCCTTCTCAGATGCCTGCCACAAGGACAGGCATGTTCTAGAACTTTCTTCTCCCCAGTTCTAAGAACACTGAACTCATGGAATAGCCAAAGAGACAATGATCTTTTCCTAAGATCAATTTCAAAATGGTTTACGGTGCAATTCTCGTAATGGTATGCAAGAAAGTTACCATCTGTAGTTCAGCCGTGGCTCTTCACATGGAAGAGGAAATGACTAAATATATATTTACATAGCGCTCATGAATATGCATTTTGTAAATGCACAAATATGTACAATTACTTGATAGACTGTTTTGGTTCCTATCTTTCGAATATTTAATACAACTATAAATGTTTAATTCACATTTACTGGGTTGATTGAACAGTTTCAAAATTATGCCAAGTCTTGTTAGAAACAAGATTGAATGTTTCTAGCACACTTGTACGGCAAGATTTGGCCAGTGGAATCCACACTGACTGGTTAAGTGATGGTATTCTTATAAAGTATATTGAATGAAGCTGCTGGTGAAAATTGACTTGCTGGTTCCGGCTTGGAGAAATGGCACTGGATTTACATTCCCCAGTGGCCTCCAGAGCCCCTTGTGATTTGGCCTCTGTTACCTCTTTGCAGCTCATCACTCAGCCACAAACAACCCATATTCCACCTGAGGTTCTCACCACCAGCTGACCCCTGTGCCCGGAATGCTCTCTGCACAGACATCAAGACTTTGCTCGCCCATCACTCTCTCCACGAGGCTTATCTTTACCAGCGCATTTAAATTGCAGGCACCAAAAGCTCCAACACCCCTAATGGCCTCTATGCGCCTCTACTTTCATTTTTCCTACAGCCTCCCACCTCTCACATACAATATCATTTACTAAATTTTTTTTTTTTTGGCTACACCACAGGGCATGTGGGATCTTAGTTCTACGACCAGGGATTGAACCCAGGCAACGGCAGTGAAAGCACAGAGTCCTAACCACTGGACTGCCTGGGAATTCCCTCATTTACTAATTTTTAATGTTTATGAGTTAGGGTCTATCTTTGTCTCTCTGCACTAGAATGTAAAACCATGAGAGCAGAAATCTATTTTGTTCACTAAAGGACCTGAAAGCCTGGAATGGAGCTAGCACTTCATAGATGTTCCAGTGGAAAAAGGAAGGAATAAGTTCAAATCCAGCATGGGAAAGAGGCAAGGCCAGAGCAGAACAGCAGCAGAGATCTCCCCTGAGCTCAGGTGGAGACCACCTGGCTGACTCTCCGTAGAGCTGGATCGCACCTTGTTTAGGGGACAATTTCCGGCTGTACTGCCGGTGTAGAAGGGCTTTGTCATCATATCATGTACATGCAAAATGGGAGTGGTAACGTCTCTTTTCAAGAGTGATCTGAAAATTAAATGGGGTAAAGTAAATGAAAATGTACCCATATATTAGAGCAGAGGAGGAATGAAAAAAGAGCAGAAGATTTCTCATTAAGTAGGGGATCATCTTTTAGGGTAATGCCCAACGGTAAATTGTTCAATATTCAGGCAAGAGCCAGGAGAGGCTATAAAACACGGCCCATCGCTGCAGTGCGGAGCCCGGCACTTTAAAATACAACTACTGCAGCAGATATATTTTGCAATAAACGTATTAGGAAAAGCCACCTCTCCTTGGGGTAAAGTGTTGCACGTACCCAACAACAGCAAATAGAAAGTTATCGCTGCAACTGTAGAAGAAGACTAGATGAAGATGTTAGATCCTAAAATGTGTATTTTCAGCAGTTTATGAAAGATTGCATCCCATTTGTGACAGAGGGACAATTAATCCAGTACCTCAAACCCAAAGCAAAATCAAAGCATTATTAAAATGTGGAATAGAAAGGTATATGCAATTGAATGGGACATTCAACAGAGAATAACAGAGGTAGAGGACAGAGAATAAAGATTATTAAGAGGGGGCCACCCCAGAACCAGCAGAGATAACCTCCCTAATTCTCCTGTCTACGAATGTCACCAAAGTTCTGGTGAAGAAAATTGGTGGTAATTACCATAACCACACACTCTAGTTATAAGCAAATAGCATTTATAGCTTGTCATACATGAGTGTGAATGTTTCAGAGGTGTTTAGTGAGCTGTAAATGGTGCGGCTTCAGTTCTACCCAGCTAATCCTATATGACATAATTATAAAGCCTCAAGCAAATATAAGCCCTTCGATTATCAGGAAGAGGTATCTGAACCAAATGGAAACAAGCAACCAGAGCAGCCAAACTCCTGTTACCCACGAGGGCAAGGGTATTTTCATACCCTCTTAGTGGCATTATAAACCAGTTAAAAGAAAGCACACTTCTGGGAAGTAATTTTGCAATTATTTCTCAAAAGCTGTAAAAACGTTCATAACATTTATCCCTTGACTCCTCTCTATCTACTCTCGCAATATAACTTCTGGGAATACGGTCTACAGAAATAATATAGGTCCCCGGAGAAATGAAAGTTATTTGCTCACAGGTATTTGTAACCACACTGTTTTGCATAGTAAAAAATGAAAAACAACATAAACATTTAATTATTATGGGTATAGTTAAGTAGTATATGGTGCTTCTTTTTTGTTTTTATTAAACAGAGTTTACGGAGGTAGAATTTACATGCTGTTTTATAAGTTTTGAAAAATGTAGACAGTTGTGCAATCACCACCACTCTCCAGATATAGGACATTTCCATCACCTTAAAATGTCCCTCGAGTAGCCAATACCAACCCCCGTGATCCACTGATGTGATTCTTTCCCTATAATTTTGCTTTTTCCAGATCATTATGTAAGCAGAACCAGAGGGTGCATAAACTTTGGTGTATGCTTTCTTTCACTTAGCATCATGTATTTGACATTCATCCAAGTTGTTGCCAAGTAGCAATTCATTATATGAATGCACTGAAATGCGTGTATTCATTCACCATCCATTTCATTTTTTTAACTTTTGAAATAATTGCAGATTCACAATCTATAATTATTAATTATCTATCAATACATTAAGGTCTGAAAAGGTCTCCTGTACCCTTCCGCCAGATTTCCCCCATAGTTACACCTTACACAATTATATCAAACTACATCAAAACCGGGAAAGTAGCAGCAGTGCAATGCATGTGTACAGCGTTCCGACAATGTGTGTGCCGTGTTATCACATGTGTAGATCCCTGTAAGACCGCTGCAATCAAGATACAGAACTATTCCATCACCACCATGACCTCCCTTCTGTTTCCCCTTCATGGTAACACACCGCCACCTTTACTTCCTTTGCCCTCTCTTATCGATAAAACAATACTTTTAACTATTTCCTGCTGTGACATCCTCGATAACCACATCAGGCAGTGTTACAATTTCTGTTTCAACAACCAAACATAATCTAGTAATCTCAGGAGAAAAAGGAAAGTCTTATCATATTTAGACATATTTTTACTTTTTCCGTTATTTTTTCTTCCTTTTTAATTTTCCAAGATTCCTTTATTTATTTTTGTCTTTTACTTTCTGTTTAGAGGAATGCCTTTAGAGAATTTCTTCTGCTGGTAACAAATTTCCTTAGTGGTCTTTCACCTTAGAACATCTTATTTCAACTTCATTCTACGGAGATATTCTTTCTGGATATAGAATTCTGGATTAAGAGTTCTTGTCTTTCAGCACTTAAAAAATATTCTATTACTTCCTTCTGGCCATGGAGACGGTTTCTGATGAGATACGTGTTGTCATTCATATCATTTTTTTCCCCTATAGGAAAATGTCATATCTCTCTCACTGATTTCAAGATTTTTTCTTTGTTTAGTTTTCAGAAGTTATATTATGATGTATTTTGGTATGGGTTTCTTTGGGGTTATCCTGTTCAAGATATGCTCAGTCTCTTAAATCTGTAGGTTTGCCTTTTGTCAAATTTGGGAAATTTAGCCATTATTTCCTCAAAAGCTCCCCAGCTTCACTCTCTTTCTCCTCTCCTTCTGGGACTCTTTTGACGTAAATATTAGGCCTTTTATGTTAGTCTCACAGATCCCTGAGGTTCTGCTCATTTTTTTTTCATTCTATTTTCTTTCTGTTGTTCAGATTGGGCCATTTCTATCATTTTATCTTAAAGTTTCACTAATTTTTTGTCTATCCCTCTATTCTACTGTTGAGGGTTTTCTTTTAGATATATTTTTCTGTTCTAACCATTCTCTACATCTTTGATTTCTTTGCTGAGACCTTCTATTTTTTAACTTTTTCCAAACATATTCATGATTGTTCATGGAAACACGTTTATAATGACTATGTTACACTCTTTGCCGGATAAGCTAATGTCTTTGTGCTCTAGGGGTGCTGATGTCTCGTGATTGTCTTTCCCATTCAAGATTTTCCTGGTCCTTTGAATGATGAGTGATGTTTTTCTTATTGAATCCCAGACATTTAGGGTTCTGAAATTCTGGGTCTTATTTAAATCTTCTGTTTTAGCAGGCCTCCTCTGATACCAGGCCAGAGAGAAGACAGACACCACCTCATTACTGACAGATGGAGGTGGAAATCTATGTGCCCCACTTGGCCTCTGCTGACACTCAGGAAGGGGGAGGCCCCCTTGTTACTGCCAGCTGGGGGTGAGAGTTCAGTTCAGGCTCCCTCCAGGCCTCTGCTGATACCACTCTGGCTGGCAGTGGGGAAAGGCCTAATTACCACCCAGCCCAGCAAGGATGAAAATTCTGGGTCCCTACTTTGCCTTCCCTAACCCCACTCCAGCTACGGGATTGGTGAGAGTGGAAGTTCAGCTCCCCACATAGCCTTAGTTAAAAAGGTGTCATGGGGCTTTTTTTTTTTTCCTTGTGGTATGAGATGATCAATGTCTAAAAGTTTTCTTTCTTGCTAGGCTGCGCTTTCCTGGTCCTCTGGCTAGACAGCACACTCTTTAATTGGGGCAGTGTTTTGGAGGGAACCACTGGGGTTTCCCGAATGTTAGCTTCTCCAGCTCCCTAGGATATATGAAGCAAAAAGAAAATCCAGAGAACTCACTGCCAGTGAGTCCTTTCACTGAGTCTTCAGGTCCCTGCCAGTCTCTTCTTTTCTCCACCTTTTAGAGTCCTCTTACGTTTGTCTTATATATAATGTCCAGAGTTTTCATCTGTACTTACCCAGAGAATTAGGGAAAAGTATCTATACATTTCATTTCAAAAGTTTTTTTTTTTGTATAAGACCATGTTGGAACACAAGAAAACAAAGACGTAACATCAAGAGAAGAAAAAAGATTCCAGATTTTCTGCCTACTGTGGTTACTATTTTCTTTAATTACATGTTCAAGAAAAAAGACTGAAAGGAAATATACCAAATGTCAATGGATAATGAGTTAGTGAAAGGGAATGAAAGAGAAGCTTTCCTCCTCTATTTTCCAATGTGCTATAGGAGAGCAATATGACATTAAACATATAAGTTAAAAGAATAACAAAAATGATTCAGTCACATGTAAAGTAGATGCTCTTTTAAAATGGGACCTGCACAGAGCTCCCTTCCAGGGCTGTGTTACACATTTATGAAACTCCATTGTAAACCTCACCCTTTTTGAAGTATATAAAAGACAGGTATGGCAGGTTGCCTTATGTTGACCAAATCAGCAGGTATCTGAATGAGGAGAGTAATATGGTCAGTGGAAAGCACTTGAACAGAATCAGCAGAGAAACAAGCACTTATTCTCTGGCACAAACCCACAATAAATTGAAATTGACACCAACAGTTGGCTCAAAAATAATCAACTACAAGTACGTCCAATATACAAGCATTCTCCCTGACAGGATCACAAGGCGTGCTCTGCATCATTCCTAATAGCTCTTTAGAAGTTCCCAGATGCAGTTCAAGCTAAAGTAACACAGTGAGGTGCAAGTTAATTACATAGTTACCAGCAAAACCACACACATTTTCTGCAATAATAATGTGGCAAATAAATATCTGCTCACTCCGTGGGAAACGGTGGCAATTATCAAGAACACATGTTCACACCATCATACTGCTTACTGACAATTGTGTGATTAACCAATGGCAGCATGCTAAAATGGGTATTTATTCTTCTCCGAGCTTCGCAAGCTATGTGGCATGCATGTGAAAAGCACATATGGGGAGTTTCAAGGGTGAACCTCAAGTATGTGTGTGAGCACTTTTTGTGGTCACGTTCCAGTCCCCAAATATTCCCAGAAGGCAGCTTCTCCTTTTTAATAATGTACGTCTATTTTTAACCAATTGCCTAGGACACAATTAATGCTCAATAAACTCTGTTAAATGAACTAATAAACGTTAATGAAAGACTTGTGTGATGTGAGTGATCCAAAAGGAACAAATAAACCTGAAATATTTTTTGTTTGTGTTGGTGTTTCAGGGGGAGCTTTGCCTTTGAAATCAGAAGTTCCTAATCCAAACACCAGGTCTACTGATGACTAATTAAGGAATTTCAAGCAAATTACTTCCAGTCTTTGAATTAAAGTTTTCTTGCCTATAAAAAGGGAGTAATGTTATGTGGCTCAAATGAGATAATGTGTGTGCAAGCACTTGTAAACCAAACAGTATATATACGTAGAAATAGTCTTGGTAATGTGCTACCATTTCAACAGCAGCAAATACAGACCTATCTTCAAAGAAGTGTATGTTATCTAAGGACCTCTTATTGGTGGCAAGAGAGAGAGGGTGAGAGAGTCAGCACAATTATTAATCAGGAAGGTGAGGAGGTAGCATAAGAGGCGTCCATATGGGTGATCTGCAGAGTGAATGAGTCACAAAACAAATTTTGGACAAGGTGGCTCCAGTCCAGAACAAAGCCAATGGCAGGAAGTTCTGAAAAATATAAAAGCAGAGGGATTTTTGTGAATTTCCATACCCCTATGTCATACACATCAGCTCAGATAATCTATATTTCTCATTTCAGTGAACTCATTGGGGAGAAACAATACACTTTGCAGATAATAAGGATAGAAGAAGAATAAACATCGGTGGACATTTATTGCTTACAAACCAACAATTTCTATATCTCTCTAAATTTCTGCTTCATGCCATCAAGAGCAACACACGGATCCTTAGGTTAATTGCAGTCAGAGAAAATGCACCACACCTAGACGAGGTTTTGCAAACTAGAAAAATTCAGCAACTAAGTTTTCCTTATTTATTGCAATTCAACCACACAATAGAACCCTTTTATTCAATATGAATGCCTCCAAAAGTTGGTCGGTTAATTGAAAAATTTGTTAAAATGGGTAAACATCTTGTATATGTTTTATTTTAGTTGAAAATACATAAATGTTCAAGTAGTCACCAATCTTTTAATTTAAGGGCCAAGTTTTCCCTTTATGGGTCTAGCGATTGGAGAGTGAATTATGTTTCTTATGTAAAATATACCCATTTTGCTTTGTCTACTAGTCTTAATCTTTCCCTGGATTGGAGGATAAGTTAAAATACTTGGGAATAAATTTGAGTACAGACTTCTTATAAGTTTCTTTATAGATTTGTATGGATTGTTTAATTAATTATTTACTGTTGTCTCAATTACACCTAATTCAATGGCAATTTTATCAGCAAATCTTTATCAAGACTTTCCAGAACATTTAGCTTAAGTTTCACAGACACATCAACTCTCTTTTTACACTCGTATTTCATCAGTTTTTGTAATAACTAACTGATATAATAACAATAAATAGCACAGCTGACATAAACAAATGTATGCACAAACACAACCAAGTACAGAATTAAGTCCCAAATATCTACCTTGCCTTCTCTGACAAGCACAGAAGTACAGAATAAGAAGAGAGCCTTTCTTAAACTCCAGCCATCTGAACCAAATTTTAAAAGTTCTTTCAATATCCACTACCCTCTATAAGAACATTTGCTATACATTTCTTACCATCAACAAGGATGGAGTCTCTCTCTCTTCCTCTCCCCTACGAAGCATATAACTTTACCTTGTTTCTCTGACAGCTGTGTGATATGCCTTTGAGTTGCTGTAATAAGACACACTTTCCTATTGGTTGCTAGATTTTGAAGATAAATTTTTATTTTATAACAGTCTCAGATTTACAGAAATTTCATGAAGATAGTAAAGAGTTCCCACATACCCCACACCACGTTCCCCCTATCGTTGCCATTTTCTGGCTTTCTGATGTAATATTGCAACATTTTATTTGAAACAGAAGACTCTCTCAATTTATAGAAGTCAACAAAATGTGCAATGTTTATTTTGTACTGCTATCATGCCTTTTTGTGTTCTTACCACCAATCCATGACTATAACTACCAAAGCTGTGTACACAGTAGATTGTTATGACTGCCCAGCACCTTCTTCTAATGGGGTACAAGCAGCTGACTTCCAGTATGAGGAACCACCTTGTCATCCCGGTGGGGTGACCCAGGCCTGGCTAATCAGAGGACCCCTCACTATGGCTTCAGTAATCGAGAAGCTGTCAGAGAACTGTTTTTACCTTGTGGGAGCAGCCTAACTGAGAATGTAGTCAAAGAGCAACACAATGGAGGGGGGAGAGAGAGAGAGAAAGAGAGAGAGAGAGAGAAAGAGAGAGAGAGAGAGAGAGAGAGAGAGAGAGAGGAGAGAGAGAGAGAGGGCAGAGTTGGGGGTGTTGACCAAGAGAGCATTCTGATGACATACTTTCCCATTCATTGGGTCTATCTCAGTCTTTACCTGTTATTCTGATGTGATAATTGATGGGATTTTCTTTCATTTTCAAAAGTAGTAAATGACATGGTCAACCTAATGAGGGCCCTGGATTTAACTATGCATGAAGTCAGCTGCATCCCTAGTTACAGGAACCAATAAATACTTTTCCGAAGGAGAAGAAGGTTGGCTTAAAATAGTTTGATAAGCAAAGAGTGTCATTGTTCCTCACCACACGTCCACGACCACAATTGCAAAGTTTTTCTGACTGACCCTCCATCTACGCATAACCTGCATAGATACACTTGGAACATTTCTTAGAAGATACACCTGCAAAGATCCGGAAGCAAAGACCTGGAGGGAACAATGTGTTTGGGGAACTAAAAGGAGATCAACAGGGTTGCAATGGAGAGAGAAGAGAAGTGAGGGGAATGGCAGGAAGCAGGAAAGATGGGGACTGGCTAAGCTGCACAGGCTTGGATGGGATTCTGTGCTTTATTCTAAGGGCATTGAGGAACCAGAAAAAGTCTCAATCCACAAGGAGAGTCATGATTGCATGTTCATTTTGGAAAGATCACTCTGCCTGTATAGGGAGAATGGAAGACAGATCTGAAGGCAGGAAGCTGACTCAGGAAGCAATGGTGATGTTTTAGTTGGGGCCATGATAGTGGCAATATATCTGATGTATTGGAAATATATCTAGGTGGTTGCCACATGTCGAGCTTGGAGTCCTGTTGACAGAAATACTATCTGAGCTTGGTCTCCTTTCCCTGTTCACACCGAATCACTAGAGTATGGAAAACATTCTTACGCAAATAAATACTTGTTTAATTAATGAAGCTCAAAGATTTGGTAGTTGAGGAGAATTGGAGAAACAAGTCACTGTCAAAACTCTTCAACAAAAAATTTTGTCTTGGTTCCCAGGGTAGTAATCAGGCGTTACTGGAGGAAGTAATCAGTCATTATATGCTTCAGTATAGCCACCTCAATTTTCTTGAGCTAAAGCACTAAGATTTTCAAGTACCTTATCAAGGGTAAGTATGGACATATGAATATATTCTCTTGCCCTTCAAACAATATAGAATCAGTATTTTCTCGGGTCCACTGATACTAGATAGAGCTATTGACTCTCTTTTATGGCACTATAAAGCATGTTGTACTGAAAGAAAGGTTTACTTTGCAACTGAGAATTCATGGGCAAGGCTTCCTGCTGACTTCCCAGAGCCTTGGACAAGTGTGTCACTGCTTTTGTTGATGGAGGTATTTTTAGAATGAATTAACTATCCTTTCCAGAGGATTCTTTGTATCATAGTTAGCTTCCTTTGTTTCTGTTCTGTGTGTGTATACACACACACACACACACACACACATACACACAAATACACATGCTGGAGAAGCAAGAGAAAGTGTATCATGCATACATGAGAAATTGGATTTCTGCTAAATTAAAATTTGCTGAAGTTACAATCTTCACTTAGACAATCTGTTTCCATTCTGATAACTTATGCTCAAAGCAACCGCTGACCATAAAACCATCTTGCTTTCTTATTCCACAGAGAAGTTTTTTTTTTTTTTTATTCTGATGGCGGAAGGAAAGTTTGTCAATTTTCTCTTGTGCCTGTAAAGAACAGACAGTAGAAAGAGAGTGCTCAAATAAAAGACGTTTAGCCAAGGAACCTAAGCTCAAGACATTGACTTTGTGGTTCTTCATGCCTCTGACTAAAACCACAGCATCTGAGTTTCAATGTCATCAGATTGTGAAGCAAGAAGAGAATGTTGTGCTCATCTAGGCAGAGAGGTGTCATGAAAAAGAGATGGGCTCTGGAGTCAGCAGTTCTAGGCTTGAGTTCTATCATGATCACTGCCTGGCTGTGTGGCTTTGGGCAAGATGCTTCGTCTCCTTTGAGCCTCGTTTTCCACATCTGTAAATTGGGGACAGCAAACATTAAGGGTAATATGCTACTTTCCTCACTGAATTGTATTGAAGATCGTGTGAGATGCAAAAAAGGTAGTTGTGAACTGTAAAGAACTACAGAGATGGATCTTGTTATTGGTACCCAGTTTCACCCCCTTCTTTCTGAAAAGGAAGAGGGACCCAGAGGAGGGGAAAGGACTCAAGTCAGCAGCCTGACTACCATCTAGAGGTCTGCTCCCAGGTCAGGAATCTTTCACACAAAAGTGTGCAAAGAAACTTCCAATTATGCAAACCCCCTCCAATGGAACTACGCTCATCTAAGATGTCAAATTCAAGTCTGGGGGGCCAATCTCCTCAAGCCCAGCAGTCAACATCTAGATGGCTAACCTCAGAGTGTCCAGGCTTATGATTTTTTTACTGTAAACCAAATCACTTAACCAGAGCACTGGAGTATTTCTTTTCCCCAGCATCTCATTCTCAGAGTTACAGTTACTGTTATCACTCAAGGGACCGACTAGTTCCAGTTTGTCTAAGACTTTCCATCTTTTAACCCTGAAAATTCCCAGGAAGCTTTTCAGCCCCAAGCAAACTGAGACAGTCACCCTAATTTCCACATTTCACTGAATGTCTATATTGTGCCAGACACTTTGCTGAGTTCTCATATTCTTCCTATTCACTCCAAAAAATCTGTGGGGTAGGTATGATTATTTCCACTTCACAGGACGAGGAAACCCAGTTCGGAGTGATCAAAATCACGTGTCCCAAGTCACACAGACAACATGTGTTGGAGTCAGCACCCAGGGTGCTTTGAATCCAGAGTCTCTGCTTTGCCCGGCACATGACTCCCAATATATCCTGAACATTCTCAGGAAGAGGAGGTGCAGACTGCTTTTAAACTGGATTGTTTTCTGACCAGCCAGTCATCATGGTTCTGGACTGACTGGAAACAGTTGTAGTATTTAAACTTGGGAGTCAAGTGTGTTAGGGTAGAGACCAGGTAAGAAGGAGTCAAAATCTCAACTTGAGGGGCTTCCCTGGTGGTGCAGTGGTTGGGAGTCCGCCTGCTGATGCAGGGGACACGGGTTCGTGCCCCGGTCCGGGAAGATCTTACGTGCCGCGGAGCGGCTGGACCCGTGAGCCATGGCCGCGGAGCCTGCGCGTCCGGAGCCTGTGCTCCGCAACGGGAGAGGCCACAGCAGTGAGAGGCCCGCGTACCGCAAAAAAAAAAAAAAAAATCTCAATTTGAGTTTTTACTGCCTTGCTTCCTGACTTTATCATATGAAGTGGAGAAAACAAAACCTGCATCAAAGTGATACTGTGAGACCCAAAGTAAGCGTTATAAAAATATTTTGTAACCTGAAAAACCTAATATTGATACATTAGTAAAAAGAGGTTAATTTGTTCACATTAGTTTAAATATGGTGTCATTACAGAAAGCTAAATACTCTATCAGCCTCTGCTTTTTATTTCCCCAAATGTATCCCCACTGTTGGTATCTTTCAAAAACTCTGTATCAGACACCTGTGGTTGCCTACACAATAGGCATTGCTCCCTTCCCCATTGTAACAGGATCCTGATTTCCAAGTGGGACCATCACTCTTTCTAATTTTTAATTACAGGCTTTAGCTAATAAGTGCATGAGCCAATTAGAATGAATGAGACA
>NW_020172779.1:11161683-11308074 GCF_003031525.2 Neophocaena asiaeorientalis asiaeorientalis
ACCACAAAAAAAAAAAAAAAAAAAAAAAATCTCAATTTGAGTTTCTACTGCCTTGCTTCCTGACTTTATCATATGAAGTGGAGAAAACAAAACCTGCATCAAAGTGATACTGTGAGACCCAAAGTAAGCGTTATAAAAATATTTTGTAACCTGAAAAACCTAATATTGATACATTAGTAAAAAGAGGTTAATTTGTTCACATTAGTTTAAATATGGTGTCATTACAGAAAGCTAAATACTCTATCAGCCTCTGCTTTTTATTTCCCCAAATGTATCCCCACTGTTGGTATCTTTCAAAAACTCTGTATCAGACACCTGTGGTTGCCTACACAATAGGCATTGCTCCCTTCCCCATTGTAACAGGATCCTGATTTCCAAGTGGGACCATCACTCTTTCTAATTTTTAATTACAGGCTTTAGCTAATAAGTGCATGAGCCAATTAGAATGAATGAGACATTTGTCAGAGCTTCTGGGGAACAGAAGTGACCTTCATCTTCCCTGGCAAAGTTTTCTGCTTCCTACCGGATGTGAGGATGGACAGCTGGAACCTCCAGAGCTAACAGAGGTCTTGGAAACAGCGAGTGGAGGAGAGGAGAAGAGCCCACGTGCCATGGAAGCAAAACCAAAAAATGGAAAGAGAAATGGGATATTGATCATATCAGTTTAGCCTAAAATCGAGTCAAATACAAATTCCCTATCTGCCTTTTAACGGCTGAATGAACTCGGAAATGGCCATTAATTTCTCTGAGCTTTTGTTTCCTTGTCTGTACGACAGAGGTAGTTATATACTCCTCATAGTGTTGTGGTGAGCGCTCAATTAGACAAGAATTGTCAAACACCTAGAATAGGAACTGACAATTAGTAAGTGCTCAGTTAATGAAGGCTTTCTCTCATTGCCCTGTTCCTAGAGGAGGGGACAGGGCAGCGATGTTATAAGGAAAGACTCAAAAGTAAGATTCTCGTCTGGAGTCTGATAAGAATCAAAGGACTTTGCTCACGCTGCTTTGTGTAATATGACACCTCTGCAAAGAAAGGGAGGTGGGCGGGGCGTTCTAGGCTAAATTATTTCTTACTGTCTTATTTTCATATCTGTTTGTACAGTTCAATTTGCATTTTAATTTGCATATTAACTTCCCAAGAACAGCCCTGGACCAAACCCAGATGCAGCATACGTTTGTGCCTATGCACGTGAGTGAGTGATGTAAGGTGTGTATTTGGGGACAGGACAAACATGACCCTGATAAACAGCTGACCAAAAGGCACAATTCCCTGTTATAGCCATCCTGAACCTCCTCATTTCCTATCTCTTTGACCATATACTAAGGCTCTGGTCTCAGTCTAGGATTGTCTAATCTTAATGTAAACCAGAGAGAGAGAGACAGAGAGATTATTATTAGGGGAGACTAGGTCTCCTAGGTCTTCTCTTGCTGTTCAGATGTGTCTTGGAAACCCAAGGGCCCAGCTGGCTTCTTTTCAGCAACAGCAGTAGATAAGGAAGCAACATGCCCGACCCATTGGAGCATCACCCAAAAGGAAATCCTCTCTGCGCCTGCAGGAAGCTCCAAGACTGCATCTGGCAAGAGAATACAGGCAACAAGAGGCAGCTACATTTGAGGGCAGGAGTACAAAACCAGAAATTTGCAGCCAGCTCTGCCCCCACTGTGTATTTCTCCTTCCCCAGCCCCAGGTCCCTACCTGTAGAGTGGTCTCTCCTAAAGAATGAAATAAGAAATGATGTCAACGTCAGGTCTGCTGCTTCCAGCACAGACCTGCAAGCATATGTATTAGACCCATAGGATAATAGGAGAAGTGAACCCAGCAGGAGTACAATAAATACCCCAGTATTCCTTCCAAAACTCCTCTTTGGTGTCACAGAATCTTTTCTTCCCAACAAAATCCTCCCCATCTCCCAACTCAAATGTTGCCTCTTCTGTGATAGCTTCACAGCGCTCATTGTGTGGTGTTACCGAGGTAAACCCAGTCATTCTCTGCTCCTGGCCCCATAATTCTTGGAACATCCATAAGATCCTGGAAGAACCCAATGTATGATTGCTTTCCATGCCTGTCTCCCCTGCCAGGTTGTGAATCTTCAGCTGAATGTTTCAGAGTCTTCCCCAAACCACTCAAGAATCAAAGTTCAAAACAGACGTAAGCACAGAAGTAGCAGAGAGAAGGATCTTAGCCGTGAGCTGCCCCACTTCCTGCCTTTAGCGTAGATGCTTAGTCCTAGGACCTACTTTCCAGCCATGTTATGAACATGTGCTTGCCTTCTCCAATCCCTCACTCCCCAATAGGCACAACACACTTGCTGAAAGCTCCATTTGCCTCTTCAGTGCAGATCATTCCAGAGATCCATGCCGGGAGGGAGGGCACTGTCAGGAATGTGACAAGAGCTGCAGTTGCATGCCCACAAAACCCCACAGCCGTGATTATGTGTCACGTGTAACCAGAATCTAAAGGAAAGCACAGACCTAGAAGCTCCTTGTGCAGTCACTTTGTGTCTCCATCTCCAGCCTCTTCAATTTGTTACCATATTATATAAATAAACACATATCTGAAATCCCCAATACATCTTCCATGGGGCCAAAGAAGATAGGAAGATGGGGCTGAGCGTGGATGATTGAGAAGATAGAGACATGCAGATATACTCAGGGTGATTATTTCATAAAAGTGATGGAATGCTGTAGGCTCCATCAGTGCACGGAGTGATGCTCGCCTTTGAAATAATGGTCTGGAGCCTCCTACTCCCATCTCTTCCACATGCCTTGCTCTGGTTTATTAACATGACTTTGTGCCAGCACTTTACAGTCTGAACCTCTGCAACTGAAAACAGCCATTCTTAGGACTGGGTTAGCATCCACAGAAATGACAGTGTACAGAAAAGGAGCACGATTTCTCTGGACCACCCCTTTTGCCACTTTGCCCTGAGGAAAAGCTATGAATCTTCTCTGACTTCTTTTCAGTAAGTGCTGGTCCTCATACCTCAAACGTATGGTCCTGCTTTTCTCCATATCCATTCTTAGTATTCGGGTCTAAGGTGCCAGCATTCCCCACCTTTCTCCTGCACTTCGGTCCCCGCCCTTGTCCCTATAGTCCATCATCCACCAGCAGTCAGAGTGCACTTGCAGAAACAGGCAGGAGATAATCACGTCACTCTTCTATGTTAAAATATCTCAATGGCTTCCTGGGAACAAAATCGAAACTCTCTTCCGAGGACTACATGACTTGCCCTGCCTCCCTGACGTCCTCTTGAGCCACTCACCTCATTTGCTGTACTTCAGCCACATTGTTTGCAAACATACCCAGTTCCTTTCTACCTCAGGGACTTTGCACTGATGACTCCAGTGCCCAAAAGGCTCCCCACCCTGCCTCCCATCCCTCGATCTTCTCTTATCTGGCTCGTACTAAGCTTTCTGCTTTCTGCCACAAATAGGCTTTCCCTGACCATCCCATCACTCTCTAACACATCACCCAGTTCCATTCTCTGTACGATATTTATTACTAGCTTTTAAATGTATCATTTTATATTGCCTGTCTCCCTCCATAAGAAAACAAAACTCATAAGAGATCAAAAACCTTGACACCTTCATTTAAAGCTCTATCCCCAGAACCTGCTACATTGCTTGGCAATGTCAATCAGTATTTCTTTAATGTATTCCTAAGTGAATGAATGAAAGGACAAGACTCAAGCTTACACGAAAGTCAACATACCACAGCTACTGCTCTTTAATCTATTACTAAGTGTAATGTCCTCTTCATCTCAGATCATCAAATAGTGAAGAAAAACTTCTTAAAGAAGTGATTCTGAATCCCAGTCTCACCACTGAGTCTACGATTCTGGACAAGTCTCTTAAATTCTCTGTGCCTCGATCATCGCTTCTAAAATAGAGGAAATCGAAGAAATAGAAATGCCTACTTTATAGAGTTTGATGCCGATGCGATAAATGCTTTGAACAGTACCTGGTACATAAGAAGTTTTAGAGAGGTGATGGTCAGTGTTATCATCACTGTAGTTATATTCTACATGTCGACGGCATTGCAGAATAGAAAAAGCTCTTAGTTCTGCCACTGGAAATAGCAGGATATACTACAAGGAGCAATCTAAGCACACGGAGACCAATAAAGAGACTGATGACTCCCATAGCTGCGTGGTAATGAGGCTGGGCCAGGGGAGGGCCATTGTGAACAGAAATAAGCTAATGGATCAACAGGGCAATGCAGAAGTAGAATTCATAGTGGTTGGGTGTTTCAGATATTGGAGACAAGGATTCGAACCTGGTCAACAGTAGGAAGGATTCCTTGAGGAGCTCGGATTCAAACAGGGAAAACCAACAGAGACAAAAAATGAGAAGTGATGAGTGTTATCCTGGAGTTAGGAACAAAGGGCTGTGATTCACAGAATGGGGTCTGATCCCTTCAGTCATGTAAGGTCTGAGTGAGCATGGCAGAAAAAGTGACAGCCGCAACCTTTTCATCAAAGCCTTACAGCATGTCCCAGAACGTTGGTGAGGACGCCAAAATTACAAAGAGAAGAATCGGGTTCTAAAAGGACAATTCCGCTTAGGCAAACACTGCATGCGTCCTCTTGCTCTAAGCCCCATCTATCTCAGATCTAGCTTAGTCTCCTAAAGTGTCTGTTTTTGTCAGCAGAAGCTAGTTTACAATGCTAAAAGACTAAACTTGTCGGGGTGGATGATAAAACAAACCTTGCTAATCTAGGCTACTGAAAAGACTAAATCATAAATTATAGTCCTGGTTATATTAATCGATTCATTAGTGAACAGCCATTAATTCAGTTCCCAGCATTATGCTGAAAGCTGGTTATACACTTGGAGTAACTTCCCTGCCTTGGATTTTGTTCTTTTACCAAATCTTTAAGGGGTAAAGTTAATTGTATTCTTAAACATTTAAAAATCCTTCTCAGTTGTACAAAACACTTCCTTGCCGTCTTTTTTTTTTAAGATTTTTTTTTTTAATGTGAACCATTTTTAAAGTCTCTATTGAATTTGTTACAATACTGCTTGTTGTACGTTTTGGTTTTTTGGCCCTGAGTCATGTGGGATCCCAGCTCCCCAACCAGGGATGGAACCCACACCCCCTGCATTGGAAGGCCAAGTCTTAACCACAGGACCGCCAGGGAAGTCCCATCCTTGCCGTCTTAAGGAGAAGATGTGGTCATGATTTTACTTTATCTTAGTGATGCATCATTAAGAACATTAATTTTTCACTATATTTAAATATGGTGCAAGGTTATCCTCTCTCAAAGGCCCGCACTGGCCGTGTGCTTACATCTGCTGTTTTTGCATTTCTGTCATTTTTCACACTGCTAGTCTGTCCACCGTCACTTCTCCCAAGGCTCCATGCACCTGCCCCTCAAAACTGGCTCCTTAACTCCAACTGTGCTGCTTCGTTTCTAATCGATAGTGCTTAGACACTAGATAAGGGTGTTTCCGAGGATCGTTTATCAAAGGCAGAGGAAATGTCCTGGAATAATCATTAAGAGCTCCCTATCTGACTGTCAAAAGTGTCTAGGGGGCTTTCTTGGTGGCTCACCGGTTAAGAATCTGCCTGCCAATGCAGGTTCGAGCCCTGGTCTGGGAAGATCCCACATGCCACGGAGCAACTAAGCCCATGTGCCATACTACTGAGCCTGTGCTCTAGAGCCCACATGAGCTCAGGTGCCACAAACACTGAAGCCCACGTACCCAGAGCCCGTGCTCTGCAACAAGAGAAGCCACTGCAATGAGAAGCCTGCGCACCGCAAGGAAGAGTAGCCCCCGCTTGCAACTAGAGAAAGCCCGCGCGCAGCAACGAAGACCCAACGCAGCCAAAAATAAAATAATTTTTTTAAAAAAGTGTCTAGCCTTGCACAATAAAATATAATCACCCAATGCATAAATAAAAGCTGAGAAGCTAAGAGAGAAGAACAGAGGTGGGAAGTAACTTTCCCAAGTTCATGAGAAGTGACAATCGATTTTGTTTCCCGGGATCTTTTTTCAGTTTTGCAGTTATGCTGGGAATGGTCAGGTTGTAAAAGCGCTAAGCATTGGTTAGAAATAAGATTGTCCATAGTAATTTTCAGTACGGCAGGCTGGGAGATAAAATTTCATGTGCAGAACACTTGTTTGAAACTAGCCTACATTAGCCCATATACCCAAAATGAATACATTGACTTGTCTTCTACCCTTATCTGAAAGAGTTTTTTCTTTGATATTTTTCCCCTTCCTTCTGATGCATTTCCTGTTCTTCATCCTCTTGTTCTACATTGATTGGGAGTTCTTTAACTCTTCTGGAAAGATATGACCCAGAGCCATTAAAAGACAAACCCACCTACCCAAAAGCTGTCCACCCCAAATTGGTAGCCAGCCTGTATCTAATATCTGAAGCATTCCCAGGCTCATCCCTGACTTGGTTCCATGGACTTGAACTTTCAGATTGTCCCCTTCAGGACATGGACGGCAGTGGGCTGAAAGCTGGGATTGGAGTCAGACAGATGGAAGCTCTAGTTATAGCAACTTCACTTGCTAGATTTAAGACCTTGGGCAATGACACTTCTTTAAGCTTCACTTTCCTAATTTGAAAAACTAAAATAATAATGCCAACCTAACAGGGTTTTTACCTGTATTCCCTGCCTCTCTTGGGATTCTTAATCAAGGTGCTGGCTTACGGAACCCATGATTAGGTGCCAGGAGGCCCATGATGGGGTTAGGATTGCTATTGGATGCAGCTCAAGGGGTGAAGACTTAGAAGAGTGAGCTAATTCCAGATCTTTAGGGAAATTATAGATTTCAGTGTTGGAAAGACCAGAAGGTCTTTAGGGGAACATTCTGTCCTCCTAATCATCCTCACATAGGCTCACCAAGCATCAGGCAGTTGATAAAGAAACACAGAGATCCTAGGAACCCAAAAGAATGACAGCCATGGACCCTTAGGTTCAGCAAAGTCCTAAGATGCATCAAGAATGAAACCAGATACCTTAAAAGCTGCATTACCCATCTAGGACTCCCAATACAGCTCAACACCATCCGTAGATGAGGATGCTCTTAATCCAAGTGTTTGCAAGTCTGAGTTTTCCTGTGTGTAACTGGACAGAGTAGAGATATTCAGAAGTTAAACCCAAAGAAAGTCAGAGAAGGTTGAGTTCCACTGAGAACACTGGGAAGGCAGTGGACTCTGAGCCAACACATTGACATTCATGGGTAGGAAATGACCTCTTATGGAGTCACAGTGGCTTCAGTTAAACCAACAATAATTTTGCAAAAAAAAAAAAAGTCTCCGCCCTTGAGTAAGGTACCCTCTACTGGGGGAATGAAAGTCCACAAGGAGTAACAAATTCAAATGCCTTCAGGGGCTCCAGTTGCAACAATATAAATTGTAACTAAGGAGTTGGGAGGACCTATGAAAAGCCAGAGAGTGAACACCCTTTTTAAAGGTCCTCAATGTCAGAAATATTTTAAAATTCATGACTGGCAAGTAAACACCATTTGGGTGGTGAATTTTCATAACCTCACACAGATCTCCTTAGAACAGAGTTTCTCAGCCTGGGCCCTGCTCTCATTTGGGGCCAAATAATTCTTTGTTACAAGAGGCTGTTCCTTGTAGGATGTTTAGCAACATGCCTGGCCTTTATGCACCAAATGCCATAAACACCCCCATAACTGCGACAATCAAAAATGTCCCCAGACGTTGCCAAATGTACCCTGGGGGGCAAAATAGGTCCCCGCTCCCGCCACCTGAGAAAGAAGTGCAAGATGTCACAATAACAAAGAACAACCCAAGAGAACAGCACCCCCCCACACACACACACCCGCAACCCCCATCCCCACAGCAGCTGGGTCAGGAAAAAACCATTATCCTCAATGAACAGATAAAGAAACAGGAGCAAAGCCAAGTTACAGCTGGATGTGGCAGCATCACTATATAAGTCAAGCTTTTCTCACCCAAAGCTGTGTTTTAACCTGTCTGTCATCATGCCTCAAGCAGAGGATGCTTCAAAGGATAGGATGATTGAGCTGAGACTCAGAGAGGACTGGTCTTAACGTCTGTGGGAACATCTCTCTAGCCCTTTCTCTCTCTGTGCTATCGAAGATGAGCTGGAGAGGGGACACAGCAGTCCAGAGGCTACTGCAGTCATGTTGATGATAAGTGACATGGCTCTGCACTTGACCACTGAGGGTAGGGATATAGATAAAGATATGGAAAATAGTTTGAAGACAAAATTTTCAGGATTGGTGATTGATTAAACTAGGACAAAAAAGAAAAAAGAACGGAGAATCCTAAAACGATCCAGCATTAGTCACAATAGTTACAACAGCAGCTTTAATAAACATTCCAGATATCTCAGCAGCTTAACAAAGTCAAGGTTATTTCTCACTCACATTGTCATCCAATCAGGTGTTTGGCCGGAAGACTTAGATGTAGTAACTTGGGGATCCCAAGCCCTTGCATCCTGTGATGCCATCATCCTCTAGGTCAGAGGTCAGCAAACTACAGCCTATGGACCCAATCCAGCCACTGCCTGTTTTATAAATAAAGTTTTATTGGAACATAGTCACATTCATTTGTTTACATAGCGTCCATGGCCAATTTCACATACAATGGTAGTGTTGAGTAATGGCTACAGATACCATATGGCCAGCAAAGCCTAAAATGTTTACTCACTGTCTTTTTACAGAAAAAAGTCCTCCTTGGCATCTTCTACTGAATTCCCTTCAATCAACCAATGGTTAATAAGAGAAAGTGAGAAAGATCACCCAAGAGGTTTTATAGCCAGGCCTAGACATGGTGTAAAACATTTCTGGGGCCATACACCTTTTGGCCAGAACTTGTTACATGGCTGCCCTCCCATGCAAGGGAAGCTGGAAGATATGGAGAAGTCCGCAGCTAAGGCTGGGAACTACCAGTCCATGCCATTGATCCATGGCTCTGGAAAAACTTCCTGTTGCTTGATTACCATCCTGTGGTTTCCTTAGAATGGAAAACCCACACATTCTTGCAAAGTGCTGTAAACAACCATATCTCACTGAGACACATTAATGACCAACATAAACTACTGAGCCCTCAGTTTAAACAAATGTATTATGTTAGCTGATAATAGTAGAATAAACATGACCCCAATTAATGAATTTTCTCAGAGCTATATACTCTTTATTAGTTCAAATAAGGGCATAAATGGAAATTCAGTGTAACTCAATAATATGAATGCCTACTTTATGCTCAGTGCTGTGCTAAGCAGAAAGGAAAATAAAGACATACCAGATACCTGCCAGGACCTCATCTTAAGCATGAAATACACAAATACAGAAATAACAAAAGAAGCATTATTTCTAAGTTGAAAAAGGGTAGCGGTTTATCTTTTCACCAGCCCAGAGAAAGAATATACCATGAGGACTGGGGTGGTTGAGATCCATTTTCTGGAGAAGAAAAAAAAGTCACTATGATTTGTGTGATTTCCATAAGAATTAAAGTAAGAGTGAAAGTTGATAAAATTTGAAAAATGCTTTACAACTGAGAAGTCATTCTCACTATGTAATATCCTTTCATATTCATCAAAATCCTGTGAATTCGGTGTCATCAGGACTAACTCACTTTCAACGGGAACCAGTAAGCGGTTGGGACTTGCTCTGCGATACACAGCTTGTGAGGGGAACAGTACGCCTGAAACAAGGATTAGATTTATCATTTTCCTTTTTCTTTTACTTTTTATTCTTTTCCTGATTTCTAATCCTGGGCTCTTTCAACTCTACCACATTGCCATTAAAAATAAAAAAAGAGTGTCCTTTGAAAGACTTACACTGAGGTAGTCACAGAGAACTCATGTTGCACTCCAAAGCAAACAGCAGTCGGGAGAAACCTTTCCACACAAAGACAGTAAAATTTCTATTGGCTCAAGGATAACCCAGCCAGGGGCAAGAGAAAGGAAGCCACAGGCTGAAAGCTCTCCCCAAGGATTGCTCCATCCAGTTCTCAGGTAGAAAGCAGCTTTGAAGTTAAAACGCCACCATCCCGACAAGTAAAGGAAGTGAAACTGTGAGGGCTGTCAGTTCCATCAGGTTCAGTAAATGAATTAGACATAGAATAGGTGATCAAGAATAGAGCGGCCCTTTGTGGATGGCTCGGAGGTATTTTGGCTCCTACCTGGGGTCATGTTCCCCGACTCCCAGGGCCCCTTCTATTTGTCATCTTGACTCATAGGCAGCTAAGGCATTAAGCTCCTGAAAAACAGAAGATATCTGAGTATGTGACATATATGTATGTACACAGCCCACGCCTGCAGCAGGCTTTCCCAGGAGGTCAGTGGAGCAGAGAAACACCACGTCATGGTGGAATAAAGACCTGTTATGGCCTATTTGGTCAAGCATTTCCATGGGATGAACTACAACAGTCACAAGGACCAGTTGGGCAAGATTCCTCTTTGGGTGAAGCTACCAATGGAAATGGGAAACAGAATGAAGTCCAGTTTGCCCTGATCCTAAGGGATAAAGTCCACACCCTCATCATGACATATAGGCTATCTTTGTCCTCGTACCTGTCCACCTCAGAAATCTTTCTTTATACTTCCTCCTTCTCCATGTTCCACCAATAGGAGCCTCTCAACACATCACTCACCGTGTACCTGGGCTTGCACATGATCCCAGTTTCCACTCTTTGGTATGCCCCTCCCACTTCCTCCACCTGACAAGCTCCTATCCATCTTCCATACTCAACGTTCAATCACAGTTCATCTATGATAATTTCTTCAACTTGTCCTTTCAGCCATCAGGAAGCCACTCCCTTCACTTTGCAACCACAGCGCTTTATATGTCTCATTGCTATAGCACACGTCACATTCCGTTGAAATAATATGTGTTCTTGTCTGTCTCCCTCACTGGTCTGGAAAGTCAAATGGGAAGGCATGATGTCTAATTCTTCTCTGCTTTCTCCTCACACTTACCATACTGCCTGCTGTGTTGTAGACTCTCAATAAATGTTTGTGGAAGATGGCAAATCCCAGACAAAAATCTGGCTGGAAGGAAACTATGAGGAAGTGAAAGAAGCCTAGATCTGAAGCTTGAAGTATTCAGGACCCATCTAGACAGTGGGAGTATGTTGTCTATCTCATATAACTAAAGTCAAATTTAAATGATGAAAAGTTGGGGGGATTAGTTGGTTAATGTGTCAGTGGTGACCTGATAAGGACATGAAAGTAATTTCCAACATGTACTTTTAGCTGCACTAATCCATTGCTACAAAGTGATAAATCAAGAGGAAAAGAAGATGGTATCAACTGATAGGACAAGAGGAGGGTCTCTCAGTCATTGAGCTGAGCAGTACGTTCAGGTTTAGATCCAAATGGTCATTTGGTTCCAGAATGATGAAGAACAGAGAAACAAGAAGGCAGGGAACCAACTGAATGAAATCATGGCCTCTCTGACTCTCCTGATGCTTCTGGATGCTGTTTAATCACACCGTTTGTTGGTGCTCGCTTTAGTTTATTAACATTTGTATTCACTCAAAGATCCACATGGTGCATTCTCTCAGCTCCAAGGTTCGTTCCTCTGTGGATGGGTTTTCTTTTCCCAACAAGAATAATTGCCTTTGAGTGGAGAGTGTTATGTCTGCCTTATTTCTAGCAATAGCAATGGTAGTGGTAGAAATCCGTGGCAAAGTTTGTGCTATGGAAATTCACCTTTATTGGAAACTCACTGGTGGCCAAGTACTGGGTAGTCATTCAACCCACAACCCACCTGTAAGCAATTTACTATCTTTCATTCACCAAATACTCAATGAGATCTTCTAGGCACCCGGTGTATAGCAGCGAACACACTAGGCAAACTCACTGATCTCTTATCAACTATTGCCTACTGATGTTAAAAGAAAGACAGACAAACAGTAATCACATCAGATAGTGAATGAGAACTGAAAGGAGGCTTTATGTTAGGTAATAGAAAAATTATTAGCCGAATTTTACCAATGAGGAAATACAATCTTAGAGAAATTAAATAACTTATCTGAGACCACACAGCCACACAATGACAGAGCAAGGCCTTAAACCCAAGTCCATTTGAATCTAACTCAATGAAATAGCTCACACAACAGAATATAGTCAAGAGATAAATGTACTAGTCTCTAGGCCTTTGTTTACTAACTTCTTAGAAATAAGACAAAACTCAGTGTTAGCTGAAATGGTTGTAGTTATCTTCATGAGGGAAGGAAAGGAGGTAGGAGTGAGGAACACAAATCGGGGAAGGACTCTGAAGAGAAGGTGAAAAAGAAATAATACAGGGCATTTTCAGGAAAGGTTTATAACAGGGATCAGCAAACTATAGCCCACAAGCGAAATCCAGACCACTGCCTGTTTTATAAATAAAGTTTTATTAGAACATAGCCATGCCTACTCATTTAAGTCAAGTCTATGGATGCTTTCACCCTACAGTAGCAGAATTGTGGCAACAAAGACCATCTGGCCCTAAAATAAAGCCTAAAATATTAATTATGTAGCCTTTTACAGAAAAGCTTTGTCAACTTCTGGTTTACAGTAAAGGAGCATTGTGCTCTGGTCACTTGAGTAGCTCAAGATAAAAGTGAGATTCTTGACTGAAGCCAGAATCTTGAAACCTTGTAGAGGAGTTTGAACTTTTCTCTACAGGCAATGGAGACCTATCCAAATAGCCTAAAGTATAAAACTCTGCTCTACATAAGCATCATTCAAAGTCACCCAAAGAGTTCAACCACTTCAACCAGCGTGGTATTACAATAGAGTCACCCCATGTTTAATCAGCAGAGTTCTGTTCTGACCTCAATTCATTAAGACTTAGGAACTGTACGCTGGTCACCAGTCTGCCATTTTAGAGCATCACTTCTCTGGCCTTTAGTGTTCTTATGTCCAAAATGCAGGAAATAATCTCACCCCCCTAGGCTTGTTGAGAAGAATGATGTTAGAGAATAGAGAAAAAAAAATTGTGAAATGAATAAAATCCCTTGCAAATATCAGAGATTATTCATTCATTTGCTCAACCAAAAAGTGTATTGTGTGAACGGGGATTCAGAAACAAGTGAGGTTAAGATCCACAGTCTAGAAGGAAAGGTGACATGCAAACAAGAGTGTCAGAGCACTGTCACGAGTTCACATATAATACAAAGTAGGGAGAAACCAACTCTGCTTAGGAGGAAGTGGGCTATCCAGAAAGGGTCACAAGGAGGGGTTTCTAACAAGGAGAAAAAATTCACCACAGTGAAGGAGATAAAAAAAACATGTGCAATCGCTGATGATTGTGACATCCTTTGTTTACTGATATGGGAGGCAATACTCCATTTATCAGTTCCTCCTCTTGGTCCGAAATTTGAACGCTATTTGGGAGACATTTCATGACTGATTTTTGTCCCACAGCTCTGGGAGGCTCATCCCAGGTCAAGTGAAAATTCTTGTTGATATGCCACTTTAGGTGCTAATTTCCGGCAGAGGGAGAGCTGGTGAACCCTGAACTCAGGAAGAGAAAGAATACCTGCCATTTAGCAGCCATCAGACTGCAGCCATTCCCTAGGTGAGCCATGAGGAAACACAGGATACTGGCCCCACACAGTTGAGGCGCCTATCAAAGGAATGATTTCAGTGAGCGCACTCTTGCATCTTCCCATACATAGAAAAGCGCTAAGTTCCTTAACTTGACATAGCTGGTTTTCTTTAATTAACAATAATCTTTTGATGTTCAGACTACCTGCCCTTTGTTGCAAAACTCTTATATATCCTGGCTTCACGCTTTGTCTCCTGGAAGCAGTTCTCTCAGGTTTACTTGAGATGCTGCATGCTGGGCTTGAAGTCCTAAACATTTCCACCGAATAGAACACAACTCTCAAAAAAAAACCTACGTGCAAAGGCCCAGCGTGGTTTCACATGAGCGGCACCTAGGAGCTGACTGTGGATGCAAACAGAAATGAGGCAGAAAAATGCAGTTGAATGTAACAGGTTCTTATATGCTGTGATAAGGAACCTGGACTTGATCCATAGCAAGTGGAGAGCCATTGAAGGATTTGATATCCGGAAAGAACTTGGTCAGAGTTGAGGCTTGAACGCCTCAATTGATCAGGCTATTAGGTGAGTTTCCAGCTGTTCCTTTTGTGTAAGAATGAGGTACTGCAGTGTGACAATGGCCCATGGAAGAGCTTCCAGTGGCCTCTTTGTCCCAGGCAACCCAAGATCACCACTCATAGTCATGGTCCTTGCAGCCAATGCAGAAAAGCAACTGGACCAGAGACAAGAATAATAGCACATGAAAGACCCTGGAATAATCCCCCTAATGTGACCTCTGACCTTGGGACACCCGCCTATGAGAAGAAAACATGCCTACAGCAGTGCCATGTCTCACATTCCCCAAGCCTGGATCCTCTCCAAACACGATATGTGCAGCCAATATATGTCAAGCAGAAGAAGAGATAATCAAGTTATTCAGGAGAGGATGGAAAGAGAAAGATAATTTTCCGATGTGGGCTTACACAGTGGGTCAGGGTTTGTATTGTTTTCTCACTTCCCAAAACCTCCGTGGTATCTACTTCACCTTAAGCAAAAGGGGATTAGGAAGCAATTAATATAGAAAGAATTGCTGAGGGAAGGTTGTCTTCTGAGACGATGCCAAACTCTCTTCCTGAATAACCCCTCTGCTAATGGGACCACTTGACCAAGGAGGGCAGTTTTCTACTTTTGTTCCTGAAACCTCCAAGTGTCATGGAGGAGGGAACAGAACTAGGCTGCAGTCTGCCATGCACAGAAGTCCAAGGAGGACTCATTGCCACTCAGAGGCTGCGTCCTCAAATAGGAAAGTGTGGATCTTACGGGTAGACAGACGGGGATCCAAAGCTAGATCTCAAGCCCCACTTCCTGTGTGACCTTAGCCCACTTGCCAAACTTTCTTAAGCCTCACTTTCCTCATCTATAAAATGAGGAGAATGATTCTTATGTTTATACAACGTTATAAAGTTAAGTAACATATTTTAAGTGCACAGCACGGTATTTAGCATGTGCCCAGCATAGTATACTTATTATTGAAATTACGCCTCCACCTGAAAGTTTGATGCACAAGATGAGTTCCCAGGTTCCCAACTTGATCAAGTATGGTATACTTAAAAAAATAAAAATGAAAACCCTGCAACCTGAAAATCTTAGTGTACTGGAAGAAGTGTTTGAGGAGATAGTTATCCTATTAGTATTCAAGATTTTCCCCAGATTCTCTAATTGGCATCTAATAGGTGCTCAGGACATTTTGTTGAATGATTAGGTAAATAAATTTGTTAAGAAATTTAATACACGACACAGGTAGCTGTTAAGAATACAAGCCTGCATAAAACAAGTTTTCACGTAGAGGAAGTATGTATATAGTGGTAAGACTGCAATAGTAAAATTGCCGAAGGATTGAAAGAACAACTCAGAGAAGAGGAATTTGAAATCCCCAAAAGTATATGAACAAAACAATGTTCAACGAACCCACAGTTCTATGAACATAAATGCTGACTAAAAGCACTATTCACCATCAAATTGAAATGATTTTTAAACTGATAGCATTCTATGATGGCTTGGGTATGGCAAAATGAGGCAATCCATTCACAGTTGGTCAGAATGTACATGTGTTAAGCTTTCTGAAAGGCCATTTATCAGTACAATTAAAAACCCTGAAAGTATCTCTACTTTCTGGCCCAATAATTCTACTCCCAGAAATCTACAATACAGAAACATTAGAGCCATAGACAAAGATGTCTCTGTAGGAATGTTCATCACACTATTATTTATATACTAGCAAAAGAAAAGGAGGAGAAGGAGGAGAGCCGAGTAGAGACGGACGAGATAGAATTAAGACACAGTGCAGCTATGACAAAGGAGTTGGATGGGAATTTATCAGAATTAAAGTGTTACATATTTTTATGTTGTTCTAGGGTATAGTAAAGATACTAAATTGCGACTTTGTTAACATCACATTTATTTTAAAAGAGCTAGGTGACTACTAAAATTACCGTCATAGAGCATATAACTGCAAAATGAGTAGAGGAAAAAATGGAAAGAGAAAAAGAAAAGTAATTGAATCAATCACAGTAACCTCAAGATAGAAAAAAATGAAACATAAAAGACAGGACAATTTGCAAGCAGACACCCAAATTATAAACATAAATCTAAAGATATCAGTGTCTTAGTTGGCTCTGGGTGCCATAATAAAATACCATAGACTAAGTGGCTTTCTAAACAGTAGAAATTTATTTCTTACAATTCTGCAGGCTGGAAGTCTGAGATCTGGGTGCTAGCATGGTCAGGTTCTGGTGACGACCTTCTTCCTGGCTTGTAGATGACCACCTTCTTGCTGTGTGCTCATACGGCCTTTCCTTGGTACATGCATTTGGAGAGAGAAAGAGAGATTGATCTTCCTCTTCTTCTGTGGCCACCAATCCTATTGGAATTGGTCACCCTTCTGACCTCATTTGATCTTAATAATCTTCTTAAAAGCCCTATCTCCAATAGAGCTTCAACATATTAATTTGGGAGGGACATACTCAGTTGCTTATCAAAGAAAAAGCATCCTATCATCTATCCTCCAAAAAATACGATGTAAATTTGTTATTTACATGTGATATACTAAAATTAAATCATTCCTTACTATGGAAAGGTTAATATTTTGGTCAGAATTATAAACAAAAAAGAGTCTGAAAGGCACAGAAAAAGAGCAAATCAATTTTTACCAGTAAAAATGAGATAGAAAATATAATTCTTAAGAGATATTTACAATAGCATTATAAAATGTAATGTATACAATAATTAACCAAAATGTGTATGCCATTTATGGATATTATAAAACTTAATGGAAAGTCATTAAAGTCCAAATAAATGTGAGCTATAAAATATTCTGAGTGACACTCAATATCTTACAGATGTTAATTCTCCCCAAACTGATCTATTGCTTTAATGTTATTTCACCAAAAATCCTAACAGCATTTCTTCATATACTTGATTGACTGATTCTAAATTTTGTATGAAAAAGCAGAAGTCCAAGAATAGCCAAGACGCTCCTGAGGGTGTAGCACAAAGTTATGGACTTTGCCTGTTGGACATCAATAATTATTATAGGGCTTCCCTGGTGGCTCAGTGGTTAAGAGTCCGCCTGCCGATGCAGGGGACACGGGTTCGTGCCCCGGTCCAGGAAGATCCCACATGCCGTGGAGCAACTGGGCCTGTGAGCCATGGCCGCTGGGCCTGCGCATCTGGAGCCTGTGCTCCACGGCGGGGGAGGCCACAACAGTGAGAGGCCCACGTAGAGCAAAAAAAAAAAAAAAGAATTATTATAAAGGTACACTAATTAAGCAAGCATGGTACTGGTGCAGAAATGAACAAAAAACAAGAAAACTAACAAAAAGGAAGAAAATAGAGGGCCTATGAATAAGCATACTCACAAAAGCAGAAACTTCATTATCAAAGAATAGTCATTGCAGATGAGCAGGGAAATGATACACTATTTAATAAATTTTATTGTGATGATGGCTATTCATAAGTACTAAAATGATATTTGATCCCTAGCCAAAAATCAGTTCTGGTGGAATAAAGATTTAAATGTAAAGAATCAAACTATAAAGCTTTTAGAAGCAATATGAGAGAATATATTTGCAGTTTGGGGTTAAAGAAGTATTTTTTAACAAAACACAAATATCACAGACCTTAAAAGAAATATTGATAAATATCACTATCTTGAAATCAAGAATTTTGTTCATCGAAAGACTCAATAAAAAAAAAGGAAAAAGCTTTAATCTGGCTGAAGATTTTTGAAACAAACCAATAAAGGCTTTGTATCTAGTGAATATAAATGTTTCCTTCAATCAAAATTTTTTAAAAGATGAATGACCAAACAGAAAATGAGAAAAAATTCAAAATAAGCATTGCACAGAAGAGGACCAAGAAATGATCCAAAAACCTAAGACACTCAGTCTCTTTGGTTGAGGGAAATTTTCATCAAGGAAATGCAAATAAAACCCACAAGTTACCATTTCACATGTAACAAAGTGGCAAAAATTTAAAAGGTGTATCACACCAAGTGTTGGTGAAATTACAGAGCAATGGAACCTCTATCCCATTGCCGCTGGGAGGGCACATTGTTATGGCCATTTGGGAATTTTTTTTGGCATTAAACAGTAAAGTTGAGCATGTGCATTCTCTTCTCCTTAGTAACTCTATGATCGGTTGTACGTTGTTGAAAAGAGCTTCCCAGTGGATGTACTACAAGATTCTGATACCCTGAGACCTTGTGGTGACCAGGTGAGGTCTGGGGTAGCCATAAATTCCCCTCCCCCAGCCCACCCCCCTCCAGTAGCGTGCTCCATATTCCTTCTGAGAGATCCCTATAGATATTGCACAAGAGCAGATAAGTGACAGCTGGTGATCACCACAAAGTCATGCTTAACAAGGACAAAGATGCTACCATGGACACAGGGTCTGTGCCTCAGGGCCACTGTCCAGCAACATGTGGCCAACATGTGGCCACTGGCTGTCAGAGACTGGAATAAGGAAGGCTGGGAATGAAGTCCCACTGGGAACAGCTTCCAATGGTGGTTCCACATCTCCAACCATTCCTTACAGACATCACATACTCATGTCTGTTTGCATCTGCTGTGCCTTCTCAGTAGTACCCAAGCCAGCTCAGATCAGCTGCACGTGCACCCTAACTGGTGCATTCATCCTGAATCTCCACATACATTAAAACTAGAGTTCACCATTATTTTGAAGTACTTGATAAGAAACTGTTATTAGGATTTGAAACTTATTTGCATTGTGACAAGCAATGGGATCGGTAAGATAGTTACTAGGTCCTGTCACTGTTGTAAAATTTTAGAGTTGAAAATATATTGTTCATTTTATATCACCTACCTGTGCAGTTTCTTGTATATAGTGACCATCAAGAATTTGAAGAGACTGCCGTTAAAAGATTTCATGGGAAATTATATATAACTATTTCAGGCATAAAGGATAAAAAGAAATTGTATTTATGGAAACAGGCTCACGTTCCTCATTAAAATTTTGAAAATACTTCCGTTGACTCACTTTTCCTATCATATTTATATACCCTACATAAAATTCATGGATATAGCATTAATCCCTAATTTCTAATTTACCTCCTGTGCTCCGCTACCAGTATTATCATTTTCGTGAGGTGAGAAGGATTAGGAATCCCCACTGGATAGGAATTGCACTTCGCACCAGGACACACATTCAAGCATGTTCTTCACAGTATTGCTCATCATAACAAAAAATGGAAACTCATCCAACTGCCCACCACCAGCACAATATATGGTCATCTAGCCACACTCTGAAATCTACACCGTAGTAACAAGAAACAGACTACAACTATGTGCATGATTATGGATGGATCTCAAAAAACACAACGACAAGAAAGAGAAACAAGTTGCAGAAGAATGTATAAAGTATGACTCTGGTCACTAAAACCCTCAAACAGAAAAAGCTAAGCATTAAATCATTAGGGAATTACATGTAGGCAGCCACGTCATCAAGAAACACAATGGAACGGTGAACACAGGGCAAGGAGAGGCGTGCAATAGGAGAGGGGTGGCAGCTGCCCTCTAAAGAAATCATGGTGTGTTCCTTAAGCTGGAGGGTCGATACACAAACGTTCTTTATTATTTCAAAAATGTGTGCTAATTAATTAAATAACTAAATAAGTAAAGAAAAATAGAGGCTGTTGCATTTGCCTGCAATTTGATCAAATATTATTTAAAATAGATAACCAAAAAGGATCTACTGTAAAAAATAAAAATAAAGAATAAAATTTTTAAAAAATTTGGTCAAATAAAAATGGAGCAGAATAAAAACTAAACATACAAAAGAAAAAATGGAGCAGAGGATGGAGGGATGCAGGGGAAGAGTGGCTGGCGAGGAAGCAATGGAGAGCGAGAGAGAATAAAATAGATAAGCACATTGACATTCATTATTTTAGATTAAAGTACCTAATGTCTTCTTTACTGAATTCTACATAAGCTCTAATCACTTTTGCCCTAGGTTCTGGGGATTTCAATTCACATGTTGGTAATGACCCCCTCAAAGCACACTGTTCTAAAGGGAAAGCGCTGTTTTAGAGGAATAAGCCTGTTACCAATATTCATTCTGCCCCAAACCATCCAAACATTCTGCCGTGTGAAAGATGGCCTTAAAATGGGAACAGCATTTAAGAGGTGAATCAAGTAAAGAAATGAACTTCCAAGTAAACAGAGAAAGGACAATTCTAATGTATAACTTACCCCGTATAAACCGGTGTACTCATCTACCTCTTTCTATCGCTCTACATTTCCACAATGTCTATTACCACAGCACCAGGGTCATTAGCCAGGAGATATTAGATTGGTAGAAAGCTGTGAGATAAATGGGCCTTTAGAGAACCTAATGAAATGTACTTTCCATATACAACAAGTCCTCAGAGGGAAGAATCACCAATTTATAGATGATTTATGTGCTCCCTGAAGTTAGGTATATGCCAGATTTTTCAATACTCGGTAAACTCATTTAATTCTATATTTATTAGACATAGGTTAATATTTTCTAACAGTTTTACATGCCGGCCATAGCACAGAGAAGGGGAAATAGAAGTGAGTGCTAGGCTAAACACTGTAAGTCAGCAACTGTGTTACTTTGGGCAAACGATTGAAGGGAACTGCCCCTCTATATCGTCATACACAATGCCTGCCCCACTGATCTATGGGCTTTTGTGTGTGTCAAATGGTTTATTATATAAAAAAGCAAACAGATAGCAAAAAAGCTTAGACCAAGTTATTTATTTTTTATTTATTTATATATTGAACATCTTTACTGTAGTATAATTGCTTTACAATGGTGTGTTAGTTTCTGCTGTATAACAAAGTGAATCAGCTATATGTATATATATATACCCATATCCCCTCCCAACCAGGGAAGCCCTCCTCTAAGAGTTTTATAGTTTCTGGACTTACATTTAGGTCTTTAATCCATTTTGAGCTCATTTTTGTGTATGGTGTTAGGGAGTGTTCTAATTTCATTCTTTTACATGTAGCTGTCCAGTATTCTCAGCACCACTTATTGAAGAGGCTGTCCTTTCTCCATTGTATACTCTTGCCTTCTTTATCAAAGACAAGGTGACCATATGTGCATGGGTTTATCTCTGGACTTTATATCCTGTTTCATTGAGCTATATTTCTTTTTTTGTGCCAGTACCATTTTGTCTTGATGACTGTAGCTTTATAGTATAGTCTGAAGTCAGGGAGCCTGATTCCTCCAGCTCCGTTTTTCTTTCTCAAGATTGCTTTGGCTATTGCAGGTCTTTTGTGTTTCCATACAAATTGTGAAAATTATTTTCTAGTTCTGTGAAAAATGCCACTGGTAGTCTGATAGGGATTGCATTGAATCTGTAGATTGCTTTGACTAGTGTAGTCATTTTCACAATGTTGATTCTTCCAATCCAAGAACATGGTATATCTCTCCATCTGTTTGTATCATCTTTAATTCCTTTCATCAGTGTCATACTTTTCTACCTAAAGGTCTTTTGTCTCCTTAAGTAGGTTTATTCCTAAGTATTTTATTCTTTTTGTTGCAGTGGTAAATGGGAGTGTTTCTTTAATTTCTCTTTCAGATTTTTCATCATTAGTGTATAGGAATGCAAGAAATTTCTGTGCATTAATTTTGTATCCTGCTACTTTACCAAATTCATTGATTAGCTCTAGTAGTTTTCCAGTAGCATCTTTAGGATTCTCTATGTTTAGTATCACGTTATCTGCAAACAGTGACACTTTTACTTCTTCTTTTCCGATTTGGATTCCTTTTATTTCTTTTTCTTCTCTGATTGCCGTGGCTAGGACTTCCAAAACTATATTGAACAATAGTGGTGAGAGTGGGCATCCTTGTCATGTTCCTGATCTTAGCAGAAATGTTTTCAGTTTTTCACCATTGAGAACGATGTTGACTGGGTGTGTCATATGTGGCCTTTATTATGTTGAGGTAAGTTCCCTCTATGCCTACTTTTTGGAGGGTTTTTATCATAAATGGTGTTGAATTCTGTTGAAAGCTTTTTCTACATCTATTGAGATATGGTTTTTCTCCTTCAGTTTGTTAATATGGTTTATCACATTGATTGATTAACGTATATTGAAGAATCCTTGCATTCCTGGGATAAACCTCACTTGATCATGGTGTATGATCCTTTTAATGTGCTGTTGGATTCTGTTTGCTAGTATTTTGTTGAGTATTTTTGCATCTATGTTCATCAGTGATATTGGCCTGTGGTTTTCTTTTTTTGTGACATCTTTGGCTTAGACCAACTTAAATGCACAATCATGTACACTTAAATTCTGGGGTCTCAAAATAAAATTTTAGGGTGGTTCCTTTCCCCTTTGGAAGAAAAACAGCAGATGATATCTAAGGGGAAATGACAAAGATTGTTGCAACCTACTGCTTTCCAAAGCAAGATCAGATTCGCACTTACACTGAGCACTGTGTCTAATTCCAGTGAGGTCATATCCTTGTCTTAGGAAATAGGAGGGGGAAATGGAGGGAGGATGCAGTGCTGTAGATTGCTTGTCTATATTCCTAGCAAGTCCTTTTGTACAACTCTTTCTTTAGAATAAAATCCACTATGCAATACAATAAAATCCAAAATATAGGGGGAAATCTGCACAGAAATATTCATTGCAGAATGACTTATAATGAAGAAAAGAAGGAAGGGGCGGAATAAGTCATATGTGGAATAATCGATGAATTGTGAATACCCATTGTGTGCCAGCCACTGTCCTGGGCATTTTACATATATTTTCTCATACAGTCTTCACACTTACCCTATGAGACACTTATATCTATCCCCATTTTACAGAGGAGGAAACTGAGGCTCTGAGACAGTTAGTCTCGAGTGAAGCATCTAAGGATGCATGCCTTGACTATGTCTATCTAACTCACTCCACTATGAATTCTTGCCATTATTCCCCAGAGTGTAGGCTCAGGAGAGAGGTCATAGGTGAGACTACCTGTGGTTAGATGATGTGCTGGTATCTCCTGTGTGACCTTTCACCTCCACTCAACCTCTTCTCTACCTGTTCTCAGCCCATTAGGCTTTCCTGTGTGGACTGCATCAATGGATCTCTTGCCATCTGGCTACCAGGCAGCAAGAGACCAGAAGGAGGAGACAGTGAAGTGAACGCATTGGGTTAAGTGCTGGCTGCATCCAGCAGCTCCTGTCTGGAGATGCTTTCTCTCCATGTCCTAAAAGCACACCTCACTTGTTCAGGCCATGAGATAACACGGCCCCACTGTGCTAGCTCAGGATACTGCACAGGTATACTGTGTCTTCACACATTTATATAAATAGTCCCTTTCTGGAACTCTCCCCAGTTACAGAATTAGCATATGCCACTGGGTACTTGTACAGACCCTTAAAGATACAAGTGACAGGAAAATCCAAATAGAAGATGGGCAGAGATCAGAGTAGAACCAGAGCTGGGTGAGAACCTAAGACAGCACCAGGGATCTCCCACGTGGTTTTTGTTTAGCCAAGTCAATACCACACAGATTTATTGATTCCATATGCTCTAGTCTAAATGGGGTGTGTTATGTAAGGAGCTCACAGGCTTATGATGGAGACAGAGGTGTCATAAACAGGCGATGCAAGACTGTGACAGGTACCACAAGTGTGGAAATAACAAAGTGCTGAAAGGGGCATGGGAGAGGGAGAATTTAATTCCACCTTAAAGCAAAGACTTCAGAGAAGATGACATTTGAGGGATGAGGAGAATTTTGCAGGCAGAGTGAAATAGCATCTAACTAGTAAGTAACAAAAAGAGTTGATTGCCACCTGGGATCTCATATCTAAGTCTATTCAGACTAGCCTTTTCCAGCTCCCTTTCAAGGAGACATTTAAGTCTCCAGACTTCATGGGTTGACTATGACACCTTGTTCTCACTCCTTGGCCCAGGACTACAGGAGGCTAGTTTCTCTGCACAGTGAGATTTATTTGCCTGGCAGTCTCCCTCCCCAGCTGGGAACAGAATCCTAGCAAATGTATTTTATATAGTTTTGAGTCTTAAAGACAAGCTTCTGTCGTATAACCTGTCTTGTGACCAAAACTCTAGAATTCCGCATTAACTAACACATTAAACCACTCAACATATACATGCTTCATTAATGTTCAGATATGCAAATTCCACTCAGGGCAAGTCATACTGCCCTCTCTCAAACACAACTCCAGACTGTGAATGAAGATTACAAAGCCAGCTCAATCTTCCAACACATTGAAGTTTCTGCCTCTTCCTCTCTACACGGTGGTGTGCAACTTGGTGTGCTTCAAAAGCAAAGTGTTGGTCAAAAGCAAGGTGGTCTTGGGTTCCTACATGTCCAGAAAGCTGACCCCCTCTGGAGGATAAAAATGGCCACTGATGATTGTGGTTGAGGATTTCTTGAGTTGGTGTGATTTCATTCCCACAATCCCTACTCCAGAATCTTAAGCAAAACAGTAGGTCTGGTGACCTGTTTTGCAGAGAGACAGAGTTTTCTTTCCTATGGACCTCACAGCAATACAGATGCTGTCATTTGGCTACATTTAATCCCTTAATTTTTACCCAGGGAATGATAATATTAGTCTAATGAACATGGCAGATGTTTGGAGCCAAGAGCAGGATTATGGCTTGTATGTAGCCTGGGAATCCAACAGATGTCGACTCAGTTCCCTGACTCACCAGCTGACCTTGGGCAATCCACTTAGCAAATCCATTCCTCAGTTTCTCCAGTCATAAAATGAGGATAATCATAGTTCCCACCAGAGCTACTCTTTGTCAGGACCTTTGATGTCAATTTCCACAGACAAAGTGCTGTTATAATTATCCTGGGTGCAATAATGAGGAAGGGAAAAAGCCAGACTGATTTTTATAAGATTTCTCAGGTACCAGTTTCCGGCTGCTGTTCGTGAGTCACAATGGACCATGGATCCACCTTGTCATGTAGTGAAGCAGACTCTTACTGGTGGGGAGCAGAGTGGAAGATGAGGGATGTTTTTTACAAGCTTCATGGTTTGAGGAGCTATGATGATTGGATGGAGCCTGACAGTCATGCATTCATGTCTCTTTTCTGTTTCTTATTTTTTCTATGACCTTGAAAAAAATCACTTAAATTTTCTGAGCCTAAAATCCTTAATCTGCTACTCAAGGCTTTTGAAAGGATCAATGAGGTAGTGTGTGCAAAGTGCCCACCACAATACCTGAAACATTGTAGGTACAAAAATGTTAATTTCCTCTCTTTTTAAAAAAAAATTTTTTTGTTTTGAGGCGTTTTAGGTTCACAGCAAAATTAAGTGAAAAGTAGAGAAGGCTCCCATATACTCCAGCCCAACACACCCACGTCCTCCTCCTTATCAACTTCCCACACCAGAGGGGTACATTGTTACAATCTATGAACTTACACTGACACATCTTTCTCACCCAAAGTCCATAGTTTACACTAAGGTTCACTCTTAGTATTACACTTTCATTGTTTTGGAAAATGTATAATGACATGTATTCCATCATTATAGTATCACACAGAATAGTTTCACTGCCCTAAATTTCCTCTGTATTCCACGTATTCACCCTTCCCTCCCCCCAACTCTTAGTAATCATTGATCTTTTTAATGTCTTCATAATTTTGCTTTTTCCAGAATGTCATATAGTTAGAATCATTCAGTATGTAGCCTTTTCAGATTTGCTTCTTTCACTTAGCCATATGCATTTAAAGTCCCCCCACCCACACCCATGTATTTCTGTACCTTGGTAGCTCATCTCTCGATAGTACTGAATAATGTTCCATTGTCTGGAGGTACCACAGTCTATCCATCCACATGTTGAGGGACTTCTTATTTGCTTCCAAGTCTTGGCAGTAATGAATAAAGCTGCTGTAAACATCCTTCTTCAGGTTTTGTATGGACATATATTTTCAACTCTTTTGTGTAAATACCAAGGAGCAAAATTGCTGGATTGCATAGTAAGAGTATGTTTAGATTTATAAGAAACTGCACAATTGTCTTCCAATGTGGCTATACCAATTGACACTCCCAACAGTGATGAATGAGAATTCCTGTTGCTCTACATCCTCACCAGCATTTGTTGTTGTCAGTGTTTGGGATTTTTTGGCATTCTAATGGGTGTGTACATTCTCTTTTTAGGAATCACAAATGCAAGGAGATCAACCTGAGAATCTCAAACAGACTGGCATTAAGGTAAGAGATAGAGGGCAGAAATACCCTCAAATATTAATAAACCCCTGACCTCTAAATTTTACAGAGTAAATAACCAACTGATATTCATCTCACCTTCTAGCCAGTCTGTGTCGATGGCATTGTAATTCCACTCTAGCCACAGAATCCTTGTCCAGTATCAGCAGGCACATTCTGTCTGACCATGCCCAGAGCCAAAAAAAAGTGGCAAAAGTTTAGAATTACACAGCCACCTACTTTCCATTTATTTCATCTGAGAGACCCTCAGAGTAAGAGTCAGATTCGGATTGGGCAAGGGTGGAAGTGTTTCCATTTGGAGAAAGTCACATAAGCCAAGACACTGAGAAAGGCTTGCTCTTGGGACAAGAAGATGAGGAACAAGAATGTCAAAGAAGACTCTAGCTTGTCTAGTCTGAAATTGGATCATGATTAACACAGTCTAACTGGGTCAGAGTCCACATGGCTGATCAAAGAGAGTTGAGAGGAAAGATCTGTGCTTTGGTCAATACACTTTGCATAAGGACCCCTGCTGAGATGTCATGGAACAAACTTTAATCTCATTTCCCGTGGTGCATTGCTTCCATTAGCCTGTGGAGACTGCATTTTAGAGCTTATTTAAATAAAATGGAAAGCAGAGATATGTTTATGCAATTTAACTAAAATAGAGGCCAATTTGGGTGGCCAGCCATTTAAAATATTTGACACACTCTGATTTTCTTTCTTTGTGTCTTTTGTTTGTTGTTTTGTATTTCTCCAAAATGAGGACATTGGGGAGAACAAACTCTTAGGTCCTTATTAGTCTATGCAAATATGATTTTCTCCTAAGATAGGATAAAATAATTTATCTCATTTGACTACCCAGTTATTTTGGGTGTCATCTGAGCTAGCAATTCAGATTAGTGTATGACTCAAGGTCATGAAGGAAGCTCATGACATAAGCTAGGACATAGACATGGGTGAAGCTCTTTGTCAAGGTTATTTGCCATATTGAGTGTTACTGGCAAAAATGAACAGTGAATTATAATAGGAAAAGTAATTGATTTTGACTGAAAAAAAAAGAGAGGACTGAAATTCAACTTTCCTCAGACCGTGAGAGTAATTTGCCAAGCTTTATTAATGGGCATCTTCACATTCTTAGTAACCTTAATTGCTAATTAATTAAGAGATGATTGGATAAACAATAGATTGTACTACAAAATGAAGATAGTGAAATTTACTGTCATGGTGCCTAATGAATGTTCTTTATCCTATTGTCCTAGTAATCTTTCAGTGCTTTGATTTCTGAAGTAAAGAAACCCAAGAGCCATTTTCTGAAAATTAGAGTTAAATCAGATCAACATTAAAGGGCTTCTGGGTCAATCATAATTTAATTAAAGCAAAATAGGAAAAAAAATCACGGCAAGTGAAACAGTCTGCAATAGTGACAAGAGCCTTTGTCTTAAAATCAGAATACCTATGTCTGAAACATTTATTATTATGGACATTGTTGACAGATACTTTGATTTCCCTGAGCTTCACTTTTCTCCTCTGTAAAATGAAGATGATCAGTTCAGCTGAAAGTGACAGAGACACAAAAATAAGAGTGGTCTATACAAGACAGAAGTTTGTTTCTCTAATTTGTAAAAGATCCAGAGGTAGACAGTTGAAGACTGATGGTAGCTCAGCTCCACAGAAATTTCCAAGCCTAGGTTTATTCTATCTATTTTTTGTTTCCGTGCAATGAGCCTCTAATTCTAAGACGGCCTCATAGTCTAAAAAGGCTGCTCCAACACCAGCCTTCAAACTCACATTCAATCCAATGGAAATAAGTGCATAAAGAAAAAGAAGCAAAGCATCTACACCAGATCTCTATTAAGGAAGCTTCTAGACAGTACTCCAGCTCACATCCCATTGGCCAGAATTTAGTCATGTGGCCACATACATCTGCAAGGGAGGCTGGAAAATTTAGTGTTATTCTGGACAGGATGGGAGGCTTTACCACCGTATGAAAATGGAGAATGGAAATTGGAGGATACCTGGTTATCTCTAATCCAAGATATAGCTCAAAGGGTTGCTATGGAAGGCCAGTGAAGTAATGGATGTAACATAGCTAGCAAAATGTCTGGCTCATAGAAGGTGTTCGGTAACCGCTGACTGAATCTGATGGACAAAAAGAGAAAGTTCCTGAGAATCTTGAACGCTCTAAAGAGTAATGGGAGTGTGCTCCCCTAGAAGCCACATATGCAAAGGGATCCAGATTCCCCAGGGGCACGGATGAGCCAGGGAATGGCCTGTCTTTGAACCAAGCTTCTGCTCAAGCCTTTAAGGGACCAGGAAGTGCTAGCTGCCTTCTGCAACCCATTTCTCCTCATCTCGGATGGTACAATTTTCTCTTTCCAAAATCTTGTCTTGCTCCTTCTTCCCCTTGCCAAGATTCAGTTCAAATACCACTTTCTGCAAGCATCCTTCCTAACATTCCTGGCTGTGTTAGGTACCTTTTGCTGAGTTATCGTAAGAATTGTTGCATACTGCTGTCACAGAACTACATGATGGCCACAAGAGGCCAATAGCACCCCCCCACACACACACGCACATACACATACCCACACACATATTGTGACAATCAGAACTGTCCTCAAACATTTCCAAATGTCCCCTGGGAGATAAAATTCTCCCCTATCCCCACCACACATGAACACAGTTGGAAACAACTGTTACAGAACAAGAAGGAAGTGGATTTAAATAAAAGAATACCATAAAATCAGTGAAGACCCCTTGACAGAGACAGACAAAGTTAATAGTTACGGAAAACAATCTACTTCCAAAGTTAAAATTTCTTTTCTCCCTCAGTCTCATTTTTTCCCCTAAAAATAAGATAGTGGGTTCTAGAAACTAGTCTGAAACAACTAGAGATCAGCCATGCAAAAAAAGTGTGAAAGTTGGAGTACACAAGGAGGAGGGAAAAAAACCTTAGTCATGAGCATAGAAATATCTCAGTATAAGGAAACTACATGATGATTCTGACATAAACACTAATTTGATCTCCAGTTACTTTAGTAAAAGCAAAGAATCCAGAAAGAGGGAGGTGGTCATTGTATTTTGTGCTATACTCATCAGAGCACACCAGGGAATACTGGATTCAGTTCTGGTAATTTCATTTCAAGAGTAACGGGGGCAAAGGAGAGCAGTCAGGATGGGGTCCACTCCATTCTCCAATAATCCAAGAAGCGTAACTGGACACCTGCTATGGCCCATGCATGTGGACACAGAGCTAAATGGGACATTGACCCTTCTTTTTAGAAATTGACATTCTGGTGAAGGGAGCAAATGTGTTAACAGTATCACAAAACATAAAGGGTTATTTTGAATAGCAGGTCTGTGTTGTATGAGGTTTAGGGAATCACAAAATAAAAAGTATAAAGGGGTGGGCTTCCCTGATGGCGCAGTGGTTGAGAGTCCGCCTGCTGATGCAAGGGACGCGGGTTCGAGCCCTGGTCCGGGAGGATCCCACATGCCGCGGAGCGGCTGGGCCCGTGAGCCATGGCCACTGAGTCTGTGCATCCAGAGCCTGTGCTCCACAACGGGAGAGGCCACAACAGTGAGAGGCCCGCGTACAAAAAACAAAACAAAACAAAACAAACAAACAAAAATGTATAAAGGGGTGACTCCTGAGTTAGGAGTGCTGTTCTGGGCCTCCGTAGAGTTATGTTTTAGAAGGATGACCCTGATGGCAGAAGTGGTGAGATCGTGAACTAAAGCAGTGGTAACGGAAATGGAGGGGAGGGATGTGTTAAGAACCAGTTGGAAGGTAGAATCATGAGAAGTCGGTGATTGGATAAATATGACAGAGGAAGGGGAGAGAAAGACATCCAGGACAACCCTAGCTTAAAACGTGAGAAATGGATGAGATAACATGGGAAGTTTGGCTTCAGGAAGAAGACTTCGGGGAGGTAAGCCTGTTGTTTCCATGTATAAAGGACTTTATCCCATGAAAAACGTGCTGGGTATGTTTTGTGTGGTACCAAAGGTTAACTCTAGGACCAGGGTTGGAAGTTAAGAAAAATTTTCTTGCATGGCAGGAAGAATTTTCTGAGATGCATTGCTATCCAAAAACTACCATGAGTGTTCTGCACGAGGTGGTGAGCTCATCAAGACAGCAACCAGGGTAACACTGGGTGGCTAGCCTAGAGGACATCTATAGAGGTTGACTGCCCCCCTCATCCCACTTCTCCTGGTAGCGTCCTGCTTGTCTTTGGAGAAACACCCTTTCTGCCTCTTGTCCATGGGATTCAGGTGAGATGCTCCACACTCCTGCTCCAAGGGTGGTCCGCGGTCCAAGTCTGCGCCGTGGAGAGTCTCAGAAATGGCCGTGAACCTCATCAGTGGGAAGCAGCCGCATAGCACAGGGAGATCAGCTCAGTGCTCTGTGACCACCTGGAGGGGTGGGATGGGGAGGTGGGAGGGAGACACAGGAGGGAGGGGATATGGGGATATGTGTGTGCGCGTATGGCTGATTCACTTTGTGGTGCAGCGGAAACTAACACAGCACGGTAAGGCAGTTATACTCCAACTAAGATGTTAAAAAAAAAAGAAAGAAAAGTGACCATCAAGTGAGCACATACTCCAAACCAGGCATATAAGGGTCCTCATCAGAATCTGTGGAGGAATCATAAGGAAGATTTGCACTCTTCCTGTGGAACCGCTATTGTGGTAGACAGAAAATAAGTGTGGAGGTACCCCGGGGGCCAGCCAGCTACAACCTAGGAAAAGTGGCCTGGAAATGAATGCAACACACAGGAAAGCCAAGTGGAGGGGAGGAGAGAGAGACAGAGAGACAGAGAAGGAGAGATTGAGACAAAGGGAAAGAGAGATTAGAGAATCAGAGAGAGAGAGAGGTTAAGAGAGAGGGAGAGAAAGAAAGAGAGGGAGGGGAGAGAGAGAAGAAGAGGGAGAGAGAAAAATCTAAAGACCTTTTCCAAGAGAACCCCGTGTATAGCTATCCCTCAGACTGGTTGTACCCCAAGAGTTCACCTCTGTATCTAAAAAGAAAAAACCTTTTTTGATCTTTAGCCAGCCAGTTTGAGATAGGTTTATTGTCATTTGCCGACCAAAGAATCCTTAACATGGACACTGTATAGGAAATTCAAGCATAAAATGAGAGATGGTTTCCAGACAAAAGAGCAATGTCAATGAAGCTTTGAGACCAGTCTATTTTTATAACAATTGGACATCTTTAGGTTAAAAAAATAAAAAATAATATTTGACATGCTAAAAAGATTAAAATAAACCTGGACAATAATAGTAACAAAGAAACCTTTCATCATAATGGTACTGAGAGAATTTAGCAAGCACCTCCCCAGGCATCAAAGGGGAACACATTTCTCTACTGGTTCCGGTGATTATTTTTAAAAATTATAGTACTTCCTTTCAGGAATACACTAACAAAAAAAGAAAAAAGAGACAGTAAAAGTTTCCAAATCTGGAACAACTGAATTGGAAAGAGATACGTATATATATGATGCCTTTCAATGCCTTTTAGCACCTCCCCCCCAAGGCCAAGAGCATACTAAGTAGAAATGAAACATGCATTATTACACTACTGGATCACTTTGAATAGGGGATATAATCTCATTACAAGCTCTAGTAGTCATCCAGATTACAATCTTAATTGCCAGTATAGGTAAAAGTGTAATAATATATGCTTTTTTTTTTGTAACAGCATAATTAAAGAAGAAATTTTTTCTGTAAGCAAGCCTTCTTCGCCTCAGGTTATGAAGACTTTTCCCCACATTTAAACGTGGAACTTATGTGGTGTCAATTCTTGGGAAACTATACAATATCTTAAGGATTTTCTTACATTTTAGCAAAGTCATAAAGGGGATCACTCTCTCCCCTCCCAAATTATCTTTTTCCTCCCTTCTCTTCAAATGCTGCTGTGTAAACAACGTTAGAGAATAAACTTTGGAAACAGAAGCTCTGTGCTCACGTGCTGAGGTTTCGTCGCTTTCTACTTCTGTTGACTTTAAGTAAATCAGTCAGTGTCTCTGGGACTCCGTCTTCATCCATGATATGGGACTGTAAATGTCTACTACACATGTGGACCAAATGGAAAAAAATGTGTACGTGTTTGAAAACTGTACACTATTACACCATTTTTTTTATTACACGATTTTTAAATGACTTATCAAGGGCTTGCTGCGAGTAGTGTATTGAGGTGACAAGTGTAGTCTATTTTTCACTCTTCTGATACAGAACCTCAGAGTTGGATCTTAAGTATTCCCGAATACCAGGTACATTCCTTTGAGTTAAGTAGCCATCCTCTTGCAGTATCCTCTTTAAAGCAGGTGCCAAGCTGCCATGGAGGAATGGATTTGAGCATGTAGCTAGAAGTAGTATGGCCAGGAATGGAAGCCAACTTTAGAGTCTTAGACAAGAAGGTATTAGCAGGTATGAATGAGGGTCAGCGGTGCAGCACACATGAGCTGATGATGGAAATCAGATCAAGTTGGAGGAATGAACATACACTCCATACCGGTGATAACCCGGAGCTAGGAACGTGTTACAGCCAGGGATCACTAGATGACAAGAGACACCGTGAATCTGGAAGGGAGAGGAAAGTCCTCAAGACTTGGGAAAGCTTTGGAACCTCTCTGAGTTATTAAACCTTTGGACACTGAGGGCCCTCAGGTGACTAAGAACAAGTTCTCAGAGTCATTACTGCTTTCTGTAGATCCCTAGCTCAGGAAAGATCCACGAGACTCAATTTGAATGACTGCATGAAAGATTAGGAGCATGATTGCATATGACTTCAAATTTCTCTAATTTTAACTACTCTTCTTGCCCTTCCCTCTTTCTGACTGTGATACTCAGTGCAGAGTCAGGATTAAGCACAGCCCCCATCAGAAGGTTAATAAATGTAAACTTAGATTTGTCGTGTGCCATGCACTGAGCTTGGCAAGGGAAATATAAACTGAAAAGACGGGGATAGTCTCTACCCTCACGGAACTTATGGCTGGCTGTGAAGACAGGCACTTACAAGTAATTCTTCAAAACACTGCTGTTGGTAAAGCGCTGGGAGTGAAGGGAGAGTGGACACAAAGAGGAGACAATTCACTGGGATGGGACTGATGGACACAGAGGTAGCAGCTGGAGGGAGAGCCTGGGTAGAGACCCCAGCCCTCAGGAGCATGGCAAGTGCAGTCAAGTTGCAATCCAGTCATCAGAGCTAAGAAAGATTTTCTCTGGGGAACAGCGTGAGACTTCAGCTTACAAAGGGTGATCGGGAGCAGAGCCACCATGAACGGCCACATCAGTGCGTACAGCTCCAGAGACCTCCATTCATGGCTTTGTAGCCAAAAAGACAGGGGTAGCAGATGTGTGCTAAGTTAGCCAAGGGGACTTTTTTAGGATAAGGCATGGAGGGGAGAACAGAATTGAGCTCCATGAATGTTATCTGGCCTATATGTTGGGTAGTCATGTACAAAAATCAACAATAACACAGCTAAGATTTCCTGACACCTACAATATGCCCACCTTATTCTAAGATGTACATATATCTTAGAATAAAACATTCAACATATGTATCTTAAAATAGATATTCATTTTTTTTGTGTGTAGAAGTATTTATTTAGTCTTCATAACGGTCCTATAAAATAGGTACTATTTTATCCCCATTTGACAGATGAGAAAACTGAGACTGAGAGCGGTACAATGAGCTGCCAAAGGTCAGATAGCTAGGAATGGGGCTGGGCAAAAACCAGAAAGTTTAGCTCCGGAGTCCATGAGAAAAAGTGCCTTGGGAAGGGAGAGTTAATCACCAAGGACCTAAGTGGTCCAGCAGAGAAGGGCTAAGAGAAGCATCCCTCCTCTCAGTTTGGGGACCAGCACATTTTGCTGTGCCTACGGGTCCTGGGGCACACAGCCATCCTCTCGGGAATAATGCAACAAAATCCTAATTCGGAACCCAACAGTTCATGAGATCAGGACTGTTGATACAGTGCCCTCTGTCAATCTGGAAAACACTGGAATAACTTGCATCTCACTGGCTGCTCCTGAGAAATGGTTGGGGTAGGGGCAGCTGACTGGTCCTGACAGGGGCCTCAGACAGCATCAACATAAATAACAATTCTGAACTGGAGTTAGCACTGGTCAGCTGTCCCAGAAGTCAAATTCAGGTCCAAAACATCTAGCCTATATTAACCTTTTACGTTTCCAAATTGCAACCTTAATCTCTTTCCATCAGCTTACTAATAATTGCATCAGAGACCCCACAAACCTATCACTATTCTCTCTGAGGCCCTGAGGCAAATCATTTGTGTGCTCTCTGATTGAGTGCCCTGTTAGTTAAGTGGGGAAAAGGGAAAAAGCTTCCTCACCACAGCACTGTGAGAATTCACAAGATACCTACACACTGCACTTTGGAGGTGTGTTATTCCCTTCAAAAAAAACTTGCCCCTTGATTATCAGGATGCGTGGGGTGTAAGAGGAAAGGGAAAGCCAAGGTTTGTCACCAAGTCTTGCTTGCATAAGCCTCTCATTCATTCATTCATTCATTTAACAAACAATTCTTGAGCACTTGCTATATGCCAGGCACTGTTCTAGGTGCTAAGGAGGCATTGGTGAGTAAAACCCACCTTCAAACAGCTCTTAAGCAGCTCAATGTCTGTTTAGAGCAGTGGTTCTCCATCCTGGCTGCACACTGCAATGGCCTGAGAGATTTAAAAAGTCCAATGCCCAGTGACCCCGCCTCAGGCCAATTAAATCAAAAATCTGTGAAGGTAGGACCCCGGCACTTGTATTTTTTAATCTCCCTAAATGAGTGTGTTACTAGAGAGAGTTGAGTACCACTGGTCCGGAATGAATGAATCGCCCTTTCCCTCTGCTCTTGGCAGAGCACTTCATTATAATTATAGGAGACCCTTGGCACCTACAAGAAAGATCCTTGTCATTTTGTCTATGTGAGTCAGGCGGCCATTTGTAGCTTCTTTAAGGCATGAGTTGGAACTCTTGAATTGGAAGCCTGAGTGTAGAAACGAAGTCATCAGCTAGTGAGTGACCCAGCCTGGGTGATTCTTTGGTATCCATGACTCCATGCCCTTTGAAGAAGGGATTCACGTCGATCTCCACATTCTCTGTGCGTAGCCAAGAAACTGACACTAAATAAGTGATCAGTTAATAAATGGAGGTGGGAATGAACACATTTTGCTTTGATTTACCTGGATCCCTTCTTCCAAGAATTCTCTCTACCATTTGAAGAACACCTCTTCCTCCTTCTCTCTATATCCATGTGGTTTTTGATAGGGTTACCCTCCACCTCTTGGCTCCAAAAGATGTCACCTGCCCCAGATCAGGCTAATGTGTAACACTGTATATATACTCTTTGCCTATGACCTATGCCAGGCCAGTTAATATCCGTCGTAACCTTTTCCTAGAACAATCAGACGTCACGTTTGCCCCTGGTTACTCAGCTGACATATGGTAACTTGGAGTTGCTGGCTGCTGGTGGACTTATTAGCCATCAACTGGGGATACTCTGGCTGAGGACAAGGTCGAGGTAGATTCCTGATGATCTGATGTGAACAACTTGATCCAGGTGGGCTTGAACATCTACTCTTGATCCTTTCATTATGTGGGTTGATAATTTTCCACTTTTGACATAAGCCTATTTGAATCAGATTTCAACTCGTATAGTCAAAAGAGTGTTCACTAATATACAAGTGAATGAATTATCTGCTCCTTACTCTTCAAGTAAGAAAACTTAAAGGAAACAAGCATGGCTTCTCCCCTTGCCCTCGAAATTATTGAGAAGGATATGGTGACAACTGAAAGCACTGATCTGTTTGTCTAAAAAAACTTTTTCCCAAAATATGCTCCCCAGAATATTAAATTTTCCCATATTCCTACAAGTTTAGGGTAAAACTGTTAAAAGGTTTCTATAGTGCAAAATTTCTCATACCTTAAGTGTATCAGTAAGAACTGTAGATCTTTCACAAAAGCTGAAATATACTGTATTTTCTCAGCTTATTTAAGTACAGGACTCTTTTTTGATCCTACGTCTCCTGGGACTAGAGTGTTGGGGGAAGTGTCGTTCAAGCTGCAACCTAAAGAATGTTCTTCTCTCTACCTGGAATATATCCCCACATGCTCACTCCCAAGCCTGTCCAATTACTACTCAGCCATCATGCCTCAGCTTTGGGTCTTCCACCTTCGGTTCTGGAATTGCTCCCTCTGGGAAAAGCCAGCCACCATGCTATGAGGACACTCAAGCATCCTTGCAGAGAGGCACTAAGGTGCCTGGCCAACAACCAGCACCAACTTGCCAGCCCTGTGAGAGTGCCCACGTGGACGGAGATCCTCCAGTCAAGACTTCAGAAGAATGAAGCTCCAGCCAGCATCAGACTACAATCCAGTGGGAGGCTACAAAATAAGTCTGTCCAGCGGAGTCTTTCCCAAATTTCTAACCTACAGAAACCATGAGACTCTAAATTCCTGAAAACTGAACTGCTTGGTGTTGTGTCACACTCTCCCCAACACACATGCATAGAGCACGCACGCACACACACACATGTACACACACGTGCACACACATGCACCTGCACACACAATACAAGGATCCTAATTACAGCACTGGAAACATAGAAGGCCCTCAACATTATAAAATGGATAACTAGTAAACTAATGAATAATATAAATTCTCTCTCTCTGTGTATATATATATGTACATAAATATATACAGATGTAGGGGCTGGCAGATCATTTGGATTATGAAATAAGAGAGGAGAAACACTCCTTCTAAGTTTTTCAATACTTAGGTCCTTATAAGGCTCTCAAGTAAGAATTCAAATATCTCACTGTGACAATGGCCCCAAACTTCCCAGTTTGGGAGCCCTGGTGTTAGCATTAGAGCAGCACAGTTTTAGGCAAGTGTCAAAATCTCCCTTGATCTCAGCCTCCTGTGCAGGAAACAAAGGAGTTAGACTAAGGTATTTTCAAAGTCTTGTCAACTCTAACTTCCAATGATGCCAAGATAGTGAGCTTGGTGAAGGTCTGGTACAAACAGAGCAAGGTGGGAATGGAACTCAGCTTGGCTTACCCAGGGGCCTTTTGTGATAGAACCGAGGAAGGAAGACTATGCCACCTGCTGAAATCCTGTCTGGGACTGGAGTTCATTCTCAGATTGGGCAGAGCTGATAGGTCTCCGGTCCTTAGGGAGCAGGTAGAAGCTGTCAGGACAATCGTCAGAGCTCTGGAGCACGCCACGATCCCAGGACTGTTTTGGTGGTGGTGTGGGTCTTTGTTCATGGAGATGGTGGTGGTATGGTCATCCACAGTCTCTGCAGCCTTAAGTCTCGGGGTCAGTCCTCAGAGAAAGGCTCCTGCCAATGGTCTCACGTAGTCAGCTCTTAACAGATACAACAGCTGCTTTCTAAGAACACAGTGTAGCTTTTAGGCAGTCTGCCTAGAAATTCTTTTGCACTGAATTCCTGGAAGAGGCTCCTTGATTTTCTCCACGCCCAAGACTCGGAGGAGCCCAGTTGGCCAGAAAGCCAAGAACCACACGCTGCCCCCGAGGTGATGGCATCTGTACGACCCAGGCTCTTGTGGGAGCGGAAGGGGCAGTTCTGCAAGGACCTGGTGAATGCAACAAAGGGAAGAAGAGACCACCATTCTGGCTTCATATTACGCTGGGAGAGTACAGTGGGCACTGCAGTTGGGTATTTAATGTTTGCTGAGTACTTGCGTTTTATCAGGTATGTTTCACCTGTATCTCATTTAATTCTTCTAAGAGTCCTGAAAGGTATGCATATTTTTAATTCATTTTATGATTCACAGAACATTGGGTCGAGTACCCAGAATGGTCTTGTCCCAGTCCAAGTCCTCCTTCACCACTAGGCTATCTTGCTTCCTAAACAGAGTCACTGAGGGCGTGAATGCATGTGTGTGTATACATGTGTCATAGAGGAAAGGGTAGAAAAGTAAATACATTCTAGAGCAGGGGCTGGCAAACTATGGCCCATGGGCCAAATCCAGCATGCCACCTGATTTTGTAAAGTTTTATTAGAACACTGCCATGATCATTGATTTACATATTGTCTATGGCTGCTTCCATGCTACCATACTTGAATCAACTAGTGCAACAGAGACCATATGGTCTGCAAAGCCTAAAATATTGACCATCGTGCCCTTTAGAGAAAAAGTTTGTAAGCTCTTGCTCTGTAAGGCCATGGTAATATAAGGTATTATTGCAACTGCAGGTCTGAGACTAGAAATATATAATTAAATTTTCTAGAGAGCCTTGCTAAAATACTAAAAAGAATTTGAAAGTTACCAAATAATATTCACAATTAACATCCATTTTCAGGACAAATAGGGCCGCCATAGTTCCTGTATTCGGGAAACAACCAGTAGAGCTGAAGCTATCAGTAAACTAAAACCAGACATTAAGTGGAGAGCCATCGTAAGTAAAGTAACTCTTCGAAGCGTTAAGTCTCACACCAAGACCTGAAGGAGTCAGTGGCATATTAATTCAAAAGAGCTGCCCCCCAACCCATTCTGTGTGGCGATTGAACCAGTCACTAAGGCAAGAAAAAATGCCGATGAGGTTGAATCAGTGGTAAGTGTCCCACTGCCCAATCACCCTCCTTCCCACGACCAGCCTGCAAGCTTGGAGCACGAAGCCTTTCATTAGAAGTCTTGAGATCAAAGTGCAAGGGAAGGGGGGATATCAAAGTTGGATGGAACTACTGAAGGACTCCAGAGATCAACATCATTCAGCAGAAATAGAAGCTCTGAGAAGGTGAGTGACTTGCCCAAAGTCATGTGGCCATGATGGGACAGAAGTTATCACCCACGTCCCCAAAGCCCAGAGCAGATCTTGCTCCAGTGTGAGTCTGAGCAGTGAGCGCACAAGAGACTTCTCACTGGCATCCTGATCTCTGCCCTAAAAGGACAATACAGGCCTGGATCAGTGTTTCCCAACCTTCAGACATTTCTGAAACACCTTTACAATTTTGACGGGTCTGTGGCCTGCACATACTAGCATTGACTTCATATATTTAATTGAGTCACTTTTGTTTTAATTTACTGTACAAAGAAACTATACCATTTCCATAAATGGAAAATCAGTGTCAGTTACCCTAAATAGAAAATACTATGTGACTATAGCAATGTTATTCAATTCGAGGTAGATAACACGGTTCGCCCTGTTCCTGAACCCTCTTCTTTCTTCCTGTAGAAAGAATGGAGCAAATGTTGGAAAGGTTTTAGGAACAACACCAAACTGAGGCTCTCTCCAGAAGGATAGAAAGAGAATTTTAAAAAGAGTAACTTTCTCAAAATCTCATACCATTAGTAGTAGTCTCCCCAGATATTTGGGAAACACTAAAACCAGACAATCTGATTTCATGAGAATTACAAAGCCAGCCAAAGAGTTGGGCATAGCGGGTAGAAAATAAGAAAGAAAGATCCCCTTCCTAAAAGGGATTAAATCCCTGTAGTTTCCTTGTTGGAGTCTCATGCATAGCAGACACATGATCGCTGTTTGTTCGCCCCAATGGGAGTGGCACTCTATGTACTTGAGTTGGATATCAGAGCCAGACCTGAATTCGGGTCCTGATTACCATTGTTTGACTGCATGACTTTGGGTGGGTTATGTATCCTCTCTGAGTCTGTTTTCTTGTGTATTAAAAGAATAGGCAGATTTGCAGCAACGTGGATGGACCTAGAGAAGTCAGTCAGACAAAGAAAAGTATCATATGATATCACTGATATGTGGAGTCTAAAAAAATGACACAAATGAACTTATTTACAAAACAGAAACAGACTCACAGACACAGAAAACAAACTCAGGGTCACCAAAGGGGAGCAAGGAGGGAGGGATAAATTAGGAGTTTGGGACTGACATTTTCACACCACTATATATAAAATAGATAAAGAACAAGGACCTACTGTATAGCACAGGGAATTCTACTCAGTATTCTGCAGTAACCTATATGGGAAAAGAATCTGAAAAACAATAGATATATGTATTTGTATAACTGGATCACTTTGCTGTACACCTGAAACTAACACAATATTGTAAATCAACTATACTCCAATATAAAATTAAATTTAAAAAATAATAATAAAAAAAGAAAAAACAGGCAGGAGTAATTAACGATAGCTATTAGACAGAATTAAATAGATAGCATATGAGAAAGTGCCTGATATATAGGTGGCACCCAGTAAGGTAATTTTCCTTCCTTCTCCCTTGTGCTTTCCCAGCCAGAATGGATTTCTCCTGTTTTTGAACTCCCTCAATACTATCTTTCCTTACCTGTTCTTAGAGCCCTTAATAAATGGGACATGTTGTAATTTTGAAAATGCTTTAGCTGTTTTCTGAGACAAGCAAAAACATCCAAAAACCCTCTCCCTACAAGTTCCACAAGCTGTCCAGTTACGAGACTGGGTTCTGTAGTTTGGGTCTGAGGATCCCTGACTGCTCCTGACCACCCCACAGTGCCCACCCTCATGGAATTCTAAGGGACTGAAAGAGGATATTTCTTTGCATCTTGAGTGTAGGCCAAGCTCAGCTCTAGGGACTATATATATTCTGTATTATTTAATACTCAAGATAACTTTCAACAATAAGGTTGAAACTTTATTCCCATTTTAGAGATGGAGAAAACAAGGCCCAGACATATTAAGTAATTTACTCAGGGTCACAGACTTTGTAGTGGGCAGAGTAGAGTTTGGACAGAAGTGTGTTTGATGTCACAGCTCTCTTCTTCCTTCTCTACCACAGAATAGCTGAATTTTGTCTCCTTCACTATCTCAATTGTCCTGTCAAAGACCAAGCCCCTGCTTCCTGGCTAATGAGAATAATTGGTCCTCATCCTCTTCAGCACATCCTTTCATGCGTCTGAGCACCTCACCTGGCTTAGTCTCTTCTGTAGACCCATGAGGCCCATCTTTCTCAACCTCCTCACGTAAATCCAACTCCCCAAACCTTTTATCACTCTCTACTGCTCTCCTTTTAACTGGTTCCAATCTCTCAGCATCTGCCAGAGTGTCCAGGACCAAAGGCTGTCTGCCAGGAGATCCGAAGCCATGCCAGCATTGAGTTGAGCTGTTACCTGGTGCATCGTGAACACGTGTCTCACTGATTCCAGCAATGAGAAGGTGTCAATGAATGGTTCAAGGTAAAAAGAGAGAGCATGTGGGAAACCTTGAAGAAGTGAAGAGTGCCACTCAAGCACTGGCAAGAAAGGTAGATAGAGGTAAGCCGTCTTGGGCACAAGTGCGAACATGGAACTCAAACCCATGCAACAAAAGCATCAAATGCTGAGTAAGAAGAAGGCATGTCCTAGGCACAAAGATGAGCAGAACTGAGATATAAAGAAGAATAGAAGACCTATCCCTTCCCTTAAGGAACTCACTGTCCAGCTCTCCACCAGCCAACATGGAAGCCACTTGCCACAGGTGGTTAGGAGTACCTAAAATGTGGCTGGTTGAAATTGAGATGTACTGTAAAATATACACAAAAGTTTGAAGACTTAAGATGAAGAAAATATGTGAAATTTTTACACTGATTGAACTGATTCATATTTTTAACATATTGGGTTAAATTAAAAATATTATTAAAATTAATTTCATCTATTTCTTTTTACTTTTTTTATATGAGGCTACTAGAGAATCTCAAATTGCATGTGTGGCCTACATTTTATTCCTGTTGGACAGTACTGGTCAATTCATCAAGGTGGGCATGGAATCAACACACAAAGCTAGTCAAATGATGACACATATTGAACTAGACACAATTCCCTATCATGGGGGGAGGGGCAGCACTCCAAGAGGGGAAAGTATAGCCATCACTTATTTACACAGTTCACATCGTTTCCACAACATCCATTTCCTGCCAAGTTTTTTTTTAACCCTTTTCTATTTCCCTTACATATGGTTAGATCAGAGGATAAATTCTTTGTGCACAAGATGACATTGTCTCCCATTTTCCAGTCACCCACCACCACCTCCCAGAAGTTACTGCAACCCTAGGCACAGAAGGAATGGCTGTAGAAGTGGATGTGACTCCAACACGTGTTTATCTAGGTCCTATTCCCCATGAGCCAGTTTCTGTGTGGACAAGTATCTGAATAGTAGAGAAAGCCTATTGATCTGAATGTAGAAGGAATAGAAACAGGAATATTATCAAAGAGAGAGGCAGGAACATTTACTGCTTACTATACATCAGGCTCTTAGCTGGGTGCTTAATGTATAATAGCTGACATGGGCTTTAAAATAAACCCTTTAAGAAAGCTAATCTTCTCCTGTTTTACAGATGAGGAAACTGAGGTCCTAGAGGTTACATAACTGCCCTAAGTTGATGCAGTTAATAAGAGGGCGGGGCTGAGAAGAGATCGTGTCTGCCTGACTTCAAAGCTCAGAAATTTTCCATGATGAAACACTCCACACAAGGATTTCAGCTTCTACTTTGGATAATACTGCTGACTATTGTACAGAGCAATTTGTCTGAGTGTTTGGGGGATAGGTGTTGTGTAAGTACCCACATCCTCTCTATAGAGGGAAAATCCAGAGGGATACAGGCCGGATGACTCTGCACCCTTCTGGTAAAGAGCAGACTGCCTTTGTGACTCCACATTGGGTCCTATCCCATAGGTTCACGCTGTTTAGACTCCCAAACCCGTAACCTAAGACTTGGAAACCAGACAGTGGAGGAGGGAGGAAAAGAATATTTTTGTAATTTTGCTACAAGAACTTTCCAAGAGCTATTTCGGGAGGTAGGGGGTGTTGACACCAGGCTGTCAGAGAGAGAACAGGGAAGAACTCTAATTTGGAAACATTTTACACTGTGTGCTTGACAATGCATGCTATGTGTCAAAAAAAAAAAAAAACAACAGTGACAGGGGCTCAGACCGTGTAACTGAATACGGGCTGGTTCATTGGTGGCCTGGTTAGCACAATAATCCCACCTAACAAAAGGTGATGTGGGGGATTGGTTGTTGGGATTCAAATCCCAGCTTTGCCACTTGCTATCCAAGTGACTTTGAATAAATCAAGCTCTATGTATCTCATTTCCTCATCTAGAAAATGTGGGCAGTAATGCTCTCTGTCTCATGGAGTCATTATGAGATTTAATTCAAGTTCATATACACAATGTGTGTTCAACAGTCGAAGTGGTAGTTATTAATCTTATCATCATTTTTAGTGGGCTATCTCAGCAGGTAGCTCTGTTACAGTATATGCAACAAAGACAGGGTAAAACTAGGGTAACGCTATTCAGAAACACATTCTCTTCCCACCAATTGCATGAAAGTGATGAGGTTTTGTTCTTATGTCTACAGTAAGGAAAGAAGTAGAAAATGTTGGTAGACTATGAAGAAGACCAACGAAGGCATGAAGGGACAAGAAACCAAAGAAAGGAGTTATTAAGAATGTAAACCGTGGGCTTCCCTGGTGGCACAGTGGTTAAGAATCCACCTGCCAATGCAGGGGACACGGGTTCGAGCCCTGGCCTGGGAAGACCCCACGTGCCGTGGAGCAATTAAGCCCATATGCCACAACTACTGAGCCCAGGTGCTGCAACTATTGAAGCCCGCAAGCCTAGAGCCCATGCTCCGAAACAAGAGAAGCCACCGCAGTGAGAAACCCATGCACTGCAGCGAAGACCCAACACAGCCAAAAATAAAATAAATTAATTTTAAAAAAAAAGAATGTAAACTTTACATACGATGGGCTCTCACATTTTCTAAGTTAGTGTGATCACAATCTTTCCCCATCTCCATAACCCTTTTGGTTCTTCTTTCCCCTATACAACATACTTTGAAATGATGTATCCAATAAGTCCTTATTAAGTAATAATTACAGACCTCAGTATCATGTGTTACTTAGAGATGGGACTAACTGCTCAACAGAGCTCCTGAAAAGATTGAAAGCACCATGTTATCTCGAGTTGATAGAATTCTCTTCTGAAGGATAGTGCGGTAGTGTGAACAGGACAAAATGCTCAGTGGGTTCTTCAAGAACCTGAAGCCAATTAAATCCATCACGAATAGCAGGCTGAAATAAGAGTGTCAGGAACCACCATATCTGGAGCTATTTCTCTTTCCTTGTTTTGTCAGAAAGAGCTCAGACGTAAAGCTCAGAGTAATTGCAGAGCTGGACAACAATTTTCAGATTGATGGTGTTTGGGCCCTAAGCTATAACTATTTAACAGGCGATATCTGCACTGAAAAGCTATTTTCTTATAAAGTAGTTTTATATTACATCTTGCTTGTTTCTAGCACTTATGAGAAAGGTAAACAGAGGAGGGAACAAAAAAGAAATCACACTCTCATTATTGTTCCCTCCAAGGATGTGTATGCCTCTTCTGCATGATTGGGGTTCAGTGGACAAATGGGAATTTCTTCAATGCAGTACCACCACGGCCACTCATCACAGCATGGCCGTAAAATGTTCCATTTCACCATGTGTAAAACGAGGCTAAAAGCACTCGCTCTTGTTATAAGGTTTGTGGATCAGGTCTGCACCTCCAATTTGTGCTTATTCTTTCCCTCTCTGAGAGCTACAACTAAACAAACAACAAAGCAATCCTGGTTGAGATCATGAGTTTTAAAGCCAACTTTAAGGTCTGGGTCCCGGCTCCATCATCTCATAACTCTGTCACCCTGGGGAAGTTCCTTCTCTGAGTTCCCTCCTCTGTAAGGCAGTTGTCATGAGGACTTCAGGAGGTGCTAAGTGATGGGCACAATGTCTGACAAATAGTGAGCAGTAAATTCGTATCAGCTATATGCTCATTTTTATCTGATGAATGAAGCTCCGAAAAGGTCAACACGTCTTTCATGGGTGTCAGTAGAGAGGATGAACCAAAGTATTTGAGGCATTGTGTCCTACTGCCCAAGGCAACGGCCCATCAGGAGAAGCCCTTGATACAAATTCTTCTTCTTTGAATGTCACAGGTCACCAGGCTACGTGATTAAAGCCAACATCCTGGCTCGTCTTGCTTGAACTTAACCCATCCCCACACCGCTGCTCAGGGCACATGGAAGGGGAAAGTCACTTCCAGCTCTGTCTGGACCTCCAAATGTGTATGTTGAGAGGAGGGAGAGGTCTCACTTGCTCACCCCTACCTCACTCTAGCCTCTTCCCACAGGACCTGACATCGCCAAGAATCTGATCTCTGATCATCCACGCCCACTTTCCTGCTTGGAGGAAGTTGGCAAAGACACTTTTTATCATACAAAGGGGCTCACGCCAAAGGAGAGACCTGCGTTAGGCTTGGGAGGCTGATTTTTTTTTTTTACCTTTTATTTTATAGCAGAGTAGAGCCGATTAACAATGTGGTGATAGTTTCAGGTGCACAGCAAAGGGACTCAGCCATAGATATTCATGTATCCATTGGGAGGCTGATTTTATTATCTAATTATGGAAGTGCTAGATGCAAAGGAGGCCAGCACGGTTGAGGATGCCAGTGGATTCACCAAGCCAACAATGAAAACAACTCAAAAACCTCAGGCCTGACCCTGGTGGCCCTCATGCTTTGGGTCCACTAATCCAGAGTAGTCTCCCCATCTCAAGATCCTTAAATTAATCACATCTGCAAATGCTCTTTTTTCCATGTAAGGTTACATATCCACAGGTTATAGGGAGTAAGATGTGGACATCTTTGTGGGGCCGTTTCTCTGCCCACTACAATTATTGATTACAATCCAGGAGATAAATGAGATCATCTAGAGGAGATGTTTGGATCTAAAAGAGACATGAGATGAAAACAGAGCTTAAAGAAAGCATATAAATGAAGGGTTAGCAGAGAAAGAAAAAGAAGTTGCAGAAAAACCAAGTGGGAGTTCTATCCCAGAAGCCTTCAAAGAGAAAATTTCCAAACTCTTAAGGCACAGAGTTAAATTCTCAGAACTTAGGAGAGGGCAGAGGGATGCCATGTCATGTGGGAGCCCACCAGCGACCTTAGCAAGAGGGAGGTATGGGCAGGGGGTGGTGGTGGCGGCAGAAGCCACACTGCATGGTCTGGCTCAGCCCAAACCCGCTGCTCAAGGGAAACCTCCCCACTGCCTCTTACCTCCACCCATCCCTCCAGCCAGTGAACTCAGCTCATCGGGATACAACGAGCGTGCAGCTGTCTCTTAGACATAATTTGAAAAGTCAGGAGTTAGCCTTGGGAAAAGTTGCTTCAGACAGCAAGAATATTTTAGCTCAGGGAGAAATATGTTCATCAGATGAAAGGGGCGGGAACCAGGAGTGGGAGGGAAGCAAGGTTCCCTCGGTACCTCCTGGAGCCTCTGCATCCATCGTTTTATTTTATCTGTCATCTTCTGACACTAATGGCATGACTGTTCAATGAATATTTAATCATGGAGGGGTTCTCTTCCCTGCCATGCCTTCAGTCCCCTGGCTCAGGCCTTTCTAAAGTCAAAACTCTACTTTTCGAATGCCAAAAATGACACCTTCCCATCTCCATGCTGGCACCATGGCACAGACTTTAGTTTGGGCTCTGAGCAACAGACGGCTGGTTAGGCAGCAAGGGACAGTTCTCAAAGATACGAACTGATGGAGGCCTAGATTACCCCCGAGAGGACCATTAAACCCCAGAAGCCATTTGGCAGTTCTGTTGAGCCACCTGTATGCAGAGGCCGCTGCCAACAAAAGCGTCTCAGTTAGGTTCACACACAGTGATTTCTCCCTGATGCACTCACTGACCTGCTCGAAATGCCGGGGAGAAGAACTCGAGCACCCACTGAGCGATGGAGAGAGAAGCAAGTCTGGGGAGATCACAGGGGAATCTTTCCTCCACTTCCATTTGGGTAGGAGAGGGAATGCAACGCCCCTCTTCGTAGGATGGCAGGAAGGATCACTAACAATAGGCAACTGGCCTCATTCTAGCCCTTACTGCACAACATCCCATGCCACGCCCACCCGGAGATGTTGGGCTACTTTTATCCCATTGTTAGGTAGGTGGAGATTCAGCCTTAGATAGGTTTAGCAAGTCCCTGAGGTGCAACAGCACCGAGGTTCAAGGTTCAAGCCGCGTCTGTCTGACTCCAGGGTTGCTGTGGGTACTCACCACAGTGCATTGGTCCTTGTAGGGACAGACTTCCAGGTCCTTAAGCACAGGGGCTCTGTCCTGTCCTGCTTGTCATTTTATCTGACAAACTCCCCATCCACCCACCAGTCAAGCAGTGGACCAGGCACAATGGGCAAGTTTCTTCTCCACTCTGAGCCACCAGTTCTTCATCTGGAAAATGGAGTTTAAAAACACCCACCACATGACGACACAAATTCCATCCTGTTTCCATGAGAGAAGACAAGGCCTGCACGTCTATGCCACAAGGGCTGAGTGAGCATAGCTGTGGGTGCTAGTCTGTGAGCGGTGCACAGACAATTAGGGAGATGCGAATAATTAGAGGCTCAGCAAGAAGACGTACAGCGGTGCTTCTAAGCCCTACTAAGTGCTTTTACCGTGCTTGCTGCTGTGTTAATTGCTTTGCGTGCATTATCTCATTTAATAGGTGTTTGTGTGTGTGTGTGTGTGTGTGTGTGTGAAAGAGAAAGAGAGAGACAGAGAAGGAACATTCCTGCTGGGTAGACAGCAGGAGCAAACGTTCTGAGGTAGGAATGTGCAATGCATGTAAAGAAGACTGAATACGTTCAGAACATTCTTTTACTTCCTTGCTTAACAAATATTTATTGACATCGTCTATGTATGAGGCAGAAGGGAAAGGGCAAAGAATCAGAAACGGTCCAGGAGGGAGCTTGGTAACAAACACTTTGATATCACAATAACTGTGATAAAATTACAAAGTTAGTAAGCAAGGACACGAGATCGTGGCGACGTAGGGGGCTCGCCTTGTCTGGAAGGATAGGGAAAACTTCTTAGAAATAGAATCTGTGCGAATGACAGTTAGGGCTTCTCCCCTCCTGGATACGGGGTAAACATTAGTTTAACAATCAGCTCCTGAGGGAGGTTAGTCTTGGAATCAAGCCGCCCCAGCACCGGGATGAAATCAAAAGCAGGAACTAGCCTGCAGCTTCATTTGTAGCCAGAAGATGTGGCATCAATCAAGTGAGACTCAAAACAGGGCTGCGACTGGAAATCTCAGACCAGGGCCAAGAACACAGAACTCCCAGGAGGGTGCCAGGCTCGGGGAAGAAGCACCGTGCATTTGTGTAGCTCCAGTACCTTTTCCAGACACTTTAACTACGGATGTTTAACATGCATTACCTCATCTGAACCTCATGACAAACAGCAGGGAGGTGGGAGTGGCCAGAAATATCCTCACCTGACCCAGAGGGGCCGGACAGGAGGGCTCTCCCAGACGGACCCAGCTCCTGGGATTAGATATGGGACTTTCCACCCTCAACCAAGGCCCCAGACACAGACCACGGCCATCAAGCTGCTACCGAAACTCACGTGCTACTTATTTTTCAGTTAATAATAACCATATAAAGAATGCTTGCCTCGTGTTTCATTTTTATTTTCCAAAGCACTCTCCTTTCTATTATCTCATTGAAGCATTCTCAACAACTCTGTTATAAAAACCAGAAAAAACAACGACAACAACAGAACCCCACAAGGCTCAGACATGTCATTTGCCCAAAGCTACTCAGGTAAAACAATGGAGGAAAGAGTCAGGTGTTCTTCCAGAGAACCCCTTCCTCTCTTTGATACACCCCATCACATTATCCCTTAGTCCATTTATTCAACAAATATTTACTGAGCAACTCCTCTGTGCCAAGCACTCTTCCAAGAACTGGAGATGCAATTCTTTTAAGGAATTCACAGGAGCAAACACCCTGATTCATTCTTGAACCACATGGTCGGGGCTATAACCAGGGTGGCAGCAAAATGCTAAGGGTTGGGGTACTCTGAGGAAGCAGCAGCAAAGGCTGGGTGATGGGGGTATAGGAAAATGGGGAGGTTCCCTAAAAGAGCTGGCACCGGGGCTAAGACGTGACGGAGAGGAGGAGTTTTCCAGGCCAACCAAGAAGTGCAAGTATTTGAGGCAGAAAGGACAAGAGCACAGATGTGGCCAGGCTTGACGATTCCAGGGAATGTGGCTAGGAGCGGGGACAGGGGACAGATGAGAGAGGAAGCTGGGGAGGAGGAAGCTGGACTTGACAACAGAAGCAAAGACAACCAGGGAAGTGTTTCCAGCAAGGGACTGCCACATTCCACTTTGCGATTTGAGGAGACAGGCCATGTGGGATTTGGAATAAAAAGTGGGGAAGGAGTCTGGAAACTGAAAACTCAGGTAAATGATGAGAGCAACAGTGCAGAAAGGATATCGCCTCTGAGAGAAATCTGAGGCTGCAATGAACAGAATTTAGTGATGAATTGGATGAGGTTATGTGAGGTGACAGCAAGCCTTCTACCTTGAGAGGCTGGGAAACCAGTAGGGGCATGGAGAACACCCAATTTCTCAAACACCCAAGGACACACACACAATGCAATAATACGAGACAGATGGAAACATACCCTCGTGTTAGCTGTACTTAGCCTTGAATGACAAACTACTTTCCAGAAATTTCCAAATGTTCTAAAATGAACATGTATCAATATAATAATCAGAAACGGTAACATTTTAAAATTACTACCCATAATAATAGTTACATTTTTGAACAACTACTACATCCTCACATTTTTATGAGGTAAGGGACATTATCCCCATTTTACAGAGGAAAAGCTGAGGCTCAGAGAAGTGAAGTAACCTTCTCGACCACATACATCTATTAAGCAGCCAAGTCATGATGTGAGCCCATCATCTGTTTGACTCAGACACTAAGGTCTGACTGAATACCCAGTGCTGTCATAAAAAGGACCTGAAAGTCACTGAAGAAAGTTTGAAGCATCCAGCAGGCAATTGGAGGGGTCAGATGGGCAGGTTAAATTTTGGAGCTAGAGGAAATTCCTCACAAGATTCAGGAATTGTCCCCACAATGAAGGGAAAAGGAAACTATCCAGGGATAATGTATGACCTCAGAAGACTAAGAAACTGCCCAAGACCACTCAGTAAGCAAAGAGAAGTAGCAGGGCAGACACAGGTAGCCTGGAAGCCGAGGCGAAGGAGAATTTCGGTGAGCTGAGAGGGAGCTAGTGGAATGGAGTGGCCTTTGCGTGCAGTCTTGTGATGAACTTGACAGAGAATGAGCCAGACGGTACCGGGTCAAGGTGGGAAGGAAGGAAAGTCCTTTCAAGAACGGAGTTGATAGGGGCTTCCCTGGTGATGCAGTGGTTGAGAGTCCGTCTGCCGATGCAGGGGACGCGGGTTCGTGCCCCGGTCCGGGAAGATCCCACATGCCGCGGAGCGGCTGGGCCCATGAGCCATGGCCGCTGGGCCTGCGCGTCCTGAGCCTGTGCTCCGCAACGGGAAACCTAAGCTCAGGAAGTCTAAGCCATTTTCTCAGTTCTACAGAGTTTTACAGCACCATCTCAATTTCATGTAAAAAATCCATTCACACCACATACAGACAAACGTCTAGAAGAATACATTTCGAAGTCTTAGAAGTAGTTGTCTTTGAATAGTGTGATTTTTAACTTTATTAGATTATCCGTGTGCTTTGATTTCATCTTATGCATTGCTGATACATTAAAAGTATTTTTTTAAATAAAGCTTTCTCAAAGCACCTTAATAAGCCCTTGGACTTGACCTTTTTCAGGACAAGCCCAGGGGTGTCATCTCCTGGATGGAAGCACAAACAAAATATCTGCCAGGCACGTACCAAGGGTTGCATACTTGGCATGACCTTGTCTGAGAGATGAGATTCCCACACTGTGGGGTTGAATCAGACATCAGGCCAAGCAGAAGAACTGACATTGGCTGAGAAGTTCCTGGATGTGCCACGTCACGGTGGGGGCATGAAGAGGCCAGGAAGTCACCGAGCACTGTGCCTTGGCATTTGGTGTACAGAACCGTGACCACAAGCCCCAGGTCAAAAATACTGCCTACCTCTTTTGACAGAAGAAACTTGATGCTGGTCAAAGGTCCTTTCTATCTTCTGAAACTCCTCCAAGACTTTCATAAACCAGTTCATACTTTAAACACATTAAGGGCCTCTTAGAATACAATAGCATCTCTCCTGAGATCACACCCCTAGCTTATGAAGTTTTAAATTGGAGTTTTTATTAATGGAAAGGGAAATGCAATCATTTTAATGCAAGTTGAAATGTTTAAATAGCAGGTCTTGAATTTGCTTTCAAGGAAACATAAATAAAATGTAGGTTCAAATTCAGCTGACCCTTACTGAGAACAGTGCCTGGCATTGTGCCTAGCTCTTTGCCATAAATATGCATTTCTGTCTTCCCAGTACTCACCCTGCCTTCCTCTGTCAACCCCAAACCAGGAGGAGCCAGACAGCGTTGTCTGAACTCAACGGCCAAGTTCACCCAAACTCTAGTTGACCTAGGTTGTGCAGTGTATCTGGGTCAGGAGTCAGGAGACTAGCTAGCAGGGCGTCTTGGGACCAGCCTCCACTTAGCCACCCATAGCACCAGGAGAAGAGGCTGAGGAATGTGAGTAGGCATCTCTAAGACCCTTCCAGCCATAAGCTTCTGTGTTTCTTCAAGTCGCAGATACAGACATGTCCCTTGTTACATCAGAGCCGCCCTTCATCTGTCATCAGACAGCCACACACCCACAAATTACCCACCGGGAGACACAAAAACACACCTTCACACACCCATGCTGAGCCCACCCCCCTGCAGCAAACAGCCCCACCCAGGCTCCCACACCAGGAGAAACTACCAGCATCGGTGTCAGACCCCAGCAGCTCCCAAGTGGTGGCTGCTCTCAGCTCTTCCAGACAGTTTAAGATATATATTCCCCTCACTGAAATTTCCTTCTCATGAAAGGAGGGTTGACGCCTCCTCCACTCGTTGCCTCCTCTCTATCTGGAATTTAACCCTATTTATTTTAATTACCTTTTTACCTACTTATATATTCCACCAGATTGTGGAGAAGAGCTGTGTGTCATTTTATTTAGTGTTTCGGCTCCAGTAACTAGCTCGGAGCCGGGTGTAAAGGAGTGTGTGCTGGGCATCTACATCACCTCTCCAGGACCACTCGTTGTTGATGAAAGACGGCCCTGTATTCTGAGACTTCTCCCATTGCGGGGGGGGGGGGGGGTCTATGTCCCCTTCCCTTCAGTCTGGGCAGACAGATGTCATTCTTTTTATCCCTAGTTTATAGAGAAGAAACCGAGGGTCGGAGATGTGAAGGAACTTGCCCAAGGTCACTCAGCTATTAGGGAGCTGAGCCAAGATTTGAGCCAAGTCTGTCTAACTCCAAAGTCCAAGCCCTCCATAACCACTTGTGTATCTCTCCTCCTAAACAAAAGTGCTGAGGGTACATGTACGTGTGACATGGAGGGAAGTGTAGAAAAAATATATACCTCCTACGGCAAGGGTTAGTGAAGTACAGCCCACGGGCCAAATTCAGCCTGCATTTATAGATAACATTTTACTGAGATGCAGTCAAGCTCATTTCTTTACGTGTTGTCTGTGGCTATTCTCACATGACCGTGGCCAGGTTGAGTAGCTGCGACAGAGACCACGTGTTCGCAAAGTCCGAAGTCTTCACTATCTGGTCCTTTACTGAAAGTTTGCTGATGTCTGTCCTCAAGGACCAGGGTAAAGTATCACTGATATCCCAGACTCAAGGACACTACAGACCTCATTTTTTTCCCACCCCAGTGCATGATTTAAGGTGACCAACTTGTCCCAGTTTGCCTGGAACTTCCCTGGTTTTTTCAGGGAAGACCCCTTTCCTGCCCAGTTCTGGGCAAACCAGGACAGTTGGCCACCTTAGTTCTAGATCCTGCAGCACAGACTCCAGGTGAGGGCACGGCCCCGCCCCACCTGCAAATGCCCTACGCACAGCTTCCCTAGATACCGATGGGGAACTGGAGGCCCTGGGCACGGGAAGGCATTTCCTCTTTCTCCCACGTCCTGCTCCAGAGCTGACCCAAGGCAAGGCTGCCCTGTTAATGAGCTTAATTAGATTTTGCCACCTGCGCCTTGAGTTCATTGTCCCCGTCAACGCTTCACCTTCTGAGAGCCAAGAAAAATTCCTGGAGGAAACAATGATGACACCCTGTCTGGGCTGAGTCCTTCCTTCCCGCTCCCTCCCAGCCTGGAAAGGCACACACATTGTCCTGCCTTTACGTACCCCAGGACCATAGGAGTTATTGTAAATAATGCAAACTTCTTAAGAATTTGCATTTTAATAAAATCAAGGACCTACTGTATAGCCCAGAGAACTATATTCAATATCTTATAATAACCTATAATGGAAAAGAATCTGAAAACGAATATATATATGTATAATTGAATCACTTTGCTGTACACCTGAAACTAACACAGCATTGTAGATCAACTATACTTCAATTAAAAAATTAAAATTAAAAAAAATTTAGATGCACAGCAAAGGAAACCATAAACAAGACCAAAAGACAACCCTTAGAATGGGAGAAAATACTTGCAAATGAAGCAACTGACAAAGGATTCATCTCCAAAATTTACAAGCAGCTCATGCAGCTCAATAACAAAAAAGCAAACAACCCAATCCAAAAATGGGCAGAAGGCCTAAATAGACATTTCTCCAAAGAAGATATACAGATGGCCAAGAAGCACATGAAAGAATGCTCCACATCAAAGATGTAAAAAAAAATTTAGGAAGTTGCATTTTAATACTGAAATAAAGTTTGGGGTTTTCCAAGTTGTTTTTTAACCATGTAACTTTTCATGTTCTCGGGATGTGTATGAGAGGAACGGGGTAGCTGGGTGATGTGTATATGCATTGTCTGCAAATTTGTTTTCAGAAGCACAAACTTTTAGAGGCTAATAGTCAGCCACAGGGGCCTCTCACCTTAGAGATTTGCTTCTAGATGTGCAGGGATCAATGTAAATGAGGTTGTGGGGACTAGCCACTGGTTAGTGTAATTACCTGACGTGGCACTAACCAGCTGGGGGCAGCTGAAGCTGGGAGCAAAGCAACACCCAGATGCACCTGTCCCTGCACTGTTAGCAGAGGGAGGCCAGAGCTGCGTAAACAGGACCAAGAGCAGTGCCTCTTGCCTTCCTGCCAGCCTTGAGCGCTGGGCTGTGAAGACAAGGAATTCTCAAAGGATGGGATCAGCTTCTGCAGTCCCAGGTACAGAGCCCCAAGAAGAGAGAAAAGACTAGAACATGGTTAGTAAACTACAACCGGCAGGCCAAATGTGGCCTGCCGCCTATTTTGGTACAGTCCACAAGCTAAGAACGTTTCTCACATTTTTAAATGATCAAAAAACTCAAAAAAGAAGATTTTTTAATGTGTAAAAATTATACAAAATTCGAATTTCAGTCCCCATCAGTAAAATGTTATTGGAACGCAGCCAAGGCCATTCGTTTTTGTTTTGTCTATGGCTGTTCACCGTTTTACAGATGAAGAAACTGAGGTCCAGGAAAGTGAAATAAATAAGTTATCCCCAGATAGGCTGAGCCCAGATCTACCCGTCAACAGAAACATTGTAACTCTGACGAGTCTTTCTCTTTTTTTAATAGTTCTATATATATTCTATATATATACATATTTATACATATTTATATCTGTACTTATATTTTTATATATTTTTATAATTATATATATTAACATACATTTACAAATATACTTATATATGCTTATATATTTTTAATATATATTTATATATATTTATATATTTTATATATTTATTAATATTACTTATGTGTATTTATATTTTTTAATATACTTATATCTATTTATATCTATATTTATATATATTTATATATTTTATATATTTATTAATATTACTTATGTGTATTTATATTTTTTAATATACTTATATCTATTTATATCTATATTTATATATATTTATATATTTTATATATTTATTAATATTACTTATGTGTATTTATATTTTTTAATATACTTATATCTATTTATATCTATATTTATATATATTTATATATTTTATATATTTATTAATATTACTTATGTGTATTTATATTTTTTAATATACTTATATCTATTTATATCTATATTTATATATATTTATATATTTTATATATTTATTAATATTACTTATGTGTATTTATATTTTTTAATATACTTATATCTATTTATATCTATATTTATATATATTTATGTATACTTATATATACTTATATAAATATTTATATATATATTTTATATATTCATATATACTTATATACATAAATATATATGTATTTATATACAATTTTTTTTTGGCTGCTTTGGGTCTTTGTTGCTGCGCGTGGGCTTTCTCTAGTTGCAGTGAGCAGGGGCTCCTCTTTGCTGCGGTGTGTGGGCTTCTCTTTGCCATGGCTTCTCTTGCTGCAGAGCACGGGCTCCAGGTGTGTGGGCTCCAGTTGTGGTTCATGGGCTCAGTAGTTGTGGCTCGCAGGCTCTAGAGCACAAGCTCAGTAGTTGTGGCGCACGGACTTAGTTGCTCCGAAGTCTTCATCTTGAAGGAGGCAAAGAAGCTGCCTCTCAGGTGAGTGGATGGGTGGGGGCAAAAATACGGACGACCAAGATGAACACAGGCCTGAGACACAGCTCACCTTTAATCAGTGAACAATGGGAATCTAAAGCAGAATGTAGGGGCTTTCCTGGTGGCGCAGTGGTTAAGAATCCACCTGTCAATGCAGGGGACACGGGTTAGAGCCCTGGTCTGGGAAGATCCCACGTGCCTCAGAGCAACTAAGCCTGTGCGCCACTACTACTGAGCCCGCATGCCACAACTACTGAAGCCCACGCTCCTAGAGCCCATGCTCGGCAACAAGAGAAGCCACCACAATGAGAAGCCCACACACTGCAACGAAGAGTAGCCCCCGCTCGCCACAATTGGAGAAAGCCTGTGCACAGCAATGAAGACCCGATGCAGCCAAAAATAAATAAATTAAATAAATAAATTTATAAAAAATAAATAAAGTAGAATGTACAAACAGGAAAAAATAAATAAAGTAGAATGTACAAACAGGAGAAGAGAACTCAACAAAGGCAGAAAGAGACATTAAAAAATACTCCATGCAAGCCCTTCATTTTATAGGAGGGGAGAGGGAAAATAGGAGAGAATTTGCCCAAAATTATCCAGTCAGTCAGAATGAGATGTCGAAACCACCACATCATCAACCCCAAGAGATGGGAGCTGGGGGCTGCTGCAGAAACTGAGCCAGAAGACAATTCACTAGCAGGAATGAGCTCTGGCCGGTGGATTCCAGTTCCACTTGGGCAAAGTAGGAGATAATCCGTGAGTCAGAGGCCAAACTGAGACGGATCCACTGCCCTTATTTCCCCAAATTTCCAGAAGATAAAATAAATTTAGTATTTGACCAGTGAAACAATATTTGTGAAATAAATTGTGTATATAAAACTGTGATCTGTTTGGAAAGGAAATGTTATGAGAAGGACCCAACTTCAGAGCCCACTATTTGCAGTTAGAACCCGAGAGCCACTTACTTTCTCTGTGCAAGCTGTACTTTCTTCTCCAGTTTTTTTTTAAATTTTTAATTGAAATATAGTTGATTCTCTTTCCTTCTTAACACTCAGTAGTATTCCAAGGCATGAGTGTGTGCCCATGTGTTTATCCATTCCCTGTATGAAGGACATTTGAGTTTCATTTCGTTTTTGGCAATTATGGAGAAAGCTGCTATCAAGATCTTGCTCATTTTTTTGTGTGTTTCTTTGTTTTTTCTTTTGTCCGCGCCACGTGGCTTATGGGATCTTTGTTCCCTGACCAGGGATTGAACCCGGGCCCTTGACGTTGAGAGTGTGGAGTCCTAACCACTGGGCTGTCAGGGAATTCCCTTTCCTTCTCCAGTTTTGATTGACCAGAGAATCCGAGAGTGGAGGACAGAGAAGAGAGCCATGTGCAGAGGTCACCAACCCCAGAGCAAGCATCAGTTATGCATCGGGCTCCCTGGGTGCACTGTCGTCTCTCCTCCTGATTAGGATCCTGACAGGCAAAATGATTCCCATTTTACTCATGTGGAAACTGAGGCTGAGGTTGACTGTATAACCACCCAGTCATGCATCTAGAAAGAACAAGCTCCAGATGCCTCCGTACTGGAGGAGGGTTACAGTGGGTAAATACAGAAAGGACTTCTTTCGCCTGGACCAACTGGATTCCTCTTAGCTTGAAAGACATGGCCAAATCTTGCCTCCCTGGCAGAATGTCTTCAGGACACCTTCTGTCTAGCTCTGATGGCTGAACCCAGATTACTGGGGGGAGCCTTCGGCCCTGGAGAGTTTATGCTCAACAGAGGTGGATAAAAGTGCCATAATTACCATCAGATGACCCAGATTCCTACTTGAGGTCAAATGCCACCACAAATGTCTTTTTGATACAAGCTCAAGGAGCTGATAATGTAAACCTTAATAACCCAGGCAGGGCACTTTTCATCTCCCTGTGAGCGAGGACACTCATCCCAGGATGAAATGGGCCGCAGGGAAGGGTTTGCAACCCACAGCTCCAAAGGTTCCCGAAAGATAAGCCCACGCCTTGTGCAAAGTTATGACAGGAAGCCCCACCAGGCCCTTGTGATAAGCTCTCCAGGCCCATGGCCGGGGACTGACAATTGTTTGGCAAAGGGGTGGTGTCCACTGCTTCAACTGTGACTTTGGACCAGAGAGTTGTAACAGACATAGGTGCCTCTGGCCGGTAACAACATTCTATCTGATGTTAGGGCCAGGCTGAGATTGCTTCAAGAGGGAAATAGATACTATTAAATCCCTACTTGGTGTGAGTGACAACCTAGTGGCAGGTGACAGCCCTGGATACATGTCAGAGGGATGAAGGGACCCCGGCTGAATTGGCTGTGGTTGAGTTCTGGGTTGGGGCACCTCCACTTTGAGCTCTATAACCAGGCTTCCACAGAGATTCGGTTCTGGCTTTCCTATTTTCCATAACAAATGACTCCCTGCAGTTCCTGATATTCGGCTGTGGGTCTAACCATTCCAGAAAACAACTGGGCGTGCATTTGACCTGACAGACTGTGGAATCCTATTTTGTTGCCTTCTGGAAAGGAGTTACATTGCCCACCACAGAGAAATGTTGAAGACCCTGCATTGCAGACTGTGGGAGTCTGCCTAGCCCATTTCTAGGAGGCTGTCATAGCTGATTTCTAGGGTTTTGTTTTTTGCTCCAAGAGCACCAAGCTGCTAGGAGTTCCCACACGTACATAGCATGTCCCTGGGCCTTTGCACGTGCTGTGCTCTCTGTCCAAAACTCTGTTTCCCTGCTTGTCCACTTGCCTATTGCTTACTCCTTCTCCATAACTTGGCTCACACATTGTCTCTAAGCCAACCTTCCCCTGAATCTTCTGGGTGAGCTTGTACCCCTCTTCTGTGCTCTTGCAGCTCCCCCACCGTGACCTCTGTTTCTCAGTACTTATCCTCTGGAACGAAACTGCTTCAGACCAGTCTTCACCACCAGCCAAGCTCGCTGAGAGCAGAGGCCTTGTCTTTACCATCCTTACAGCTGCATGGCAGGCACTCAGCCACAGGAGATGTACAATAAATGCTTCCCTAATTAAACAACGTGAAGGAATGAACTGAATCTACAGACCAGATCCAGAGTGGTCCCTTTTAGAAATCTCTTCACTCATTTGTTTAGCAAATGTTTTTGCATACCTGAGGGGTATGCAGAGAAACAACACCGGAACACAGTGGTGAGCAAAGCAGGCCTTGTTCCTGCCCCCAGGATGATTATGTGCGGGGAAATCAAACAAGCAATGGCACAGCTACTTACTTCAACGGCGCCATGATTAGTGCCACCAAAGAGCGGGGCCAGGATGAGGGGGAAGCAAGAGGTACATTTGCCTGGGCTGCAAAATTTAAGGAGTTGCCACACACACAAAAAAAAGATAGCTACTTCAATGCAATATGTTTTAATCAAAATTGATACCAAAACATCCATCCATGCTCAACAAAATATCCAAAATGTAAACATAGACCAGTGTCATGCCAAGCAATGTTAGAACATAAGAGAAAAGCAAAATGTGTAGCCCTGTACCCATATTCTTGCATATTTTTTTTTCTTGCATATTTTAATGGTTATTTTTTCCATAGAACATTAAAGTAATTGAAAACTATTGAAAATGTTAAAAGTGGGTGTATTAAAACTCACAACATTATTTTATGTTTAAATACTTTATGTATTCCAAAACAGTATATATTGTCACTTTACTTCAGCTTGCATTAATTAAAAAATCATTAAGGTTGTCACTTGGTCACAAGAAGTTGTCACATGCGACAATCCTTTCCAATGACAGCAAGAGAAACAAAGAAATAGACACTGAAAATATTACGGAGAGTTTTACTTTCTTTTTTTTTTAAGATTTTTATTTTTGATGTGGACCATTTTTAAAGTCTTTATTGAATTTGTTATAGTATTGCTTCTGTTTTATGTTTCGGTTTTTTTGGCCGCAAGGCATGTGGGATCTTAGCTCCTTGACTGGGGATGGAACCCGCACCCCCTGCATTGGAAGGCGAAGTCTTAACCACTGGACCGCCAGCGAAGTCCCAGAGAGTTTTACTTTCAACAAAGCCAGGAGCACACACATTTTTCCCTCCGGCTTCAGGCATCAGCTGGGCTCAGCACAAAATAGACCTTTATTTAGAATTTGCTATTTTGTTCACCGTGGATTTTTTTTGTGTTAATTTTGGTATCTTAAAGTGTTGCATTAGAATATTATTTATCTCGGTTACTGAGGAGTTTGGGGGGGGCTCTCACTTATCTTTTGTACACAAAGCGGGTGCCTCACTCACATTACCCTAATCCCAGCCTTGCCAAAGAAGATTAGAGGAGCCAGTCTTAGGCTGGGGGTTAAGTAAGTCTCCCCTGAGAATGTGACTTTGAACCTAAGACCTGTAGAGGGAGTGAGACTGTGAGGTCTGGAGAGGGTCCTGCCTGCAGTTAAGGCGTGATCTGGGAAGAATCTCATTAAAGCATAACAACAATAATGGCAAATATATATAAGCTTAATAGGGAGAGCACAGCGCTCGGTGAAACAGACACTCATTTCATCCCCACCACAAACCCTATGAGGCAGTTATTATTATTTTCATTTTAAAGATTAAAAACTAGGACACAGATTAAGCCACTTGTTTAAAGTCACACAACCACGAAGGGACAGCTAGAATGTGAACCCAGGCAATCTCATGCCCACTCCATTATGGAAATCCTTCAGCTTTCTCACCCAGGAAAAAGTACTTTGGCTGGAGTGGAGTGAGCCATCAGGAGGCTAACGTGAACGGGGGGTAAGATATGGGGCCAGAGGTTCGAGCCTTGCGAAGGTCTCTGTAGGAATTTCAGAGCCTTGAAGGGGTATAAATGGTGCCGCATTAAAGCTCTCTTTAGTTTGCCTCTTTGCTCCCACCCTCATCTTTACAAGTGTCTTGTTCCTTCATCTTTGAAATCTGGGAACTTTCTGCTCAAGTGGTCCCTGGAAAGAAGTAGAGGAGCGGCATTTTACCATAATTTGATTTATAATTCAAATGAGAGATGTCTCAGGCGAGCCAGAGTAGATTCCACACACTGGCAATGCAAGGACCTGCCCATACAGCTGTGAGGCCAAGGGCTCTGCCACAAGTAGGAACCTCAGCGTCTTCAGTCACTGACAGCATCCCGTGAGCTTTCATTGCACGCGATGATGGAGATGTGCGGTCAAGGGCACAGATTCTGGCATCAGACCATGTTTTCAGTCTTGATTTTGTGACCTTGGGTGAATTGCTTAAAACCTTTAAACCTCAGTTTTCTCACCTTTAAAATGAGATATCACTACAGAGACTGGTTTAACCGGTCAAAACCCATTTTCCTCCCCTCCTGACACATAGACTACATTACACAGCCTCCCTTGTAATCAGGTGCGTCTGTGGCTGAGAATTGGCCAATAGAATGTGGGAAGAAGCAGTGGGTGCCACTTCCAGGCCTGACTCATCACCCTCCAACGCCACCCTCCACTGTCTCGCCTTCCTAGTCTGCTGGCAGGATGTTGAGACCCGGGGTGACTTCGGAAGGTCTGTGTTGAAAACAGAGCCTCCATCAGCTGGAATTCCTGATCACCTGCGTGCATCAGAGAGCTCCTGTCTTGGGTCAAGTTCCCTTGAAGCAGAGCCTGAGACAGAGATTAGAGTGTATATGATTCCCTGGAGAAGGGATCTCAGGGGAAGGGGAGCAGGGAAAAGCAGGCTAGGACAGGAAAAGGACATAGGCAAGGATGAGGTTTCAGCAGGGGACTAACCTTGGCCTGATTGTATGGGGGCCTCTGAAGCATGAATTACAGCACAGATCGGGTCCCGTCTTGGGGGATGTGTGTTCGGGGGTGTGGCCTTTGCACCTGTTATTGACCGAGGATAGCCGCCAGCACACTAGGAGGTGGGGAGTATAAAGTCCCAGGCAAGGAAGCCTCCTCTCCCCTCCCCCACCATTCTGCAGAAGTCAATTTTCTGGAAAAGGGGGCAACCACGAGTCATTTGCAGCCAACACAGCAGCAGGGGATGGGCACGGAGTGGGAGCCAGTAGCGCCTACAGCAGGCCCCATCTCCCAGTCAGGGATTCCTCCTGAACTTTATGTGAGCAACAGTTAACTTTTTCCTTGTTAAGCCACTGAGATTCCTGGGTTTCTATGCTTCACCGTAATGAACATAAGAAACAATATCTCCCTCTGGGAGTTGTGTGATGATTGAATGAGATGCTATTTGATTGTGGTAATGGTATCACAGATATATGCATATGTATAACTCATCTAATTATATACATTAAATATGTGCATCTTATTCTGTAATGATCTATGGGAAAAGAATCTGAAAAAGAATGAATATACGTATATGTATCACTGAACCACTTTGCTGTACACCTGAAACTAACACAACATTGTAAATCAACTATACCCCAATATAAAATAAATATTTAAAAAAATTGTACAGCTTTTTTGGTTATCAATTCTGCTGCCAATGAAGCTGCAAAAAAATCTTTTGGAGAGTAAATGATCAGAATAATATTACAATTCATAAAAGCTTTCATTAAAAAAATTTTTAAACCAGCTGTTGAAAGAGACCCACGTGCCTGGGAAAAATAGACCCAAGACAGCCAAGATAGCAACGTTCTAATAAATCTATTGTTTTTCAAGAAAAAGAAAATAAATTATTTGAGCACCTGCCCCCCCAAAAAAGAGATGCCATACTCAAACTGTTTAGCACCCAGTATGTGCCAAGGACTGTCAGCCATTATTAGTGATTATCACTCATGGCAGGTGCTAGAGATGCAGAAATGGCCACTCTGCCCTGCTCCGAAGGGCTTCACGGTCTTGGGGGCAGAAGACAGATGGAAATAGATGATTACAGAAGCACAGGAAGGGCTGTGTCTAAAATCTGTGCAGGGAAGCTCACACCTGAACCTACCTGGGGATGGAATAAAATGCTTCAAGGTGGAAGTGAAGCTTGAGTTGACTTTTCAAGGATGAGCAAGTGCTCCCAAGCAGACAAAGAGGAAAGAAGCATTCCCAGCAGAGAGGCTGTGCTTTTGCAATAAGGTCGGGCACGTTTCCTCTGGGCTCCAGAGGTCCCTGCATGTATTTACACAAGTATTCATATTACCAGTTGTATCGGTGACATCCAGAGTTTGAAGTCCCAGTTGCCACCTGGCTGCAGGGCCTTGGACAAGTCATGAGACCTTTCAAACGTCGGGGTTTGCAGTTGTCACGGGGGAGTGATGGCATCTCGGGATGAGAGTTTGACTTCAGGACTGGGCAGCACGATACCTGGTCATAATGGATGCTGGATTCCTGTTAGCCCTTCCTCATTCCCTGCATCACCCCCTCCATCCTACCCCAGGGCTCCCCTTGCAGAGAACCAGCCTCAGGAACCCTCACTGGGACCGAAAGCTCCCACCTCCCAGCCTTCTTGAACTGCACCCATTCCACCCAGATGAGAGCCTGAGCTGCTTGCTGTGGGCCAGGCACTCCTATCAGTGCCCCAACTGTTCCCCCACCAAACCCCGCTCACAGCCCCTCTCCACTTCCCCTCCCCCTCCCGCCCTCTCCCTCCATTAGCAGAAGTTCGAGGAAGTATTTATGTGTCAGATACAAAGTGGGTTCCAGTCCTCTGGTGGCCTGCCTCATTTTTAGCCATCCTCCAGCCTCCTGCATGCCTCTCCCAAGTTTCTTGGCTGCCAGGTCTTTTCAACAGAAACAGGCAAGTGTCTGGATACGAATAAGATATGCATTCTGAGTCCCTTTTACCTAAATATTTGCAGCTCCCAGACAGCAAGTCCAACAGTCCAGCCTTCTCTCCGTGAACTTGTTTCTTCTTCCCTACTCCCCAAGCCCTGTCTTTCCCTAATTTTGGTTCACAGCCAGCAACGATCATTTCCCTTTCCCTATAAACCAGCAGGGAGAAGCTCCCCTCTCCAAATAGAGGGACACTGGAGCGGGCGGGGTTGGAGGACCATATTAGGCGAATCAGCTCAGCTACTCTCGTGCAGGACCAGGGATAACTAAGAGAAGAAAACACATACACACAGGAGAGAAGGTTTAAGACTTGAAAGATAAAAATTTTGCTAAGAAACACTAATTCAGGGCTTGAGTTGTATAAGTCACTGCAACCCATCAAGTTTGATAGCCATGGCTAAAAGCAGGGGAGCTGAGATCTGACCCTCCTGAACCCCAAATACAACAGCCAAGCAGTGCCGCTCCCCATAGAACATGTAAGGAAGCCCTGGCTCGGGAGTACATGCCAGACTTGGGTTCAAGTTTCTCAATCTCTCTGAGCCTCAATTTCCTCATCCACAAAATGGGATTATTAATGATGCCGTCTTCATAGTGTTACTGTGGGCCTTCAGTGAGGTATGTATGAAGGTGCTTGTCACTGATCACTGCCCAGCTCACTAGCAACGCTCCATAAGCGGTTGCTATTATGATTTCCAGGGGGTTTTTTTGTTTTTGTTTGTTTGTTTTTTGTGGTACGCGGGCCTCTCACTGTTGTGGCCTCTCCCGTTGCGGAGCACAGGTTCCAGACGCGCAGGCTCAACGGCCATGGCGCACGGACCCAGCCACTCCGCGGCATGTGGGATCTTCCCGGACCGGGGCACGAACCCGCGTCCCCTGCATCGGCAGGCGGACTCTCAACCACTGCGCCACCAGGGAAGTCCCTGATTTTAGTTTCTGATGCTCATCTGCACGGCTATCCTCTGAGCTCTCTCCAAGAAATGGGAGCACCCGAAAGGCAAAATTGGTTTCTGATTTCTTTGCAGTCCCAGCACCTCACATTGCAGCACCCACTCGATGTCAACTGAAGATGAAAAGGTAGCTGGAATCATCCCTGTCATCACAACTGCCAGGCTCTGAGGAATAAGGTGACCCCAGTTCGTTTGCCTCCAGCCCGTGACTTTTCACTAAGCCACAGCTACCCCAAGCTGCCTCATTTCCAGAAATGATTTAGAGGGACAGGTAAGGTCATGGCAGGCTTTTGTCTGAGGGGTGAAGAGGGCTGAGTGTGTTCACATTACTGAGCAGGTCCAGGCAGGTGCACCTGGTACCCTGTCATCATCTGAGGTGCCCCGCGTTACCAGCCCTAACCTTTGGAATATCTTCACTGGTAGTTCATCTATTCATTCATTCATTCATCGAGGATTCATTGCAAACCCTAGCACAGAGGAGACAAAAAGTAAAGAGATTCAGGCTCTGCTTTCTTGAAGCTCACAGTTCACCAGTCAACATGGACCTATAAATAAATAATCCTGGTATAAAGCAATGCAGGTCTTAAAGGAGATTTGCCCAAGATTCCCCTGGGAGATAATGAAGCGAGAGGTCTTCGCTACTTTCGGAACAAGAAGGGGGATCAGAGGGAACTTCCTCCGGAGGGAAAGGCTGGAGCTGGGATGGACTTCACTGGGTGAACAAGGAAGGAAAGGGCGTCCCCAGGAGAGGGGAAGCAGGCCCAGAGGCACGGCTGAGCAGGAAGTGTTAAGACCAGTGATGGTGGACCTGGGAAAAGAGCTGAGCACAGTGAGCCTGGAGGAGGCACAGGGGCCAGGCTGAGCAAGCCTCGTGGGCAGTTTGCTCCATCCTGAGGACAACTGTGGACACGGAAGAACTTTAGGCAGGGCTGTGATACAATTAGTTCTGTGTTTTAGGAACAGGTTGAGCATTTCTGATCCAAGCGTGAACTCATTACACCCACTCAAATGAGGCTGTGTTCTGTATCCTTGCTCTCAGCAGCATTTGTCACTGGAGGCCACCTCTCCTTCTCTGCTCGTGCTCTGGGGCTGACCACAAGCTTGACAATCACCTGCTTCCATGACTGTCTTCTCTGCCTTCTCAGTTTCTCTTTCTCCTGGAATTCCTGAATGTAAATGTCTCCCAAGTTTCTGCCAAAAGCCAAGTGCCTTCCTTTTCTCTCTATTCTACCTCTTGGGGATCTCATCCACATCTTAAGCTGCAACATTTAAACACCTTGAGGGGGAACCCTGGACTCAAAGCTCCAACAGTTTCTTAAAAATGGTAGGCAGAGCCCCACAATCCTGCTAAATAGCCTAAAGTTATTGGCCATAAAACTATTCTAGGGCTTTGCTGGTGGCGCAGCGGTTGGGAATCCGCCTGCCAATGCAGGGGACACGGGTTCGAGCCCTGGTCCGGGAGGATCCCACGTGCCGCGGAGCAGCTGGGCCCGTGAGCCACAACTGCTGGGCCCATGTGCTGCAGCTACTGAGGCCCATGTGCCTGGAGCCCGTGCTCCGCAGCAGGAGAAGCCACCGCAATGAGAAGTCCACACACTGCAACGAAGACCCAACACAGCCAAAAATAAATAAATGAATATATTTAGAAAAAAAACTATTCTAGAAGACCAGATTTGTCATCCTCCAAGGAGGTTTAGCTAAGTCCTAATTTCTGTTAAGATTTCCACAGGTTTATAGGCAAAATGTTGCACCTTTAGATGCTATTTTACACAGCCAATGAACTCTTAGCCCTTTTTAGCAGATGTTTGCTGGGAGTCTATTCAATATCCAACTCTGTGCAGAAAATACAAAGTCAGCCTTCAATCCTGTCCTTTACTTTAAACATGTCCACCTCAGTGGGCACAGCACAGGGGACAATAGGACGTCATGACCAAGCATACAAGCTTTGGCTTTGACAAACTTAAGTTTGCATCCTTGCTCCTTACATGTGTGATCTCGAGGAAGTTATTCCACCTCTCTCTCAACCTCAGTTTCTCCACCTGTAAAATGGAGACCATAATGCATTCCTCATAGATTTGTTGCAAAGCTCCAACTTAATAAGACTTCAAGTACACTGTGTGGCATGTTATAAGGACTCAATTTAAGCGGTTAAGAAAAAATTCAGCCACTGTGGAAAAGAGTTTGGTAGCTCCTCAAAAAGGTAAACATAGAGTTAGCAGTTATCATATGACCCGGCAAGTCCACCCCTAGGTATATACCAAAGAGAAATGAAAACATGTGAACACAGAGACTTGGACATGGGTGTTCATAGCAGCATATTCCCAACAGCCAAAAGGTGGCCCAAATGTTCATCAACAATGAACGGATGAACAAACGGTGGTCTATCCATACAATGGGATATTATTTAGCCATAATAAAGAATGAAATATTGACACATGTACTGTAACATGGATGAACCTTGAGAACAATAGGCTAAGTGAAAGGAAACAGACACAAAAGGCTACATGTTGTAGGATTCCATAAATTTGAAATATCCAGAATAGGTAAATCCATAGAGACAGGACACAGATTGGAGGTTCCTGGGGGTGGAGGAGAGGGGAATGAGGGGCAAATGCTTCATGGGTACAGGGTTTCCTTTTGGGAAAATGCTCTGGATAGAGATGGTGGCTGAACAACTTTGTGAATGTACACAATACCACTGGATTTTTCACTTTAAAATGGTTTATTTTATGTGAATTTTTCATAAATCAGGTTTCACTTTTTTCCTGGCCCTGGTCGGCTTGAAATTAGTCCTAGAAACCACAGTGCCAGGCAGGAGTCCTGGGCACCTGTCTAGCCTTCAGTTTCCAGCAGAAATACAGAAAACAGTTCCTACCCTGTGAAGTTCACAGATGGTCACAGTACTCCCAAATTCCAGAGCTAGCTTCTCTGGGTGTGCATCTTCTGCCATTGTGATCGCTGCACGACACATTCAAAACCTCTGAGCTTCAGAATCCTCCCCATTGAAACGGAAAGAATAATAGTGCCGACCTCAGAGTTGCTGTGAGGATTCAAGGGAGATGCATTCATTTCCTAGGGATGCCGTAACAAATGACCACAAACCAGGTGGCTTCGGACAACAGAACTTTATTCCCTCACAGTCTGGAGACCAAAGATCTGGAATCAAGGTAGTGGCAAGTTTGTGCTCCCTCTAGAAGCAATAGGGAAGGGTCCTTCCTTGCCTCTCCAGTTTCTATTGGCTCCAGATGTTTCTTCTCACTCCAATCTCCGCCTCTCTCTTCACATGGTCCTCCCCCAGTCCTTCTCTGTCTCAACCTGCATCTGCCTTTTGCTTATAAGCACGTTTGTCATTGGAGTTAGGGCCCAGGTGGATAATCCAGGATGATCTTCCCTTAATTATAGCTGCAAAGACTCTTTTTCCAAATAAGGTCACATCCACAGGTTCTGGGAATTACAACATGAACGTATCTTTTGAGGGGTCATCACTCAACTTAGTGCAGGGGATAATCCAGGTAGATTTCTTTTTCGGCACTTAGTAAATGTCAGGTATTTCATGATCATCGTCGTCGTCATCCTTGTCGTGGCTGTCATCCTCATTATCAGCTAGGCCATGTCCTAGGACAGTAGGACAGCAGCCGGTTAAAATCTTCAACTCACAGGAGCTCCTTTCAGGCCACAAACATTCCACCTCCTTTTTTTCCCCACATATTTTACTGTATTTATTGTGTATTTTGTATGTTGGTTTTGGTGGCACCGCACAGCATGCAGAACTTTTCTGACCAGGGATCAAACCCACGCCCCCTGCAGTGGAAGCACGGAATCTTAACCACTGGACCTCTAGGGAAGTCCTATTATCTTTTTTTTAATGCATTCGATAGCATTTATTTTTTAAAATTTTTATTGGAGTATAGTTGATTTTCAATGTCGTGTTAGTTTCAGGTGTACAGCAAAGTGAATCAGTTATACATATACATATATCCACTCTTTTTTAGATTCTTTTCCCATATAGGCCACTACAGAGTATTGAGTAGAGCTCCCTGTGCTATACAGTAGGTCCTTATTAGTTATCTATTTTACATATAGTAGTGTGTACATGTCAATCCCAATCTCCCGATGTATCCCTCCCCCTCCCTTACCCACTGGTGGCCACCTCTGCTGTGAGGAGGCTGGAGCTCCCCTGGTGTGCCCTGTCCTCTCCACTCCCCTTCCTAACTGGATTCTCACTGGACCTTTGCAGCTCTTCTCCTTCATCACCAGCAGCCGCTTGAAGCCTCCTATTTCTGGGTCCCACCAACTATTGAGATATTAGACCTGGGGTCCTGATCCTGTTTCATCCCTTGGACTCCATGTCCTAGACCACCCTGATGCCCTTACAGAGCTGACCCTCTGCAGTCCCACAGCTTCCTCTGCCCCATTCTTTCCACTAGGCTCCCGCTTTTCTCCTGGTTGCAGTTGAGGGACCAGCATGCCTCCAATCCTTAACAGTGGGGCTTATAAAAATATAAGGTCCAGGGCTTCCCTGGTGGCGCAGTGGTTGAGAGTCTGTCCACCGATGCAGGGGACGCGGGTTTGTGCCCCGGTCCGGGAAGATCCCACATGCCGCGGAGTGGCTGGGCCCGTGAGCCATGGCCGCTGAGCCTGCGCGTCTGGAGCCTGTGCTCCGCAACGGGAGAGGCCACAACAGTGAGAGGCATGCGTACCACAAAAAAAAAAAAAAAGAAAGAAAGAAAAAAAAATATATATATATTTATGTATAAGGTCCAGGCTGCATCCCCAAGCCAATTAAATCAGAATTTCTTAGGAGTAAAGCCTAGGCATTCTACTGTAGGGCATAAGTACTCAAGAATGGCATTGCCCCATCCACAAGCACTTGAAATCCTCAAGATCGTCCATAGGGCTCAATCCACTGTGCAGACATTATAAGAAAAGGGCTGTTCGGTGCTTTCCAACCACTTAGAGGGGTGGGATAAGGAGGATGAGAGGGAGGGGATATGGGGATATACATATGCATATAGCTGATTCACTTTGTTAGACAGCAGAAACTAACACACCATTGTAAAGCAATTATACTCCAATAAAGATGTTAATAAATAAAAAAATAAAGATGTACGCACCACTGCCCCCGCCTCCCGCAAAAAAAAAAAAAAAGAAAGAAAAGAAAAGAAAAGAAAGGGTCTGTGATCACTGGACACTCCTGGACCAGAAAGAGATATAATGAGAAAAGCCTGGGTTTTGATGATAGTCTTGGGATCAAATCTTGCCACTTACTAAATTACGTAGTCTTGGCCATGACCCTTAACCTCTCTGAAGCTCTGGATTCTTGTGTTTAAAATGGAGATAGTAATACTTATCTTAGAACTGGTGTGTGTAAGTCATGGATATTAACATCTAGCAAGTTTCTGGACCATCATAGGAGCGATCAAAAGCCCTTCTCCTTCCCTCCCTCCTGGAATTTGCAACAAGTTTAAATCCAGTTGCAGAAACCAAAACTGTACCTTCTATAAATGGCTCCTTGGCCCTGGAAAGGGGTTAATTGTTTAGCTTAGATTCTTTAACATGCGTTCACTAGCTTAGGGGCAGTTCTGGAAATCTGCTCCTGGATGATTAAAATAGGGTCAGGGAACAGTGGGGCTGATTTGGCTATGGCTTCCAGCCACTTGGTGGTAATTTGACTAAGTTAACACAGGCTGCAGCACACAGAGGTCTGGCCCTGTGACAGGCTACACCAGCTGCTAATGTTGTGAGCATTGAGCTCCTTGGCAAAACCCTCGTTTTCCTGCCGAAGCAGAGAAACGGGAGACTCTGGTTCTAAGCTGCTTGATCTTCCCGAGGGGCCTCAGAGTCCCTGCTTCTGACCATCCAGGGTTTTTTTTTGTTGTTGTCCCTATGAATTGGGAGGCAAACTCCATTGGTGAAACAGGAGCCAGAACCCACTAGCCTGGGAAGTGAAGAAATCAGATTCTCCAAATGGTCCCAGGGCTGACTCTGCATTTTGCCTTCCCTGTGAGCACCTTGTGGAATCCTGCTGCTAGAACAAAAACTCAAACCAAAAGCCTTTCCTTTGCACTTTCTACCTGTTCATCCTTCTTGTAGCAATTTGCAAATAATCCTATTACAGTCCTCCTATGAGATAGTAAAGGGAGAGGCATCTTTTCTATCTTTTCCCCATGTCTTTTCCCCCCATCTCTTTTCCCCAGTGCCCAGTGGAATGTCAGACATGTTCAAACATTCATTTATTCAATAAGTATTTATGGAGCACCTGCTGTGTGCCAGACACAGCCCTTTTCCCCCTGTGCAGGCTTAGAAACTGACACACAGAAGATGATCCACCAAGTAATTGTTGAAGTGAATTAAACTTATTTAGAACCCAGCCACACTAATGAAGTGGTTGACAGACAATATGTTAGCAAAATTCCTTTGGGCCATGACCTTCTCATATGTCCTCAGCAAAATGTGTGATCCCACAGGGAAGCTCACATTGGTACTTTACAACTTCCTCATGAAAGGAACTGTAGAGCTCACTTAGTCCATTGGATTCCAACTCTGGATCTCCTGGTGATTCTGATGTACCACCAGGGTTGAAAACCACTCATCTAGTCCAAGCTCTCTTCCAAAAAACATGTCCCTGATGTGGCTCTCCATGGCCCTTTTTATAAAGTACCCACCTGCCTTGTCATGGTCTACAAGCGCCCTGTGTGATCTGCCCCTGCCTTCACCTCCTACTGCCCCGTCCCTCTGCTCTCTAAGCCAATCACACTGGCCTCTTTTCATCCCTGAGCCCATCAGTCTGGGCCTCTGATATTGCTGGCCCTTCTGGTCACTCAGGATTTGCCTCAAAATTTATCTCCTCAGAGACACCTTCTCTGACCACGTGATATAAAGTACGATGCACTCCATACACACAAGCACACACATGCACAGGCTAACACACGCACAGTTGTTCTCGTACACCCCCTTCTTTTATTGCTTATAACACCCATCACTAACAGCAACTATCTTCGTATCTATTTTTCACTTCTTTCTTGACTGTCTCCACCACGAGAATGGAAGCCGCATGAAAGCAAGGATCTTGTTATGTCTTTTCCAGCACTGCATCCGTATACCAACCACACAGAAGGTGCTTAATAAATACGAGCTAAATGAATGTATCAGTCAACAAATCATTCCTTGAACTGGTGGAAGGGGATCTTTGAGGCCCTCCTTGAATGCTTCTGGTGGTGGAAGGAAGCATTCCTCTCCCACCCAGGGAAATCTGGTTCCCTTGTTGAGCTGTGGAGATTGTTAGAAAAGTTTTCCCAGCACCAGGCTGACACCGACCTCCCTCCTGCCTCCTGCCACTTGCGAGTCTTTCAAATATTTGAAGACTGTTAAGTTTCCTCACAGCCTGCTATTGTCCAGATGAATGGCTTCTGGGAGATGTCATCAAGAAACGTGGCTGTGTTTGTCCTCGATGACTGTGCCTGTAAAACACTTCAGCTTCCTGCATCGGTCAACAGCCTGTGTTTTTATTTTTCAGAACAGCTGCCAATACACTGCCAGGGTGAGGCTGGCACTTGCATGTTCCCATCTCTGAGCTGTCACTGGTAAGGGTACAAGTGTCCTCTTTACAGGTCCCTGAGAAATATGCCTCTGGCTGTATCACTTCCTATGAGAGGTTTTGGGGGACTTCTAACAGAAAAAGAGAAAGGTGTGGGGCAGGGAGGTCCCTTCAGAAGCCCACCCCACTGCAGTGTGGGTGTGATGAAAGAAGTATAGCGTTTGTGCTCCTCCAAATTCCGTCTTTATCTTCTCCACCGGCCTTCCCCATCTTCCTTCCCAAAACAGCACAAACACCCCACCACTACCCGCCATCCACCAGCACCTCCTATCCAGGTCCAAAGCTTTATTTTCTTTACAGCACATGGCTCTGTTTACCTCTTTAGTCTCTTGCTTACTGTCTGTCTGCTTCACTAGAATAGAAGCTTTGTGAGCACAGGGACCTTGCCTGTTTTGTGGAGCGTGGTATCACCAGGGCTGAAATGGTGCCCTGGTGCAATGGCAGTGCTTAATAAGCAATGAGAGAATGAATGAAAGAATAAGTAAGTGGTTGTGAGAACTTAGACACATCACCTAACTTCTCTGAGCCTTGCTGTCCTCTTCTGTAGAATGGGGAGAGGGGACAGTAATTCCCTCCTCACCAGGCTGTTGTAAGGGTCAACTCAGACGACGTCTGTGGAAGTACGTCACCAGCTAATAACTTTATCAAATGCTCATGGTTATGGTGCCATAACACTCCCACAGGGTTGGTCCTACAAGCAGAGAAAGTCAGTGGCTGCCCCTTGAGTGTGATTTGAAGACCCCGATTGCCCAGCAAGATTCTCCCTTACTGTTTGACTGTCTAAAAATTCCACCATTAGACGTTCCTTTCAGTAAAGGCATCGTGTTTCCACTAAAACAGAAATGCTTCCCTCGTTGTGAAGACAGAAGGGTAGAAATAATGCAGGAGAAGATAGCTTTCTTTCTCTTCTGCTCAGCTTCCTTCCTTTCAGCCCCCAAGTCCTGTTAATTTTTGCAACACTTCAGATGCAGGATCCTGGATTACTTTCACGGCCATCTCTTCTTTAAGTGGAGGAATGGCCTTCACTGTCATCCACCTATCTTTCCAGGCTGTCTTAGGACTTCGGAGGCTTTTTCCATCTGGCTCTCAGTCCCCACACAGCACACATTCCATGCGAGAAGAGCCTCACCGTGCAAGTGTTTCCTGTTGCAGTCCTGCCAAAAGAAAACTAGACTCCAAAGATAAGACTCAAGGCAAAGCTTTGGCCTAGACTGGTCGAGCAGTATGATCACTGTCTGGAAGCAGAGGCGGGGTATCCCCTGTGCCTTTAGCAATGGTGGGAAGAAGGAAATGTGGAAGAAGCATGATACCAGCTCCCTACCGCGACGCCCACACTCCAGTCAACCCAACTGCCTGCCCTTCCAGCTACCGCTCTTCATTCTCCTACCTTCCGACCTCAGTGCAGTCCAAACGTCCAAATCCAGTTACTTATTTAACAAGCAGGGGTTCAGCTTCTGCTCTGAGCTGGGAACGTATGTGATCGTGTCCTCCAAGACCCCAGAGTCAAGTAAGAGAAACAAGAAAATAGCAAGCAGGAAGCAGGGTGATGCAGCTATTCCTGGGGTACCGAGGTGCTCAGAGGAGGAAAATTGAGGAGGGTCATGGAGGAAGGTCTCAGAAGGTCCAGGGAGGCATGTGACAGGAGGGGGTGAACTGAGTCTTAAAGAACAAGTGTGTGTTAACCCAGGACAAAAGGGAAGAAGGGCGCTGCAACCCCAGAGAAGAGAATGAGCTAAATGAGAGTAGGGCATCTTCAGGGAAGTGAAGGAGGTTGGTTTGGCTGAGAGAAGGGTGAGTAGGAGGCGACAGCCAAGGAGAGCTGGGAAAATCAAATGGGGTCAGACAAGGAAAGCCTAGGAGGGCATGCTGAAGGGTTGGGGCTGATGTCATAAAACAAAAGGGCATATCCCCTAGATCCTAAAAAGGGAGCCACTGAAGGACTTTAAAAGTGATAAGGGTTGCATTTAAATGCATTTAAATTAAACAGCTAAATTCCTCAGCTGTAGTTTGGATTCTGGGGAAGGAGGTTTAATGGAAGATTGGAGAACAAAGAAGGAGCTGTGATAAAACCCACCTAAATGATGGTGACACCTGGAATAAGACAGTGCTGCTGAGGGAAGGGAGCAGAGCTTAGTTAAGAGCATCTTTGGAGTCAGATGGACCTGGATACTTATCCTGGCAGCGCTCTGCCTACTGGTGTGGCCCTGGGCAAGGCAACCAGGTTTGAATCCCGGCACTTTATCTGGAAAAAGATCATAATGCCCAGCTTGCCAGATTGTGAGGATTTGAGCTACAAATGTCAAATGTCCAGTACAGAGTCAGGCACGCAGAAGGTCCTCCACACACAATTGCTTTTTTTCTCTAATTGGGGCATAGTTGTTTTACCATGTTGTGTTAGTTTCTACTGTACAGCGAAGTAAAGTAGAGCTCCCTGTGCTGTACAGCAGGTTCTCATTAGTTATCTACTTTATACATATTAGTGTACATATGTCAATCCCAATCTCCCAATTCATCCCACCGTGCCTTTCCCCCCTTGGTGTCCCTATGTTTGTTCTCTACGTCTGTGCCTCTATTTCTGCCTTGCAGACAGGTTCATCTGAACCATTTTTCTAGATTCCATGTACATGCACGATAGCTTTTATGTTTATCCCTATTGTTGAAGAACAGAAGACCAAGATGCCGCATCTGCGAATCATGGGCATTGGCAAAGCCAAGTCCAGGGGCTGTGGGCCACCCAACATTGTGGAAGACTCGGAACACCATACAACCTCTTCGTCAGGTGAGGGCGGCTTATAAATAGTGGCTTTGACTTAATAAGTAGAAAAACCAACAGGAGCCTGAACAGCAATCAGCACATAGGTATTCGGTGGTTGCCTTCTGCCTGCCTAGCCCTGCATCAGAAAGGATGGAGGCCCAAAGAAGAACACAGCAAAGTGTTGGATGCAGCTCTTGACCTCAAGAAGTTTCTGGTCTGGTTGGGGAGATAAATCAGAAGCCCATGAAACCATTGAAGAACAATACCTCTTTTCATTTCTTATCTTAGAATTCTTTATAGCTTTTGCCCCTGGTGACCTTGCCCTCCTTCCTGAAACTCACTTCACCCTTAATTTCCAGGGAGCCACTCTTTATGCTGATGCATTTTTTTCCAGCCTCTTTTCCTGGTTCTTCTTCTATGTCTTTAACTGTTGGTTTTCCCCAGGGTTCTTTGGTCTTCTTTTCTTCTCACTGCACATAGCTCCTTATCCACAGCTCCAAGTCTATGGACAGCTACCTGGACCTCCATACTGAGGTTAGAATGGAAGTGCCACTCCACCTTCCAGGTGACAATGCTTGGGTGCCCTACACACATGCCAGACACAATATCTCCAAGGCTGAATCCATTGTTTTTCCTTCAAACCTACTCCTCCTTCAGGCCATACCCAGGTTCATGACTTTACTGTCCATTTAGCTGCCCAAGTTTTCTTAACCAAGTGGTAGAGAGCACAAACTTGTGTTTAACTTGGTTAAAACACAAGTGCTAGCAACTGGCCTATCTGGGTTTAGTTCCCAGTTCTCCCCCTGATTTGCTCTGTGATGTGTAAATTCGTAAACATCTTTGTGCCTCAGTTTTCTCACCTATAAAATGAGTACTTTAGTAGGACCTATCTTATAAATTTGTTGGGAGGGTGAAACAAGTTAACATCTATAAAAAGTGCATCAAACAGTGTCTAGAACACAGGGAGTGATATATAAGGGTTTGCAATTATTATTATCTTAGATCCCTCCTACCCCCTCAAACCCCTACAAATGATTGGCCCTCAACTCCAGCAGATTCATCCCGTTTAGATTCTCGCTTCTGCATTCCAGTTGCTACTCTCTGTGTTCAGGCCTTCATTTTCTACGGCCGATGTTCTCAAAGCAGCTGCACCTCATTCCACACCTACCCCAGTGAAGGTCCAGTTGTCAACTGGGCTTGAGGCCCAGTTGTCATCTGGGTGATACTCATGAAGCTGTTGCCAAGACCTTCTAACTCTCAGGTTCTCTGGTTCTAGAACCCTGGTGTCCAATCCAGGTCAGTATGGGTTAGCATAGGGTCAGAAAAGCCCCCTCCACACTCCCCCAAAATCCACTCTCCCGTCAACATTCTTCCTACTTTGCTTTTCTTCCTTCTGTCCTTCCTTATTCCCTGGTCCTTTTCAATCTAATGATGGGTGGGAGAAAGAAAGCAATCTGGTCTTTTAATTCCCTCTTCCTCTCCCCTAGGCACCCCTCCTTCTGGATTGATAAGGGTGAGAACATTCAAGCCATAGATAAGACCTCAGCTCCCCAGCTCCTGTCCCTCCACTCCCTCTGGCTCAGCTTTGAAGTTCCCCAAACTCTGCCTCTGTAATGTGATTGTGTTATCTTTGCAGCCAAGGTGAGAGAGTGTAGAATGACTTTATGGCTTCCCGTAAGTAGCCTTCCCCAAAGCCATGATTTCTTATGATGCGAGAGAAAGAAAGTAGGGGTCCAGGATTGGGAAGGGAAGACCAAGCGGCTTCCTAGCAATTAGAGTACTGTTTGGTATGGAGTGGGGGCCCCATGCAGGTTTCAAGAATGGAAGACGAGGCACAAAGCAGGCACTCATTGTGAGTTCAGAACCGTGGTTTTCAACACAGGTGATTTGTTCCCCAGGGGACATTCAGCAAAGTCTGGAGAAATTTCTGATTGTTACAGATTGGGGGACAGAGGCCACTGGCATCTGGTGGGTAGAAGCCAAGGGATTCTTCTAAACATCCCACAATGTACAGGACAGCACCCCGCATCAAAGACTTCTCTGGCTCAAAATGGAATAGTGCTGAGATTCAGAAACCCAACTTTATAGAATGGAAGAAAAAGAAAAGGAAAGAGAGATCTTTCTACTAATAAAGGGCAAGTTATCATGGCATTTTTGTCCTGCCACTTTTTAATCTTCAAGTATCTGCATTCCTAAGAGGTCCCAAATCCCACTCTGTTTCTAAAGAGGGTACAGGAAAAGTGAGGTCTATGTATTTCCTGTTCCACAAGAGCTGACACACTCGTGTGGGAGAGGACACATGTTCATGGTGTCTAGAGACCTCATGCCATCTTGGCTCTGCCCAGTTAACCAGCACTGTTTGGGCAAGTCACCTCCATTGGCTTTTCTGAAAAAGAAGAAAAGGGGCTCAGGGGTCCCCAGGGGATGCTGAGTTCTCTAGTTCCAGGGCAGAGGGAGTGCTGCTGGCAGTGAGAGCTGGAGTATCTCCAAGGGGGTCAGGCCGGTGGACTGGAAAGTATACAAGGAGTCAAGGAGCAGAGGCACCTGAGCTGGACCCAGGACAGGAGAGAGTGGGCATGATTTGACAAATTGAGAAGGAAAAGAGGGTTTTAAGTAGCGAGAACCTCACACGTGAAGATTTGGAGTGGAGACGAAGTATGTGCCTGACCCAGTGCAGTTGCTCACACATGCTGGCTCTTCCCCCTTAAGAAAAACGAGGTGAGTAGATGAAGCTAAATAGACAGCGACCCTCATCAGGTTGCCCAACAGCCACTATATTTATAGATAGCAACCTTACAGGTTTTAGTAAGGCCTCAGGATGGGAGAGATAGGAGAGGTCTCCAAGACCATCTACTTCAGTGATTCACCAACTTTCCAGATATGAGAACCCCATTTAACATAGTCTCCTCATAATTTTGCTTTTCTTTATATTATCATTTTATTGGCATATTATGGCATTTTTTAAAATCATGTAAAGTATAAATGAATTTGTGGTTTTGTCATCACAATGTCCTTTTTCTTCCTTTCCTTCTTTTAATGGACTTCAGTTTTACAGAAGTTTAAGGTTCACAGCAAAATTAAGAGGAAGGTAGAGAGATTTCTCATATACCCCTTGCTCCCCCTCATGCACAGCTTTCTGCATTATCAATGTCCCCTACCAGAGTGGTACATTTGTTACAATCAATGGACCTGCGTTGACACATCATAGTCATCCAGAATCCATAGTTTACATCAGGGTTCACTCTTGGTGTTGTACATTCTATGGGTTTGGACAAATGTATAATGACATGCACACACCATTATAGTATCTTATAGAGTAGTTTCACTGCCCTAAAAATCCTCTGTGCTTTGCCTGTTCAGCCTTCCCTCCCTCCAACCCCTGGCAAACCCTGATCTTTTTACTGTCTCCACAGTTTTGCTCATACAAGAAATGTCATATAGTTGGAATTATACAACATGTAGCCTTTTCAGATTGGCTTCTTTCGCTTAGTAATAATCATTTGAACTTCCTCCATGTTTTTCATGGCTTAATAGTTCATTTCTCTTTAGCACTGAATAATATTCCATGGTCTGGATGTACCACAGTTTATTTATCCATTCACCTACTTACTAAAGGGTATCCTGGTTGCTTCTGGTTTAGGCAATTATGAATAAAGCTGCTATAAACGTCCATGTGCAGGTTTTTGTGTGGACATAAGTTCCATCCGTATGATTTTGAGAAACAGTTATGTATGTATGAAGCACCCTGTGCTGGAATCTCTGGGCAATGCTACAATGAACAGGTGCCTGGGTTTCCTGGAGAGGCTCTGTAACCCCCTAAATTCTTGGCACATGATAAGTTGTTAATAGATGATAACTTGAAAAACATCAGGTTGCAGATCATTCAAATCAGTCTTTAAGAGGAAAAGTGACATCTTGACACCCACAGTTCTTGACTGACAGGCCCCAAAGGATAGCCCTGGGCTCCTGCCTGCTGGCTCTACCCTCCTCCCGCTTTCAGATCCCCTTACCTAAGAGTCCCTCCCTGGACTAGGGGAGGGTCACAGCCACTCAGAACAACCCACCAGGGGGGCTGACTCTAGTCATACTACTCAGTGAGGTTAAACGCTATGAAATGAAGGACACAAATTCAGAAAATGTTCTAGGCACGGGGATTAACAAACCCAATCTTCAAGGTTTTAATGGTCTCCATTGTCTGAAGTTTCTTCTTTAACTCGAAAGTCAGGTCTAAATTCCTCAGCCAAGCTTTCAAAATCCTTCAGAATCTGACCCAAATCTAGGGAAGATATTATGATGACAAAAGTCAGGTCACAAGGTGAGAGCAACCCAAATGAGAGGAGTCACGTTTGAGGCCTAAGCTTGGTATCTAATGGTTCTGAATGCTCAGGCCACTTACCTGTTGCAAGCTTACAAGTGAGGTCTTACAGTTATTTGATAGGAAAGGGAACCAAGACCCAAAGTGTGTAACTGACTTTGAGGATATATGTGATAGTAGAAGACAGAACTAGGGTTAGATTATGAGTCTGCTTCCCGAATCCTAACTGAATTCTGTGCTCCTTCTACTGGGCCACATCTGCCTCGTCCCTTCTTGGAATATCCTAAACCACACTCTGTAAAGCTATTTGTATAACTTTTGCAAGTCTGAAATATTCTGCTAATTAAAGTCTCTGGCTGTCCTTATCCTGTGCTTAGATGTCATGTCCCGCTTTGCATTCACCTACTGTCCATGTTCTGTTCATTCAATACCCTTCTGAGAGACCACACAGAAGAATGAGTTTCCTTAGATAGTCTTCCTGTTTTGTCCTCCCATAAGAATGTTCACTTATTTTGTTGATTTCACTTTTTATTTTTTCCTCTCCCTGACCATAAACACAGCTTCAGCTGACAGAGTCTGAATCGTATCAAGTATCTTTTCCAAACACAGTGCTATGAGACTAGGTATCAATTACAGGAAAAAAAACTGTAAAAAATACAAACACATGGAGACTAAACAATATGCTACTAAATAACCAAGATATCACTGAAGAAATCAAAGAGGAAATCAAAAAATACCTAGAAACAAATGACAATGAAAACATGATGACCCAAAACCTATGGGATGCAGCAAAAGCCATTCTAAGAGGGAAGTTTATAGCAATACAATCCTACCTCAAGAAACAAGAAAAATCTTGACTAAACAAGCTAACCTTACACCTAAAGCAATTAGAGAAGGAAGAACAAAAAAACATCAAAAGTTAGCAGAAGGAAAGAAATCATAAAGACCAGATCAGAAATAAATGAAAAAGAAATGAAGGAAACAATAGAAAAGATCAATAAAACTAAAAATTGGTTATTTGAGAAGATAAACAAAATTGATAGACCATTAGCCAGACACATCAAGAAAAAAAGGGAGAAATAGAAAAGCCCAGAGATAAAGTCACACACATGTGGTCACCTTATCTTTGATAAAGGAGGCAAGAATATACAATGGAGAAAAGACAGCCTCTTCAATAAGTGGTGCTGGGAAAACTGGAAATTAGAACACTTCCTAATGCCATACACAAAAATAAACTCAAAATGGATTAAAGACCTAAATGTAAGGCCAGAAACTATAAAACTCTTAGAGGAAAACATAGGCAGAACACTCTATGACATAAATCACGTCAAGATCCTATTTGATCCACCTCCTAGAGAGAAACTTAAAAGCTTTTGCACAGCAAAGGAAACCATAAACAAGATGAAAAGATAACCCTCAGAATGGGAGAAAATATTTTCAAATGAAGCAACTGACAAAGGATTAATCTCCAAAATATACAAGCAACTCAAGCAGCTCAATATCAAAAAACAAACAACCCAATCCAAAAATGGGCAGAAGACCTAAATAGACGTTTCTCCAAAGAAAATATACAGATTGCCAACAAACACATGAAAGGATGCTCAACATCACTAATCATTAGAGAAATGCAAATCAAAACTACAATGAGGTATCACCTCACACCAGTCAGAATGACCATCATCAAAAAATCTAGAAACAATAAATGCCGGAGAGGGTGTGGAGAAAAGGGAACCCTCTTGCACTTTTGGTGGGAATGTAAATTGACACAGCCACCATGGAGAACAGTATGGAGGTTCCTTAAAAATCTGAAAATAGAACTACCATATGACCCAGCAATCCCACTACTGGGCATATACCTTGAGAAAACCATAATTCGAAAAGAGACACGTACCCCAATGTTCATTGCAGCACTATTGACAATAGCCGGGACATGGAAGCAACTTAAATGTCCATCCACAGATAAATAGATAAAGAAGATGTGGCACTTATATTCAATGGAATATTACTCAGCTGTTAAAAAAATGAAATGAATTATTTGTAGTGAGGTGGATTGACCTAGAGTCTGTCATACAGAGTGAAGTAAGTCAGAAAGAGAAAAACAAATACTGTATGCTAACACATATATATGGAATCTAAAAAAAAGGTTCTGATGAACCTAGGGGCAGGACAGGAATAAAGATGCAGACATAGAGAATGGACTTGAGAACACGGGGAGGAGGAAGCGTAAGCTGGGACGAAGTGAGAGAGTAGTATTGACATATAAACACTACCAAATGTAAAATAGATAGCTAGTGGGAAGCAGCTGCATAGCACAGGGAGATCAGCTCAGTGCTTTGTGACCACCTAGAGGGGTGGGATTGGGAGGGTGGGAGGGAGATGCAAGAGGGAACAGCAAAAACTAACACACCATTGTAAAACAATTATACTGCAATAAAGATGTTAAAAAAAATGACATATGGGCTAACCAAGGCTAAAATATAATTATATTTATAATATATATTTTAATAATATATTATAACTTATTTATAATATATTATAGACATAGACTATGTCATATTATGTTTATATTTCTATATTATATATAATAGTATAGTATACTATAATTTATAGATGTGTGAGTGTATAAATTATTATGCGTATATATACACACACATACACACACACAGAAGTAAAGTCAGAGTGCGTACATAATTAACGATAAAGATTTCAACATAGCCCTAACACCCTGAAAGATGACCCCAACACACATGAGGAGGACCCTTGAGCGTTTAATCAACAAAGGGGAAAAGATGGGGGCGGTAATTGTTTCTCTGTTCTTCAGAACAGGCAAGGTAGCAGGGGGTGCAGGATAGAGATTTGGGAATGAATGAGAGGAAAATGCAACATGGAGAGAAAAAAAATTCAGGTTTTCTCCTTTACTTCCTTAAAGATTTCTCAGTTTGGGTAATTATTTCTAGCTGCTTAACAAACATCCCCCAAATCTCAATGCCTTTACACAAGAGTTTATTTTTCTTCAATGAAACAATTCAATGCAAGGATTCAGTGGGCAGCTATTGACACTGTGATTCGGGGACCCAGGACCTTCCCATCTCATGGCTCCACAACCCTCAGCCCATCTTCTCTCCCCTTCCACAGCCACGCAGAGCCTTCCAGTCCTCTGTGCCCAGCAAATGGAGACAGGGAGAATGGGAAGGGCTGCACAGGAGGCTTGGGCAGGTCTGGGAGTGACACACATCACTTGTGTTTATAGCCCGTTGGCCTGAATTAGGCACCTGGCCACACCAAACTGCCCAGAGCCTGGGACATGTAATCTCGCTGTGTGCTCCAAAGGAAGAGCAAATGCATTGTCATGAGGATATAGCAGGTTCTGTCCCAGGGGCTTGGTGTTCTGGTCCTTGACTTTCAGAGTGGCTCAGTGAGAGTCTGCCAAATGCTCTGAGCAGCCTTGAGAGGACCCGGCTGGCCCAGTCAGGATTCTGGCCGGTAGATGGAGGTCAAGGTTAGATTCCATAAGGCTGGAACTGGGAGCCAGAAGAACAACCAAGCCAAAGGCTACTGGATGAGGGAAAGCTGAAATTGAATCCACAAAAGACCAGGGTCCAGGGGGAGGAATTTGCAAGTTGAGTTACAAAGCCAGAAGATCAAAAAACAGGAAGAAGAAAGAGGACTGGGTGGGGGTGGGGAGTGGGGGGTAAAGAGGAGAAGCAGAAGGAAAAGAGGAAGGGTAGTGGTTGGGAGAAGAAATGAGAGCCATTCAGAAGGGAAAAGCGGGGAAGGGTGCAAGCACAATTGGCCCAAATCCTAATGGAGGTTCCTGGGCCATCATTAGAGGCCAGTGGCTGTATAGTGTGGACACAGGTCGGATTGGCTCAAAAATCTAGGAACAAGAACTTTTGGGAAGAGTACCAAGAGGAGAACATAGTTGACTTTTACGGGCTGAATTGTAGCTTCCCCCCAAATTCGCATATTGAGGTCCTAACGACCAGTCCCTCAGATTGTGACCTTGTTTGGATATAGGGTCATTGCACATGTATTAGTGAATTTAAGATGAGGTCATAGTGCAGTAGGGTGGACCCCTAGTGCGATGTGACTGGTGTCCTTATAAAAAGGGGAAATCTGAACTCAGACACACATGCAGGAAGAAATGCCATGTAAAGACAGAGGCACAGATCAGGATGAGGCTTCTATAAGGGTAAGAAATGCCAGTGATTGCCAGCAAATCTCCAGAGGCTAGGTGGGAGACATGGAGCAGAGTCTCCCTTACAACCCTCAGGAGGAACCAAGCCTGGTGACACCCTGATCTTGGACTTTTAGCCTCCAGACCTGTGAGACAAAAATGTTCTGGTGTTTCAACCACCCGGTTTGCAGTATTTTGTTCCAGCAGCCCCAGCAAACAAAGTCCCTATGATGCTGCAGAAATAACAGCAAGAGAGTCAGTGCGGAGGAGGTGAGCACTGTGCAGGGTGGACACCATCTCTAGCCATCCTGCGACAGGTGAGGGGTGAAGAATGCTGGGAAAAGGCCAAAGCAGCGCTACCTACAACCACTGACCATGTTTGTTATACTCTGTTTTCTACCAATTCAGCTTCATAATAAACTGTGCTAACTGGATGTGCCTGACTCCCAGGGTATGAGGAAAGAACACAGATGGTCCTATGACATCAATGTCTCAGGTGCATCCCCACTGAAGGAAAAATGGTATATTCATAAAAGTTTTCATCAGGACCCCTGAGTCGGCCGTAGTTGTCAGGAGGACCAGTAACAAACATAAAGCAGGGCTGAGTGAGTGGTAGAGGAGATCAGAGGAGAGAGACCTGGCTGTGATCAAGGCTGGAAGAAGTGGGAATTGACCTGAACCTTGAAGGTTGAGGTCATTCAGGAAAGCAGAGAATAGAGAGAAAATTCCAGGCAGCTAAGATAGTGCTATGCACGGCTCCGTAATACTCCTGCCACGCGTGGTACAGCTTCCTCCTCTACCACTGTGGCAGCTATGACATGGATGCTGAACAAGCTGGCTTCATGGGGTGCAAGCAGAAAGCAACTTCACCATGCTCTCACTGTCGCTTTAAAATGTATTCAGCTGGGGAAGGTACTCACGCCCTAGGAGGAAAACGTATACGATCCAGTGAGTTTTCTGATCACTCTTAGTTCATAAAAGCTGATGTCCCTTTACACCACCAGAGTCTGCCTTCAGGTATTAGAATGCCTCTTCATACAATAATCCTTGCTCCCAATTTGACTCCAGGTTAAATCATTTCTCCATCCCTAGGTAAGGCTTGCGCTAAATGAGAAGCCTGGACCTGGGGCTTCTCTTCCGTCAACTCGCTAAGTGGTTTCTCCCACACAGCCCCTACCCGGAGTCAGAAAGAGGAGAGAGGAAGGTGAGAGGTACGTGAGAGTTCTTGCTTGTCTGGTATTTCTATAGACTGGCTTCATGCTCTCCGAGCACAGCAGACATTTAAAGCTGACTTGTTTTCTTAAGGGATGCTTTTGTGAGTCCTTTGGAGACCTCTCCCCAGTTGCTGAGGAGCTCTGGCCCACAGCTCTCTTGATGCAGGGGATGGAGTGCTTTAGTTCCCACTAATGTTTTACTCCTTCCACATGTCCCGGGAATGTGGCCATAGTGCCAACTGAGGTCTGTGTTCAGCTCTAGGCAGCCCTCTGGAACAGAGTCAGTTACAGTCCCACACCAGCTGTCTTGCACATGTATCCCTGTCTGATCCTGAGAATAGTCATGCACCCTTATCCCTGACAAACTCCCAGAAGACAGGCTGCCAATGCAGCCACCTTTCCTTTGCATCAGCCATCAGCAGCTGGCCGGCCCATCTCTAACCACTCAAATATCCCAGATGGGAATCCGACTTGGGTCCAATGCAACCTCTAACTTCTTTTTTTTTTTTTTAACATCTTTATTGGAGTATAATTGCTTTACAATGGTGTGTTAGTTTCTGGTGTATAACAAAGTGAATCAGCTATCCGTATACATATATCCCCATATCCCCTCCCTCTTGCATCTCCCTCCCACCCTCCCTATCCCACCCCTCTAGGTGGTCACAAAGCACAGAGCTGATCTCCCTGTGCTATGCGGCTGCTTCCCACTAGATCTCTATTTTATGTTTGGTAGTGTATATATGTCCATGCCACTCTCTCACTTTGTCCCAGCTTACCCTTCCCCTTCCCTATGTCCTCAAGTTCTTTCTCTAGTAGGTCTGCACCTTTATTCCTGTCCTGCCCCTAGGTTCTTCAGAACCTTTTTTTTTTTTTTTTAGATTCCATATATATGTGTTAGCATACGGTATTTGTTTTTCTCTTTCTGACTTATTTCACTCTGTATGACAGACTCTAGGTCCATCCACCTCACTACAAATAATTCATTTCATTTTTTTTAACAGTTGAGTAATATTCCATTGTATATATGTGCCACATCTTCTTTATCCGTTCATCTGTCGATGGACACTTAGGTTGATTCCATGTCTTGGCTATTGTAAATAGAGCTGCAATGAACATTGTGGTACATGACTCTTTTTGAATTATGGTTTTCTCAGGGTATATGCTCAGGAGTGGGATTGCTGGGTCGTATGGTAGTTGTATTTTTAGTTTTATGAAGAACCTCCATACAGTTCTCCATAGTGGCTGTATCAATTTACATTCCCACCAGCAGTGCAAGAGGGTTCCCTTTTCTCCACTCCCTCTCCAGCATTTGTTTGTAGACTTTTGATGATGGCCATTCTGACTGGTGTGATGTGATACCTCATTGTAATTTTGATTTGCATTTCTCTAATGATTAATGATGCAACCTCTAACTTCTAACCACTGTCCTGGTGGCCCTGCTGAAGCTCCTCTCCAAAGACATAAGGTGAGGGAAAGCACCTCGCCCCATCACTTCGGAGCATCATAGAGCCCAGCACACAAGCTGCTTCTGCCAGGAAGTCCTCTTCCCATGAAATCACCTCTTCTTCCAACACTTTCACATCCTGATGTGGGGTCAGGAGCTTATGAGATAGCTAACTGACTCTTTACTGCATAATTTTTACAAATTCCTCTGGGCAGTCCATCTCATAGAACATTATGATGTATCGTAACCAAAGCCAAGACATCCATGTTAATGTCCTTCTATATAACTCTTTACTCTTCTGTAAATTCCCCACAAGCAAAGTCCCGACCTTTTCATCTTTGTAGCCCAGCCCCAGACACACGGTTCAAGAGTTGTTGGTTGAATGAATGAACAAATGAACTGATAGATAGTGGAGAATTCTATACAAAGCATGTTCCTCAAACATTAAGACATCAACCTGGTTGGAGAAGAGAATTTGTTTAGGGAAGGATTGGGAGCTAAGTTGGGAAGTAATACTCAAAAATATTTGGAGCACAGAGAACTATAGACTGGAAACCGAGGAGCAGAGCTGAAACAGCATGAACATCAGGGACTTATGGACGCAGGTGGACCCAGCTCTGCCACTTGGGTTAGCTGTAGACCAGAGGCAAGTTACTTAACCTCTGTGACTCTCAGCATTCTTGTTGCAAAATAAATACCATCATTCCTATCTGGTAAGGTTGATATGAAGTTTCATGGAAACAGCGGGTACAAAGCACCTGCTACAGGGCTTATCAGAGTAAATGATTGACACATAGTCACAGTAACAATTTAAAAACCATCTTTGAGTGCTTGCTATGGGTCAGAGACTGTGTCAAATTCTTTCTAGGCGTTCAAACAGACCATAGCGTACTTAGCTAATAACAACAAAGATGATAATAATAACAACAGCAATAATACCTGCTGTGTGGGTGCACTCAGAGTGTGTCAGGCGCTATACGGAGTACTTTTCATATGTAAGTCGCCTTAATCCTTATCACAATCAGAGTGAATATTTTAATCACCAGTAGATGAAGATAGGGAAAACAAGACACGGAAGCATTAAATGACTTGCCCAAGGTCACGCAGCTAGCAGTGGTAGAACCTGAATTTGAACTCAGGTGTCCAATTCCTAAGTCCATATTCGTAATCATTATGATACTCTGCACATATTAGAGGGTCGAGAGCTAAACTGGAAGCCAAGATGAAGATATGAATAGAGAGTGGGTGGGCAACAGTCAAAAAAGAGAAAAGATATTAGGATCTGGAAGTAGAGTGCCCCAGCTCTATTCCTTGTTATCTAAGTGACCTTCAGCAGGTTACTTCATGTTCCTGTCCCTTAGTTTTCTCATCCATAAAATGGGAATAAAAATGCAAAGTATTTCCTAAAGTTGTTGTAAGGAATCTATGAGTGAAAAGAGTGCGAAGTACTTGGAACAGCATCTGGCATCCCCCAGTGCTATTTTAGCTACTGTCATTGTTAAGGTGGGTGGGCTAGGCTAGGTGTCAAGACTCATGTGTCAAGACTCATGAGGAGCTTCTTCAAGGAGCCATGGCAATTTGGAAGATGATAATATTGGTTTACCTACAGTAAGGCTTGGAAATACATGGATTTCCTTTTCTTAACAGGGTTTCAAACTGGGAATGTTCTAAGCATAGCAAACAAAGCTTTGAGGTTTCCTATGATATTCTGGTAGCAACAGGAAGCACTGTGATCTGGACAAGTGTTGCAGGCAGTGGATTCACAACAGGTAGAAGGATGCACCTGTAGAAGTCCACTGATGGATCCGTGTCATCATCATCTACTGGCCTGGATGGGGCTTTAAACCAGCCATCAGCTTTCTTACTAATTCCGGAGGAGATAAAGAAGGCATGCTCGTCCAGTAGGCAGGTGACTCAAAACGAGGAGAGAAAGTAAATATATGGGATGATCGATATAAATCCTCAAAAGGACATAACTTTTCAGATCGGGAAAGAGGGACAAACTTAAAGAATAGAATGTTCAGGGCTTCCCTGGTGGCGCAGGGGTTGAGAGTCCGCCTGCCGATGCAGGGGACACGGGTTCGTGCCCCGGTCTGGGAGGATCCCACATGCCGCGGAGCGGCTGGGCCCGTGAGCCATGGCCGCCGAGCCTGTGCTCCGCAACGGGAGAGACCACAGCAGTGAGAGGCCCGCGTACCGCAAAAAAAAAAAAAAAAAAAAAAGAAAAAAAAGTTAAAGACACGGAAGCATTAAATGACTTGCCCAAGGTCACGCAGCTAGCAGTGGTAGAACCTGAATTTGAACTCAGGTGTCCAATTCCTAAGTCCATATTCGTAATCATTATGATACTCTGCACATATTAGAGGGTCGAGAGCTAAACTGGAAGCCAAGATGAAGATATGAATAGAGAGTGGGTGGGCAACAGTCAAAAAAGAGAAAAGATATTAGGATCTGGAAGTAGAGTGCCCCAGCTCTATTCCTTGTTATCTAAGTGACCTTCAGCAGGTTACTTCATGTTCCTGTCCCTTAGTTTTCTCATCCATAAAATGGGAATAAAAATGCAAAGTATTTCCTAAAGTTGTTGTAAGGAATCTATGAGTGAAAAGAGTGCGAAGTACTTGGAACAGCATCTGGCATCCCCCAGTGCTATTTTAGCTACTGTCATTGTTAAGGTGGGTGGGCTAGGCTAGGTGTCAAGACTCATGTGTCAAGACTCATGAGGAGCTTCTTCAAGGAGCCATGGCGATTTGGAAGATGATAATATTGGTTTACCTACAGTAAGGCTTGGAAATACATGGATTTCCTTTTCTTAACAGGGTTTCAAACTGGGAATGTTCTAAGCATAGCAAACAAAGCTTTGAGGTTTCCTATGATATTCTGGTAGCAACAGGAAGCACTGTGATCTGGACAAGTGTTGCAGGCAGTGGATTCACAACAGGTAGAAGGATGCACCTGTAGAAGTCCACTGATGGATCCGTGTCATCATCATCTACTGGCCTGGATGGGGCTTTAAACCAGCCATCAGCTTTCTTACTAATTCCGGAGGAGATAAAGAAGGCATGCTCGTCCAGTAGGCAGGTGACTCAAAACGAGGAGAGAAAGTAAATATATGGGATGATCGATATAAATCCTCAAAAGGACATAACTTTTCAGATCGGGAAAGAGGGACAAACAAAAAGAATAGAATGTTCAGGAATCAAAGTCCTGCACACAGATTTTGAAAACGGAGACTGGGAAATGTCTGGATGAAAGGGCTTAACAGCAATTGTCACTGAGAAAGAGGAATAAGAATAAGGAGGAGGAAGAGAAGGAGAGTTGGGGAAGCTCAAGTGTGTGCCAGGTGCACGTCAACCACGTGACACAAAAGCTCCGAAACTGAACGAATGTCAATGATATTTATTAGACGTACAAGTGCTTAACAAGAAAGGCAGGAGCCCTGAGCTCTGCAGCAATCAGGTCGAGACTTAAGTGCTGTGTTCGCTTCTGGGGAGTGATTATATGGAGGAAAACAATAACAAACTCAGCTGTATTCAGGAGAGAGGTCGGGGTCTCAGAATCATGTCACATCTGGGGTAGCTGATGGAATGAGAGGTGTTTTCCTTAGAGAACTGAATCCGAAAGGGACCAGGCCAGCTATCTTCAATAATCGAAGGGTTGTCATGAGAACAAGGTATTCAATTAGTGCTCTGTGGCTCCTGATGCAGAGCTAGGATAAAAATATAGAAGTGACAGGGCAGCAGATTTCGACCCAAAATATAAGAATAAAAGGAACTGAGCTGCTAAAAAGGGTGGGGGATGGACTTCCTGGTGGTCGTGCAGCATTCGGAGATTTTTTGGATCTGCAGAGCCATTTTCAAGAGTTACACTAGGTAACCTCTCAGACTGCTTTCAAATCTAAGACCCCATCATCCTTTGACATGGTGACATGGGCTTTTGTCAGTAGGCAGCAGTAAAAACTATCAGAATTTGCAAAGCTTTTTTGCAGTTTACACGTCTCTTTCATATATCATCTACAAGAATACTCTGCAAACCTGGACTTTTGCAAAAAGGAATCTTCTCCTTGATTGACTTATTTACTCATTCAACGGATTCCCCTTGCGTGCCTGCTACGTTTCAGTCACTGTTCTAGCCGCAGAGGATACAGCTAGTTTTAAACAAGCACTTTCTCCCTCAGGGGGCTTAAAATACAGTGGTTGCAGATAAGTAATCAATACATATGTTAGGTTCTGCTAACCTCTGCGACAAAAAATGAAGCCATGAAAAGACACAGAAGAATCTTAAATGCATGTTACTGAGTGAAAGAAGCCAGTCTGAAAAGGCTAAATACTGTATGATTCCAACTATATGCCGTTCTGGAAAAGGCAAAACTATGGAGACAGTAAAGAGATTAGTGGTTGCCAGAGGTTGGGAGTAAAGGGAGGGGTAAATAGGTGGCGCATAGGGGACTCTTAGCATAGTGAAACTACTCTGTGTGAGATACCACGATGGTAGGCACATGTCATTATATATTTGTCCAGACTCACAGAATGTATGACTTGAAGAGTGAATCCTACTGTAAACTTGGACTTTGGGTGATAATGATGCGTCATGTAGGTTCATAAGTTGTAATAAATGTACCACTCTGACAAGGGATATTGATAATGCGGGAGGCTGTGTGTGAATGGGAAATCTCTGTACCCCACTCTTAATTTTACATGAACCTAAAACTGCTCTAAAATAGATGATAGATAGATAAATAAATAGATAATAGATGGATGGATGGGTAGATAACAGTTGGATGGATAGATAGGTAGATAGAACATAGATAACACGTGGAAAAAAAAGAATGAAACAGCACTAAAAAAAATAATAAAATAAAATAAATTTACATCCATTAACTCACGTAAGACACACAAGAGCCTGGAGATGTAGATAACTGTTGCCCCTTTTCTACAGCTGTGTAACAATCAAGCCTCAATGTAGGGATAAGACCACAACTATTTTATCACACAAAGAGAATCTGTGGGTCAGGGCACACAGGGCACAGTGTGGGGTGGCTTGTCTCTGCTCTGTGATATCTGTTGGGCCTCAGTTGGGAAAATGCAAATGGCTGGGAGCAACTCAAAGACCTGGGGGCTGCACTCACGTGCAAGCTTATTCATTCACATGTCTGGCTCCTGGGATGGGATGACTTGAAGGCTGTGGACCAGAGGCCTGGCCAAACTGGTGTTCTCATCATTCTTGGTAGGTAGTTTTCTTATATGCATCTCAGAGCTCCATGAGAAAAAGTAGCAACAAATGAAGCCGAAGTTGCCTGGCCTTTCATGACCCCATCTCAGAAGTCACCACATCACTTCTGTTGCACTGTGTTGGTCAAAGCAGTCACATTGAATTCATCCAAATTCAATTCACCCAATTCAATTCAATTCCATGCAAATTCAAGGGAGACACGGACCTCTCAAAGAACTTGCAGCCATGTTTTGAAACCACCACACTATTTTTGCAGAGGGAGGAAAATTAACACAAAGTGGGTAAGTAACTTGCCCAAGGTCACACAGCTCAGTGGTGAAGAAAGTCTGTCATAACGACTCACATTACTCCTTCCTGACCACTTGCATAAAATAGCAATCCCATTCCCCTTCCCAAGACTTCTCATCCTGGTTGCATTACTTTATTTGCTCCATAGTACTGATCGCCCCTGACATGACCCATGATCACCGAGACTGTGTCTCATTCACTCTTATGTTCCTATCCACCAGGACAGTGCCTAGCATGTAACAGATGCTTTAAAAAAATGCCAAATGAAAAACAACATCTCCTTTTCTTTGACCAATACCAAATATTTTAAAAAAACTCTAGGCTGAGTCCAAAGAGTAACACAAAGAATAAGATCTCTGAAATAACACTGTTTATGTAAATTAAGTTCTGTGCATGCAAAGCACTGTATATCATACCAGAACACCTACAAGCAGAAAGATAAATGTCAAATACATTAGAATGTTGCCCAGGGGGAGAGGAGGATGGGCATCGAAAGGAAAAGCAAATAAAAACATAAATAGATGCAAAGATAAATGAGAGCGGCTTTGCAGGAGCCAATGGTGTTAGGATGACGGTGTGCGGTTAACTCAAGAGTTTAATTAACGCGACCATCTGCATCTGAGGATCAGGTTAAAAAGAAAAGTAGCACATGCTCTTTGGAGATTTCGGGGGGAAAGACCTCAAATTCTTTGACACCCCTTCCAATGATGCAGCAGGAGTGATGTTACATGACTTTAGAAGCACTAGGCCATCAAAGGGATTTCCCCTCCCAGAACACTCCCTCTCAGAACCCAGCCGTCATGCCATGAAAAAGGAGGCCCAAGCCACAAGAGATACAGCGTGGAGATGCTGGGTCAACAATCTCCCTGCTGAGCCCCACCTTCAAGCCATCCCTGACCAAGGACCAAACATGTGAGTAAAGAAGCCATGTTGGAAGTGGACCTCCATCCACAGCTCTGCCAGCCCTCAGATGTTAGAGCTACCTCCAGCTCAGACTCCAGACATCAAGGAGTGAAGACAAGCCATCCCCTCTGCGTCCCTATTCAAATTCCTGACCTGCAAAATCTCAGCCTAATGAGATGATTGATTTATGTCACTACGTTTGGAGACAATTTATAACTCAGTTTACAAACAACAAAAACATGCTACTACTACTCGACTCCCTCTGTTTCCCCCAATGAAAAGGGTGCCTAGATTAGCTGAATATTCTATGTTTTCGAAAGAACTGAAAAATTTAAAAATCCAAAATTTTTCTTCTGATTTTTAAAATTTAGTAACTATCCAAAACTTCTTCTAAAATACAGTGGAGGGGGAATAAATCCCATCTGCGCTTCCCAATTGGCCCATGAGTCACCGATTTGCAAATCAAACTGTAATTGAGTACTGTCTGTCGTTCCCGCAGAGGTTTGTAAGATCACGTATGTTTATCTCCATGTCCCTCACACTTTACAGCCTGAAGATGAGACTAACCAGGGACTTGATCTCCCAGCACTGGGTTAGGTCAGGAAATTACCACTAACTGGCAGCCCAACCTTGGGCTTCACCTCACTTCCCTTAACTGACAAATGGGGGCGCCAGTATCTACCCTAGCTGCTTCATGGGTTGCTGTGAGGTTAGTTTCAAACAAGCTTGTATGTAAGGAAGCAATTTGTAAAGGATGATGCAGTGTGTACTTTTTTTTTTTTTTTTGCGGTACGCGGGCCTCTCACTGTTGTGGCCTCTCCCGTTGCGGAGCACAGGCTCCGGACGCGCAGGCTCAGCGGCCATGGCTCACGAGCCCAGCCGTTCCGCGGCATGTGGGATCTTCCCGGACCGGGGTACAAACCCGCGTCCCCCTGCATCGGCAGGCGGACTCTCAACCACTGCGCCACCAGGGAAGCCCGCAGTGTGTACTTTTAATGGACCACATGGTGGCTCCCAAAAAGATATGTCCATGTCCTAATCCCCAGAACCCGTGAACATGACCTTGCTTGGATAAAGGGTTTTTGCAGAAGAGACCAGGCAAGCCCTAAATCTAATGACGAGTGTCCTTATGAGAGATACAAAGGGAAACATAAATGCACGGAGGAAAAGACCATGTGAAGATGACAGCAGAGATTGAAGAGATGCAACCACAAGCCAAGGAATGACAGGCACCACCAGAAGCTGGAAGACACAAGGAATGAAACCACTCCCTGGAGTTTCTAGAGGGATCGTGGCCCTGCTGACCCCTTGATTTCACACTTCTGGGCTCCAGAGCTGTGAGAAAATAAATTGCGGTTATTTTAAGTCACTCAGTTTGTGGTCATTTTTACATCATCCATAGGACACTAATACAGTACATAGCGGAACGGTCATGGCCTCACTATGGATTCCTTTGAGAGTTACATGTTGTGGGCGCTTTGTAATCCATTGGTCATCTGTCTGGCCACTCTAGCTTGAGGAGTCTCCTCCCTGAAATCACCCATCTGGTCACTAATCAGTAATGCCTTGTGAAATCACATCCATTCTGGGAGGAATTATTCAAATGTTGCACTGTTGTTCAATATTCTCTTTTCTTTCCTGGTGAGAAGCTCCTGGAGGCGGTGAGCCATTGAACAGAGCAGACATCCTGGAAGGGTGGTCCCCAAACCACCCTCATCAGAACAACCCAGAACAGGTCCTAGAAATGCTAAATCTCAGATGCTGTCCTAGACTTAATGAGTCAACTGCCAGGGGTGGGAAGGATAAGAGGGGATTAAGAATCAGTATTTTGAACAAGCTCCTTAGATATCTGCTATGCTCACTAAAATTTGAAAGCCACTAACATAGGAAGGAACTGTCGAGGCCATGAGTCAGACAGCCTGGGGCTGATTTCCAGCCCTTCTCCTCCCTATCCATTAAAAGTTTAAGTTCTCTAAGGGTCAGTTTCCTCCTCTGTAAAATGGAGATAACAAGGATGGCCCATCAAAGGGTTGTGCTAAGAGCGGGCTCGCACGAGATCACGCATGCAAATCCCCTAGTGCAGTTGCTGAATAAATTCCGGTTAATGTTAACATGATGGGGATGGCGATGATGACCCTGCCCCGCTAAGAACATAGGCCAAGGCCACCCATATTCAGTACCACGTGAGCCTCCTGAGTGGTCCCCCCAGTTCGAATCCATCATGAGTCACTCTGCAAAATTATAATCTGATCATTATTAACTGATGAAATCCATATCGCGTTCTCCAAGAAAGAGGACGAATAGAGGGATGACTCAACTCTATGTCTTTATTTAGGTCTTCTAAAGCTATTGGAAGACGTTGGCATATGTTCTCCTTAAAGGAAAAAGAAAAAGAAAATCCTGACTTTGCCAGTCCTTTGCTTAAAGTCATTTGCCTACACGCGGCGCACAGTAGCCCGTGTGATCTCCTTCAAATCGCCCCTCCCATCGCAACTCCCTTAGCCTTCTTCCCTTAAACATTTGCAGTTTGTAAAAAGCCCGGTACAATTTCAATCCCCTATGCCTTTCTACGTGCTCTTCCCTCTGCCTCCGATGCCCTTCTCCTTCCCTAGCCCATGCCCATTCATCTGTAGCATTCATATTCATCCTGCAGGACTCAGCTGAACCACCTCTGTGAAGCCTTTCCTAATTCTTTTGTCTCACCCCAATTATCCCTATAGCTGAGCTCTTCACCCTCTTCTCTGTGCCCCCCTCTCCCCATCACGTACCCTACATAACATAGAACCTAGGGTCCCAGGCTAGGACAACAGACTATCTGTGTTTAAAACCCAGGACCATGACTTATTCGTTGTGTGATCTAATCTTTCTGGGCCTCCATTCCCTTATCTATACAATCTGAATTGTTATAAACCTTCAGTGAAGTGATTCTTGTTAAGTATGAAACACGGTGCCTGACACATGGTAAGCAGCTAGAAATGTTTGCCACTATGGTTATTATTCTTCAGCACAGTCTAAAAGTACAAGTAAGGTCACCTCTTTATTTCTTTTTCCAGACACCCACAGAAAAGTTTTAAAGACCATCAGTGAATCATAGCAGCCCAGGCTTAGGAGGAGCCTCAGAGATCATTTGCTCCAACTCACGTTTAACCACAACAGCTCAACATCATTGTGACTCAGGGTAAAGCCAGAGGGCTCTGTTTATGTGACCGACAGACCCAAGACAAAACAAAACACTTCGCAAAAGTCATTCTCACAACTTCCTTGAGAAACAGGTGTGAAGCAAGGACTCAGAGCCTCCGTTTTTAGATGAGGAAACTGAGTCACGGAGGTAGTGTGAACGGCAAAAGGTCACACTGTCAGCCAAGAGGGCCAGTTCCTAGATAACCTCCTCCACCCATCAGCTGACAATCTCAAGACCAGGAAGTTGTTTGGGTCACAAATAATGTTCTTGTGGGAAATGAATGTGAGGAGATAAACATGAGCTTATGAGAGCCAGAGCAATAAGGTAATGTTCAGGTTTTTGTTGTTGTTCTTACTGAACATTTGTTTTCTTTAATTCCAGAAAAGCCTTGTAATGAGAATAGGTGATGAAGCATCTGGGGAGGCAGCATGGCCTCAGAGAAAACAGGGAGGAGATGTAATCAGACGGAGCTATGCTTAAATCCCCTGCCTGTCACTGGATGGAAATTTGGACCCATCCTGCAGGCTCTGAGAACTTCATCTTCATCTGTAAGATGGAGGTAATGGTAATGTCTCCCTTATGGAGTTCTCAGTAGAATCTTAGATGGTGTATCTAGAATCCTTGACACATAAATTCACTCTATAACTAGCTACTATTGTCGTGTTTGGAGTTGTTAGGACAACTGTAAATGTAAACTCTTTAGAAGGAGGTGGAAAGTGTTTGAAAAGATTGGCTTGAGTGTTAAGGAGTTAGTGCCTAAAGGAAGTAAATATTTGTTGAGCACCTGCTATGCGCCAGGCACTGTTCTAGAACTCTACAAATGTGCTCTCATCTTTGTCTGCTCCACGCCAGGCACAGCACCTAGGAAACATTCAATAAATATTTGTTATTTATTGTATAAGTTGAAGGTATGAATTGAATGAATCATTCATTCATCGAATCCCCACAGATATGCCAAATAAATATTATCATTTTCACCTTATAAATGAAAAGAACAGAAGCCTGGAGTGAGGAAACCCCTCCTCCCAAGTCACATAGTAAGTAGAGGAATCAGCCAACCTTTTGAAAGTGTTTTTAGCTAAAACACAAAAGATGGGATGGATATAGCTAAGGCAAGAGCACAGGGAAGAGAAGTCTAGGTCGAGGAAATAGGCCATGTGAAGGCTGTGAGGTTGGGTGGAGACCAGCATGTTGGAGGGGCCAAGAAAAGGCCAGTGTGGCCTGAGCACATGGACCGTGGTCTCAGATGAACTTGAGGAGCGCGTGAGGGTCAAAGCAAGTAGGAGATTATGAGCTGCGGTCAAGATTTTGGATTTTATTCCAGGCACAAAGGGAAGCCTTTGAAGCATTTGAAGCAGAGAAGGGACATGATTCAAATCTCGTCTTCGTGCTGTTTCGAGAATGGCCAGGAAGAAGGACAGAGTAGAATCGAAGAGGATATCGTAGCAGAAGCCCAGGCAAGCATTGCTGTGGCTGGGTCCCAGGTCGAGGGCAGTAGAGAGGGGGTAAAGTGGAGAGTCTGGAGGAAGCTTTGGTTAGTAGACCCACTAGACCATGCTGAAGGTTGACGTGGAAGCTTATAAAAAAGTGACAAATGAAACTCATTCCTCTGGCCTAAGCCGTTTCCTGGGGCTTTAAGCTCTAGATGAAAAGCAGGTGGAGAGAAGATTAAAAGCCTTATTGGAAGGGAAGACACATGGGAGCATATGTATATGTATAGCTGATTCACTTTGTTATAAAGCAGAAACTAACACACCATTGTAAAGCAATTATACCCCAATAAAGATGTTAAAAAAAAAAAAAAAGCCTTATTGGAGCATTTTAAGGTTGAAAGTCTTGTGAGACATCCAAGTGGAGGTGTTGGGATGAGACCTAAAGGCTGGCTGGAGACCTTCCTTAGAAAGTTCTTCATGTAAGGATGGTATTTGAAGCTGTGGCAATGTATGAAATCACCTTGGTCTGGAGTGGAGGACAGGGGAGTTCAATATAACATAAGAAGTGGACCAAAGCCTGAGGAACACTAATATTTAGAGGCTGGGAGGAGGAAGAGAAAGAGGAGGAGAACAGTAAGAAGCAATTAGTCACCAAGGAGGAAAACCAGGAGAGTTTGGGATGTTTCAGAAACCAGGACCAGTCAGAATGGCCATCATCAAAAAGTATACAAATAAATGCTGGAGACGGTGCGGAGAAAAGGGAACCCTGCTACACTGTTGGTGGGAATGTAAATTGGTGCAGCCACTATGGAAATCAGTCTGGACATTCCTTAAAAAAAAACTAAAAATGGAGCTACCAAATGATCCAGCAATCCCAATCCTGGACATCTAACCAGAAAAGACAAAAAACTCTAATTCGAAAAGATGTATGCACCCCAATGTTCATAGCAGCACTATTTACAATTGCCAAGACGTGGAAGCAACCTTGATGTCCATCAATAGATCAATGGATAAAGAAGATGTGGTATATATAGGCAATGGAATATTAATCATAAAAATAATGAAATATTGCCATTTGCAGCAAAATGGATGGACTTAGAAAACATCGTACTAAGTGAAGTAAGTCAGACAGAGAAAGACAAATATTGTATGATAACACTTATATACGGAATCTTAAAAAATAATACAAATGAACTTATTTACAAAATAGAAACAGACTCAGAAACATAGAAAACAAACTTATGGTTACCAAAGGGGAAAGAATGGGGGGATAAATCAGGAGTATGACATTAACAAGAGGAAAAAAAAAGAAACAAGGAGAAGAAACTGTCGTCGACTCAAAGGACATAGAAATCTAGAATTAGAAGGTCAAGTCAACTTGTTCAACTGCCTTGTTTTCATATGGGAATCTGCAACACAGATAGGGGAAGTGGCTTACCAAAGATCACACAATAGATAACCTCAGAAGAACTTTCTAACGATGAGAACTATCACCCAGGAGTGAAATAGACTCTCCTTAGGCAGTGGACACTTTGCCACAAAGAGAAGCTGGATGGGACAACCGGATGCTGGAGGACAGTCCTGTGTGTCATCAGGATGATAGGGAGGGGCAGGGGCTGGGCGGATGACGGTGGAGGAGATATCTCTCAATTCTAAGATTGTAAAGTGGGTGACTCTCAAATATAACTAGAACGCTTTGGATCCCAGGACCCCAGCGGTCTCTTTCATGAATGAAAACGTCAAGATCCATAAATACAAATAAATGACGCTGTTGATGAGCAATAGAATATGTGCACAAATCCGTTTACAAAAGCACGCATCGCAGAAATTTCTTACTGATGCTCTCTAACGATGCCAGGAAAGAGATAAATTGTATTAGCGGGCTTCCATCTGGCTCCCCACCTGTTGGGGAACCTCTGTATCTGTACTGTGATTGAAAAGTATCAAGAGCTTAGAGATGGAAGATTCTGCATCTCCAATGTCCCATGAACTCAAGATGTGAATCCCAGATCCCACCACTCGCGGGAGCCCAGGTCCACGGTCCCCTCCAGGATTCGTGGGCTGGGGCCTCTGTGCAGGCATCTGCAGAACAGAGCGCACGGCCTTCTGTAAGTATTATCTTCATAACTTCTCTACGAGATAAGCGGGTGAAGCAACTCATCCCCAACGCTTGGAGGGAAGTGGGGAAAGATAAGGCCACTGAAAGAGCCCTCAGAAGTAAACCCCAGAAAACCTTTAGAACATTTTAGGAGTGGGGCTAAGTAGCTCTTTCACTTTTCTTCCTTTTGTCACCACTTCTATCTTCCTATGTGTTTTCTCCTTTCCTCGTTCTCTTCCCTCTCCTTCCTTCCCTTCCCTTCTCTTCGGCCCAAGTGCCCATGTCGTCTGATCACTTTATTTAGTCCCAGATGCTAGGAGTAGTACAATTTCTAACATGACAAAGATCATGTGGTCCCTAAAACACAAAAGAAGGAGGTAAAGGTGAGTATGAATGAAGACAAATTTTTAACTGTACAGAGGATGAAAAAACGAGAGGGAAATCACACTAGGGACAGTGATTCTATTTTCTATTTTCTATCTTCTCCCAAAGTAACAATATGGGGTGAGGGGCATTAGGAAACTGAGGAAGAGCTGCGGAGTGGAATAAGAGAGAGAGCTGGCCAAGGGCCACCATGAGGAATATTAGACGGCACTGGGCATCAGTGGAGTTGAGATGCTGTGAAATCGTGGTGACACCAACCAGCCCAGCTGTATGTTTTGCTCCAGTAATGCTCAGAGGGCAGGGTGCAGGAGGAGAGAGCTGTGGAACTGACCAGCTTGGAGGTTTTGGTGAATGATTGTGGCAGACCACCAAGGAGGCAAAGGCATTATCAAGAGAAGCCTTCTGATAATCAACCAGGAGTCCAGGTTGAGTAGGGACACAGTCAAGGTGAGAGCCACTGACTGACCAAGAGGAAGATAGATGGGAAAACATGAAGGGCCCAGACATTTGGAAGCCAGAGTCAGAGGAGGAGAGACTGAAGGTGAAGGTTTCAGAGGTGGAGGTGTTTGGTGTTGACATTGGACAGAGTATGACTATGGGGTTGGGATGGAGCAGAGGTGAAGACCACTGGGGTCGAAAAGGTCAAAGAATGAAGAAAGAATGATGCTTGCTGAATGCATTGTTCTCATGGACACTGAGTTCAGTCATGAGGATGGAAAAAGTGAAGTGAAAGGAAAGACACCGAGCCAGGACCAGTCTCTGTGAATGGTGGGGAAGGAAGAACAGCAGTTAAAGGATGGTGTGAGCCCCAAAGGAGAAGCCAGCATGAAAGGAGGCAGGAGCAACAAATGTCTGAAAGTACCAATGGGAAGTTATGAGGGAGCTGATCCGCCACTGTGGGTCCACCCAGGTGATGTGTTCATGCAGGTCCATGATGCTATTAGTCTCTCTAGTTTTGAATAAGTTGGAAGTCTTCCATAATAAAAAGTTGGCAGAAAATGGACTTTGATGGTATAAGACCAACAAGAAGATACTTTAACGGGCATACATAAATCCTAGGTTTGAGCTCAGAATGGGGGAGGGAAACCAGGTGTCAAGAATTCCTATGAAAATGGTCTGGGAATTTAGTTGGCCCCAAGAACAACGGGCCAGCAAAGTGAGGCATCTGCTATAAAAGTCAATCCAACTTTTGTCCAAGATCCCAACAGTATCCTCTGTGTCTAGGTTTTCTAAGGCATGTCTGGGGTAGTGTGCTCAATTCTAGACCTAGAATTTACAGGGGACATTGTCGAACCCTACTTACTGCCAAGTTCAACCTAGAGAAAATAAGACTCAGTTAAGGACACAGAAGGACACGGTGGTGGACTTTCCAGGGAGGCAGCTTTGGGCTAAATAAAGGGATTTTCTCCACATCAGGAAGTAGCCTGGAACATCACACTGATTCTCGACATTTTTCACTCTATCACCCCTAAGAACACAGAAGGAAGGTAAATATATCCCTTGAGGTACCAGCACAGACTAGAAATGTCTCAGAAAGGTCTTTTAAAACCATGTGGATTTGCACTCTATTCAATGATATCTTGAGCTGGCAAAGATGATGATCTAGAACCTTGCATTCACCTTGCAGCTAGTCTGCCACTAGCTCACTATCCCATACTGGGGTGTAAGAGGTGACTTACCCCAGGGTTAGACTCATAAACATGTAGATAGAGCTCTTGCCACTTCCTAGCTCTGTGTTCTTGAGCAAGTGAGTTAACCTCTATGAGTCTCCGTTTTACTCATCTGCAGAATGGGATTCTTTATATGAACTTTACTGTATTTAGTGAATGGATGAGATACTCTACATAACAATTACAACTGTCATTCATTGAACATTTACTGTGAATTCTGTATAGTCAGTTCTGCTGTAACGCTTACTTGGAAACATGAATTTGTCTCAGCACAGTTGCTGTGTTCGAGAACCATCGGAGCATCGTGCAGTCTGTGTTTGCTCACGTGAGATTTCACCTACAAGAAACACCGGATGCACCCAGCTGAACCAAACTATGTAGGAGTGTGCAAGACACCCTTCAAACATCTGCCAGCGATCTCAGTTGCAAACACAGGGTGTGTGTGATGAGCTTCACCTGTGCACATCTGGCATAACAACTTTCCGAGTGATTTCAGATAAGCCTCCTACCGCTACTTCACAATAACTCACAAGCTGCGGCCCTTCGGACACCCACTTACCCAAGTAAAGTTTGACTATCTCTCATGATAAAGTACCATACTTATTATAGTATCCATGCACTGCTTAACCATTTAATGTGTAAAACTGTATTACTGGTTTTTTTTTCAAAGATTCTTTACTGAAGCAACATGTTTTGTGAAAAAAAGCAAAGTACGAAGCAAATAATTTCAATCTTGCTAAAAAAGATACGTATGCATTGCACAAACCGTATCTTGGGAAGAAACAGATGAATATGTTCAACACCTGCTATCTTGGGCTGATGGGATTATGGGTAAATTTATGGTAAATTGTCCACGTATACAAGGATGTGTACATCTTTTGTATACATCTGTGTACCAAAAATGCACACAAAATATTGTATCGCCGTTTTGTTAGGTTTCTACATCTACCTATCTCACTTGTGACATTTTTAAGTGTTTTTCCCCAATCCCCTTTTTCCCATAAGCCCTGTGGTTTTTATTGTGTGACTTTTTGCATAGCACCGTGATTTTTAGGAACGCATATATTTTGTTCTAACAGATCTGGCTGTACTAAGCCATTGACATGCTTTCCGTTTTCACTAACTCAGTGAGATGGATGCTAATATTGTCCTCACTTTGTAGGTACTCAGTAAATGACAGCTGTTGCTGTTACCAATAATATCATGAAGTAAGTCCAGGATTGTAAAAACGGCCCTTGTCAGCACTGCCCCTTATTGATGGTCAAGCACTTGAATGATCAATGATGGGTTTTTGTTTGGGTGGTGGGGGACCTTCCATTGCTCACAGTCTCCAGTTCTGGAGCTCTCTGGCCAAGGAGACTTAATCGGAGGCCTTGCTTAGCCAGCCCCCTGGCTGCCATTCACCCAACCGACAGGTCAAGCAAGCCCATGGCTTGGCAGTTCCCTCCTGTTCAGACCTGTGGGATGTCTTCTTGATCTATCCCTTCCTCTGTGACTCAGTGACTTCACTGAAAGATCAACTGATCGATTTGCTGAAGAAGTGTATTATGACAACTCAGCCAAGTACTTTCCATAGAATCTACGTAATTACTTATGGCCCAGATGTCTGCAACATCTGTCACTTCCTGTCCTGTGTTCTCCCTGAAATGAAGACCCAGAGTGAGTCACTGGAAGATTCATGCAATGGATTGGGACTTGCTCCAGATGACCACCCAGGTCCCTGTAATTCCCAGTGTCTATTTCTACAAACCTTCCTTTTGGATTCCTTTTTAGGAATAAGCGACCTCTTGAAATCAAAAGCTAAGAAGCTCATTTGTTCATCAGTCAACACATTTGACTGAGAGTCTCCTTCATGCTAGGTTCAGTGCAGGGTGCTGGGTATAGAGCTGGAAGCAGCACAGCTGACATCATCTGCCCACATGGAGCATACAGTCTGACGAGTTCATAGAAATAATATAACACAGTCTACATATTTTAGGCATGTTTTCAAATTAAATTGTGGGAAATGTGCCCACAGTTCTTCTGTTCATCAGATTTCTAGGGCAAAATAAATGGCAAGTTAAAAATTTCAGCTTTGACGCAGACCTACTGGAGAACGGACTTGAGGATATGGGGAAGGGGAAGGGTGAGTTTTGACAGGGCGAGAGAGAGTCATGGACATATACACACTAACAAACGTAGTAAGGTAGATAGCTGGGGGGAAGCAGCCGCAAGGCACAGGGATATTAGCTCGGTGCTTTGTGACAGCCTGGAAGGGTGGGATGGGGAGAGTGGGAGGGAGGGAGACGCAAGAGGGAAGACATATGGGAACATATGTATATGTATAGCTGATTCACTTTGTTATAAAGCAGAAACTAACACACCATTGTAAAGCAATTATTCCCCAATAAAGATGTTTAAAAAAAAAAAAAAAAATTTCAGCTTTGTTGCTTTCCAGATGTATCACCTTGAATAGTCTGGTTACACTCTGTAAAAGCCTCCACTTTCTCATCTATGAATGGGCACCATGCCTATATTGAAGTGCTGCTATTTTAATTACAGAGTATATGGTACATAAAGCATCCAGCACAGTGTTAGATGACATCGAAAACATGTTAGTTGTTTGAAGCATGTTAGATGCCTCCCCTTTCAACTCAACTAGCCCTCATCCTTTAGGGTAGCAGGCACCTAGCACAGCGGCCTCCAAGCCAGTGTTTCCTGAATGTTTATCCATGAAGGAGGGCTTCCCTTATGCTTGGGATTCTCACTCCAGCCCTGGTCCTTGTGGGTCAGGGTTCAGAAGACTGGGAAGTGTTAGCCTTGGGCTAAGTTTAGGAGAAACAATTGACCAAAACATCTTGGCATGAGATAGCCTCACCCCTCTGCAGCTCTCTATCTGGGCCCCTGAAGAGCCTCTGGTGTTCTGGGTGTGATGAAAACCAGTCAGTCACTTGGATGGGAAAAGAAGCAACAGAGGACATTCCCTGGTGGTCCAGTGGTTAGGACTCTGTGCTTCCACTGCATGGGGCATGGGTTCAATCCCTGGTTGGGGAACTAAGATCCCACATGCTGTGCGGCACAGCCAGAAAAAAAAAAAAAAAAAAAAAAAAAAAAAATTGTTTTTAGCAACAGAAGCCATGGCTCTCCCCCATCCACATCTGCTTTGTTCCTCTGAAACTGAGTTTTCTTTATCTCTCTTAAATGGTCATTTTAATCCATTAATCCACTTCTCGACTGTGTGCGGCAGAAACATTTCATCGCTGATTCATTTTTCTCCAGCTAAGGAGGGGATGATTCTGATATCAATCGAATTCACAAAATTTTTTTATTTCATTAAGAAATAAATGATAGCTTATTTTCCCAGCATTGTCAGGAAATGAGTTGTGAGAAACCAACATGTATTACTTGCAAGCTGCAGCTTTAGTTTTGGGTCTAGGTATATCAACATGTGAGAGAATTCCAACTGCAGTATCATCTCACTTCAGTCACTTTTCCTGAGGACTTACCGGAACTGCATTAAAAGATGTTAAGTACACTATGTACTAGGAAATTTAAATACAGTATCTCTAACCTCTCGACAATCCTGGAAAATAAGAATGATTACTCTCAGCTTACAAATAAGGAAATTGAGATCCAGAGAGGTTGAGACCAAAAAAATGCTTACTAGCACATTTCTTGGGATGAGTCAGGAAACAGATGGTCTTTTTTGACTCTTCTGTGTCCCCAAGGAATTCGGGGCCAGAGCACCCAACTATGCTCATATCATTAAACTCATTGAAATTGTGTTCAACAATCCATTTCATTTTTTGTTAAGTGCCCACTTTCCCCGTGGTCAGCAAAGTCCACACGGGTAAGGATGGCATTTGTTTTGCTCATTTGGTCAACAACTATGTGAGTCCCCTGGATGCCAAGCTCCAGTCTCACTGCTGTAGACTCAGTGGTGATCATGGTGGCATTAGGTCCTCGAGACGTTACAGTACAGCACTGAACACTGCAGCCCTATCTCCCAGCTCAGGACCTGGTACACAGCAGGCATTCAGTAAACACCATTCACTCCATTAACGCCTGGAAGTCAGGTTCCCCGCTCCTGAGTCCTCATGTGAACACGCCTCCACCACAGTGCCTCTTGGTGTGTCCTTCACAAGGTCTTTTGTGATCTGGCTACTTCCTCCTACTTCATTCTCACCCTTTACAACGCAGTAGTGCCAAACCAAACAAACAGTAATCAAACAGTGCTCTCTCAGATCTCCCTGACTTTGACCTTGCCATTCCCTCCGCCTGCATTGGAAAGCCCATCTGATTCAAAACTCCACCCAAATCCACCTCCTCTCCAAAGCCTTCCCTGATCCTAACTGCAGACCTAGCTCATTCACCTATGCCCTCCTGAAGCATCTGGTTTATACCTGCATTCAGGCATGTATCACAATGTGCTAACATTAGTTATTGCCTTGCTGCTTTTGCAACTAAGCTGTGAGTTTTGGTGGATAGAGAGGCTCCATGTGTCCCTCACTTGCTTCATCTTGTATGTATTAGGAAACTTCCAGCTGTAATAGCCAACCCAACTAAATGGCCAGAAGAGTAAAGACATTTCACAAAATAAGAAGCCTTGGAATAAAGAGACTCCAGGACGGCTTAATTCAAAACCTTAATGAACCCTTCAGGGTCCTCTCCATAATTTCTTTCTGCCCTCCCTGTTAGCAATACCTCTCCTTATCCTTACAAGATGGCAACCACAGGTGCGGGCATCACACGTGGACACAGCCATGCCAGCAAAGGAAAAATGTGGAGAATGGAGAAACACCCCCTTTCTGATATCTCTTTTTAAGATTGAAAAACCCTTTCTCAGTCATCCAAGCAGATTCTCCCTTACTTATGGGCCAGAAATAGGTCATCCGTAATTAAACCAATCTTGGGCAAGAAGAACGAGACCATCTTGATGGCTGAAACTAATTCTTTTTTCTCCCTCCTAAAGACATAGTTTCAGAGTTGGGTGAACAAAATCAGGGCTCTGTTAACAGGGAAGAAGGGTTGGAAATGGATTAACCTGACACACCAGTAAGTGTCTGCTATACCTCTTGTGACTTTTTACTACACAGATTCACCATTCTCCTAAATAACACAGTTTCGCTGGCTACAGTGAAACTCTTGCTTACGGTAGACCTAGGTCAAGACTGGCTGGTTTATTGGAGGAAGTTACCAGGTCCCCTTTAGCTAGTTTCCACTATGCAGGACAGCTCCATCCAGGTCCTACTGCTTGCTCTGGATTAGTGCTGTGAACTTATTCATTCGCTAAGCAGAAATGTGTTGCGTTCCATCCTGTGACGACTCATGAACAAGGTGCTGGGGACAAAGAAAACAAGCCACAGACCTCATCCTCAGGTAGCTTAGTCTACCGCTCAGTCTCATTTGATTTTTTCCACCAAATATGAGACAGGCAGGGAAGACACTCCCCTTGTACAGGTTAGGAAATCGAGTACAAATTAGCGATGTAATACTCTTCCCAACACAGAAGCTCTTCTCCAACAGAAATGATCAGACATATGCAACCAGCCAATTATAGATCCAATCCTTGATTCTGGTCAATTTACAGACAATGACTCTATCTGAGATCTACTCCATGAGATAAAGTGGAAGATAAAGCATCTCATCCTGTGAGATGTTCCTGGCAAGAAAACGGTTCTAGGGTCAAAAAATTTTGTGACATGCAGCCTACCAGCCCTACCGTCCCTTGAAGATTCACAAATCACTTTAATGCACTTAAGGCTCTGAGAAGCCCTTCAATAAATAAGCTAGTTCAGCTCAGTTGGTCAAAATTGTATTTGCTCACAGAGCACTTTCTCATTTCATAACCCCTCCTAATATCATTCATACATTAAATAAATAGTTATTGAGCATCTACTGTGTGACATGCACTATATACTTTTGAGCAAAAAAAACATGCCTTCATGGAGTTTATAAAGTAATGGAACAAAATTCCACACTACCAAGAACAGTGCTTACTGGGGTAATAAATATCCATATGGAATTTTATGGTTTACTAAGTATTTTTATAACTAATTATTTAAATTGATCCCCATAGGTATTATTATCAATCCAAGGTGGCACAGATGAGAACCAAATCCAGGACTATCTCCCTGAGAGATTATTATCTACATCATCCATGTGCTCCAGAATATCCTTGGACATATTAGTCAGATGTAGGTACAGTAACAGGAAGCATCAAAATCTTGGTAGTTTAAGAAAACAAGAAACCTAGAGGGGAGAGGGACACGGGTTCATGCCCCAGTCTGGGAAGATCCCACATGCCGCGGAGCGGCTGGGCCTGTGAGCCATGGCCATTTTTTTTTGTAAATAAAAACAAGAAAAACGTATTTCTAGATCATGTTGCATGTTGATGGCTGAAGGACAGCAGTGGTAGATCTGCGTAACGGACTAAATGTTAAGTCCCCCACAGTTTGTGTGTTGAAACCTAATGCTCAGGTTGATGTTATTTGGGGGTGGGGGCCTTTGGGAGGTGATTAGATCATAAGGGTGGAGCACTCATGAATGGGATTAGTGCCCTTATAAAGGAGGGTCCAGGGAGATCACTCATCCCTTCCATCATGTGAGGACACAGCAAGAAGACAGCCCCCTATGAACCAGGAAGCAGACTCTCACTGGACACTGAATCTGCCAGCACCTTGATCATGGACTTCCCAGCCCCCAGAACTATGAGAATAACTTTCTGTTGTTTATAAGCTACCAAGTCTGTGGTATTTCTGTTACACAGCCTGAACAGTCTAAGACACTCTGCTCCATGTGTCTTGGCATGTTGGGATCAAGGAACAGCCTTTATGTGTAGTGTGCTACTCTCATGGCAGAGGGAAAAGGCAAGAGAGCTCACAAAAGCTTGTAATGATTCATGAAGACTTCTGCTCAGACATGGCATGTGTCACATCTGCTCACAAGCTACTGACCAAACACAAAGTCAGTCAAGAAGGCAGAGAGTTGTCCTCCTTCCTCCTGTGGGAGACACTGCTGGCCACATGGCATTGAGGAGGAGGGACACATGCAGTCTTTTTACAGGGAAGGGTCAGGGAGTGAGTAATTTTGGATGACAACACAGTGACATGGAAGGGAGAAGAACAGTAGTGTGTAGGTTATAAAGCAGGACTCTGAAGCCAGATCAACCTGAATTTGAGTTCAGCTCTGTCAGCGATTAGCTGGGGGGTCTTGAGGGTGGAAGATAAACTTCAATCCTCAGTTGTTTCATCTATAAAATGGGAATAATGGTGTCTACCTCATCAGGTTCTGGCAAAGATTTAATGAGAGAACTCTTAGGTTCTTAGCACAATGTCTGTTATAGTAAAATCCCTGGTGAACGGCACACATATTCATGCCAGAGTTTCCTTTGCATCTAAATTAGTGGTCTGCAAATGAAATCGCATGAGTGCTTACAATTCTTACTCCTCCTTGTGCCATTCTGACCCTCACTCTGCAAGTCTGCATCTCCCAGCCTAGAAGAGGCCACTGGGTCCACAGTGAAGTGAAGGAAGAAAAACAAAGAAAAAGATAATGTGACAGGTGTGACGAGCTCTTCCTTTAGAAGCTGCTTAATCATAGACAAGTCAACCCTAGTGGCATATGCAAATGACATGCCCAGGAACAAGTAAATATACCTTGGACTCCTGGTATCCAAATCTGGCTTTGGAAGGAGAAGAAAATTTTCTCAGGAATCAAAAAATGAGTAAGTGAAGGCTTGCAGGAGGAAGGTTAGTGTGGAAGGCCCCAGACTCTCTACTACCAGCCTGGGTTACCAGGAGGACCGGCCATTCTCACCCTCTCTACTCAAGGAGGAAAACAGCCCTGTTCCCACAAGTTCTAACTGTTAGGGGCACAGGCTAGGTACACCTCCTTTCTCTTTGATAAGGGGGGCTGGTTTCAGCAACGTGAACTCATACCCTTTCAAACTGCATCAAGGTCATTAACAATGGAGAGGTTGCCTCACCATTTTCAGTGATGACCCGTTGAATCTTTGGGTTAAGATGTAGTGTAAGAAGCATCTCGGGGAACCCTGGGACTCCTCCCCTGTTCTGTCAGAGAGAGAGCAGGAGTCTCAGAGTAGCTTCTCTGCTTCTTATAAGAGTGTCTGCAGAGGTTCTGAGTGTCAGGAGTCTAACACCAGCTCTGCAGCCTCTGCAGAGCCCAGTAGCTATGAACGTAGCCTCTTGCATCAGCCAACCTAGCTCAAATCCTACCTGTGTGACCTTGGGCAAGTTACATAACGTATTGAGTTTTGGTTTTTCCATCAGTAAAAATGGGGATGTTCATAGAAGTTATTTTTTCCTCCTCATCTTTCAATCATCCTCACAGCTCTCATTACCACCATCAGACAGGTGACCGATAAATCATCCCCTGAATTAATCCATAAACTGGAATCATTTCTCAAATGAAGCAGCAGGACATCAGACTTACTTTTTTTTCTATTTTTTTCCAGCTTTTTTGTGATACTGTTGACATATAACGTATGTAGGTTTAAGGTAGGTATGTATTACAAAATGATGACCAAAATAATGTTAGTCAAAGGCTCCATCCTCTCACATTACCATTTTTTCTTCTTTTTTCTGGTGATAACATTGGAGATCTACTCTCTTAAGAACTTTCAAGTTTTTTTTTTCTCAATTAATATTTGTGTCTCGAAGGACAACATTTTTTTTTTAATTAAAGTGTAGTTTATTTACTGTATTATATTAGTTTCAGGTGTATATAGATTCAATATTGTTATAGATTATACTCCATTTAAAGCAATTATAAAATATTGGCTGATATTCCCTGTGCTGTACAATATATCCTCATACCTTATTTTATACATAATAGTTTGTATCTCTTAATCTCCTACCTCTATCTTGTCCCTCCCCCATCCCTCTCTCCACTGGTAACCACTAGCTTGTTCTCTATATCTGTGAGTCTGTTTCTGTTTTGTTATATTCATTCGTTTTATTTTTTAGATTCCACCTATAAGTGATAACATACAGTATTTATCTTTCTCTGTCTGACTTATTTCACTAAGCATAATATCTTCCAAGTCCTCTCATGTTGTTGCAAATGGCAAAATTTCATTCTTTTTTATGGCTGAGTAATATTCCATTGTATATATATATATATATATATATATATATATATATATATATACCACATCTTCTTTATCCATTCCTCTGTTGATGGACACTCAGGTTGCTTCCATATCTTGGCTATCATAAATAATGCTGCTATGACATAGAGGTGCATATATCTTTTTGAATGAGTGTTTTTGTTTTCAAGTATTGCTAATTATAGTTACCATGCTGTGCATTAGATTCCCAGAACTTTTTCATCTTCTAACTGGAAGTTTGTATCCTTTGACCAACATCTCCCCATTCCCTCCACCCCCAACCCCTAGCAGCCATCATTCCACTTTCTGTTTCTATGAGTTTGACTTTTTAAAAAATTCCTCATATAAGTGAGAACATACAATACTTGTTCTTCTTTTCCTGACTTATTTCACCTGGCATAAGGGCCCTCAAGATCTACCCATATTGGTGCAAATGGCATTTTATGGCCAAATAATGTATATATTTTAGGCTAAAAAGGGACATTAGACCCAGTAGTCAGGCTGGAACCAGGAAGTTTGAATGGATGACACACTTATTGTCCAAACTATTCACATCCTCTTAGCACTACCACCACAATCACTCAGGTCCTGCCCAGGAATGGACCAGCAGCAGATTGAGTTACACAGCTCAGCCCACTGGTACCTCAGACTAGGCCCATCCCAAACCAGCTTCTTAATCTTCTTCCCCAAACCTACCCCTTCACCTGCATTTACTGTCTTGGTAAGGGCACCACTCTGCCCAGTCACCCAACTCAGAGACCTGGGGATTATCTCAGCTTCTTCCCTTACTTCCCAGACCTAGTTAGTCACCAAGTCCAACTGATGTGTGAGCTTTCTCTTCATTCCCTGGCTCTTCTGACCTCATCTCCTCTCACCTGGATGTCAGCAGGTGTTCTCTCCATCCCAGCTCCCTGGATGCTCTAAAACACGGCTGCTGTTGGACTTTAAAAATAAACAAATCATACACGTGTATACAAACAGTCATCTCCCCTGATTTAAAAGGTTGGAGGGGGTAGACTTAAGATTTTATCTGGTTCTATGTTTTTCAAACTTGTTTAATCATAGGAATTACCTTAGGCACTTGTTAAAAATACTGGTTCCTGGGCTCCACCCTTAACCTACTTACTAGGAATCTCCTAGGGAGGCGCCTGGGAATCTCTTTTTAATAAATGCCTCTTATGATTAGGCAAGGTTAGGAAACACTGACATAGCCTACTAGTTAGAATGAGATTCAGCTGGACTGGCTATAGGTCCAGAATCTTGACATAGAGAGGCTTAAATAATATAAAGATTTCATCATCTTACACAACAGAAAGACTGGAGGTAAGTCATTCTGGGTTTAGTTTAGCAGCAGAGTAACATCACTACACTAGGTCAGCACCTTTGCAATTTTCTTGGGCTTTCCCTCGTGGTTACAGAATGGCTGCCACCACTCCATATATCAATCTCACATGACAGTATCCCAAAAAGGAAAAAGAAATAAAGAGAGAGAAGGCACAAAAGAAGCTTTCCTTCTGCCATTTTTTTCCTTTTATCAAGGAGAGAGATTTATTTTCCCCAGAAGTCCACAAGCAGGGTACTGGTCAGAGCTGGGTCACACGTTCACCTCTAGTCTAGACCAACAACAGGAAAAGAGAAATGGAATTGCTATGATTATATTAAAGCAATGGTGACTTTTCCCTGTGGCTTGACACACTGCCACCCTAATAAAAACAGGGTTCTGTTAGCAAGGAAAAGAGGGAAATAGCTGTTGGAGGCTCTGGGAATCATCAGTGCTGTTCACCAAATATCTCTAGTTCTCCACCCATTCAAGATACATGGTGGGGTTGCCCTTCGCATCTCTGTCCAGGAAAATGTGAGTAAGAGTAACCTGTGTCACTTCTGGAAATAGCTTTAGGAGCCAGTACAAGATTTACCACATTCCCTTTTCCTACCTTGAAATTCATAGAACTGAATCCAAGGAGCTGGGTCCCTGAATGACAATATGAGAATCCCCTGCCAACCCCCAGTGGACAAGTAAATAAGTAAGAAATAAACCTGTGCTGTTATAAACCACTAATACACAGGGGTTATTTGTTACTGCAGCATAGCCTGGCTGGAAAGAGAGCCTTGTAGCCCACACAATCTGGGAAGTACAGCATGGAAACACCCGCTGGGAAGACTGCCCAGAAGCACCTGCAAGAAGATTTCATTTGTGGCCGAAGGCATTTCTCCCTTTGAAAGAAGAGAGTGGTACCCATGGAGATGTGGCCATTTTTCTTCCTCTTCCCTGCTAATTCTGCCGAAATCCAGAAGGCAAGTAATCCCTGCAACAGGAGCACTTTACTAAGTGCTTACTATGTGCAGAGGCCTTCAAGTCTATTGTCCGCCAGCAACCCCATGAGATTGCTGTTATCACTCCCCTTTTCCAAATAAGGGAATCGACATTTAAAGAGTTGAAGTAACTTGCTCTGGAATGTATAGATAGTGAGTGTCAGAGGTATGATTCAAAGCCAGTCCATTTGACTCCTCTCATGCTTGTTATATGACAAGGACCTGTGTCCTGGGGCCAAGGAGAACACCAGCTGTGAAATCTGAGAAGATGTGGAAGATGCCTCTCTTCCCCAGGGACCAGGTGACTCCATGATCGGAACGTAGCCCATCAGGTCACGTGGTTCATATGAAGTGCACCAAATCACCAGCAAATGGGACAGATGGAAGTAGAAGCAGCATCCTCCCAAGTCATCCTCATGCCCACACTATTTGTCATCTTCTCTCAGTTTCACCTCTATCCCTCACCAGCAGCTACAGGATGACACCATAACAGCAACAGCATCCATCAAGATTATTTAGGCAGGCCCCGGGCTGGCCCAAATCATAAGGAATACAGAATCTCAGGTTCTAGAAAGGGCAGGAGGGGTGGAATCTAGACAAACAAATGCAACAAAGCTCACAAGGCAAAAGATAACCCTATAGTTGCCATTCACCATCCCAATCTCTATAACGACATATGAAATTTTGTCCATATGGGATGTTCTTTCCAACTCCCTTTTACTATACTATACCTCTAGCTCCCCCATTGGACTGAAAAAGTGTGAATCACAGGGAGTATGTTTTATTCATTTTCACATCCCTTGAACCCAACCCATTGCTTGGTACCCAGTGAGTGCTCTGTGAATACACAAATGCATACTATAGCTCAACGGGGTCCTGGATCTTCATGTTTCTACAGCACTTTGTGCTCCTCAACAACTCTCTGAGTCAAGCAAGGCAGATTGTATCCCCCTTTGACAGAGGAGAAATCAAGCCTCCAAAACATCAAGTGACTTGGCCAAGATCACCAGTAAGCAAGGGGTACAGCCAAAAAGGAGACCTTGTTAAACACGCAGCAGGAGCACAATAAATGCTTACTGAGGAGAAATCAAGAGAGAGAGGAAAGACAGAGGTGATCTGGGTCCAACTCCAGTTCAATAGTCTGACCACCTGCTCATGATAATCTGGTGATACCCATGTTGAGAGACTGAATCAATGATTGCTTTTATAGCCAGAAATAAGTGGACACATTTTCACTTTGACGGATTATCAAACGGCAATTTGAGTAATGTTGTTAGACCGTAGTAGAGACAGAATGAAATTTAGATATGCATATCCTCTTTCTAATCATCATTTATACATCAGCTTTGGAGGTCAAGTTGAGTTTAATCTTCCTCAATGGCCATACTTTTGGTTTCAGTCTTCCCATAGTCACTCTGACTCCTGTAACTTCCATTCCAGCACATAATGGGAAAGGCTCATGTCCAGAGTCTGGGAGGGTAGGGTGGTTCTTTTTTGTTAAAACAAGACAAGGAAGGTTTGTTGTAACACTGGTTTTCCTCAGATATCCAGCCTTGTCCACACCTCCACAAACATACCCTCTTGAATACACTGTTGTAGAGTTTAGGAAACTCCTCCTGGCTCTGCAAACAGAGATGGCTGTTTGCATGGAGTTTTTTGGCAGCCTTAGCAAGCGTGATGTTTTTGTTTTTTGTTTTTTTTTTTGCGGTACGCGGGCCTCTCACTGTTGTGGCCTCTCCCGTTGCGGAGCACAGGCTCCGGACGCGCAGGCTCAGCGGCCATGGCTCACGGGCCCAGCCGCCCCGCGGCATGTGCGATCTTCCCGGACCAGGGCACGAACCCGCGTCCCCTGCATCGGCGGACGGACTCTCAACCACTGCGCCACCAGGGAAGCCCAAGCGTGATGTTTGAATCTTTGGAATCATCTATTTTTTATGTTTAAATAAACAGTGGGAGGAAAGGAGAAGGCATCCGTACAATCTTAATGAACAAGAACCCCATTGGTCACCAAAAGAAAAAAAAGACGGCTTAATGGGCACAAGGAAGCTATTTTTCTGGTCGTTTTTCTGCTCAGCTCTCCTGGGAAGAGGAGAGGCTTCTAAATTAAAAAGAAAAAAGGATGCTCTGAGTATATTTTTTTCTGTCATTTCATTGTCTTTGATCTTGCGTTTCCTAAGAAAGAAGCACTTAACCTCGAGTGTCAGATCAATGTTGGAAATGTATGCTTTATTTTAAGATCCTTTTCTGGTGCATAGAAACTCTGTGTATCAGGCCAAATCTGTATCTTCACCTATGAACTTAAACAGAATCAAACAGTGGGTGGCATTCAAACAACCAATATGCTTCAGAGCAATTGGCTGGATTCAGGCATATTACTGGATTTTCCATCCACTCTTCATGAATTATTTTTGAGATAGCAACTATTTTCCAAATAAAATGTATTTAACTAAATTTAACCATCCATAGTGTTTTAAAACCAGTTTACATATGGATACTAAACAAGTGGATTCTCCCTTCACCAAATGGCAGATTCTCCACCAGTTTTTCTCCTGAAGGGAGGTGAAAATCCCCTCCAGTTGTTCAAGCAGTCTATCATGGATCTGTTTGAATTCCCTTTTCAAGTGAACGAAGTGTATTATGTTGCCGTAAGGATACTCCATCTTCTATAATAAATATTCATCTGCATGTATCGTGCACTTGAGCTGCATGACTGATGAACTCCCGCTCCGGAAATGAATGGGAAACTCGCTAAGACAAATGTCACTTTTCAGTACTGTCCTTACAGATAAATTGCAGTTAGATTTAAACAAAGTCAGTCATTTCATGCTTTCCAACTGGTACCTGATTCAGTTCAGGCAACCCCAAATTCTCTATATAACAATGCTAACACCCAATTTGATTGGTTGGGTTTTGGCAAGTTCTACCAGGGAACAGTCAACAATTTCTGCTTGGTGGTCTTATTACTGAAATACAATTATGCTAAGTACACTTGCCCAGGTATTTATGCAATGTGGCCAATTTAAAATTTGGGCAGGTTCATTCATGGTTGGTAGGAGTATACAAAGGTACAGCTCTTTGGGAAAGCAATTTGGCCACTATGCTATAAAATTGCATTCACTCTTTGACTCAGGAATCCTCTATGGGATTAATCCAAACTATTTGTAAGGGGTCTATTTATCCCCCAGTCCTCTGGGAGATTTTTATGGAGGGAAAATTCTGCACCCTAGAAGAGTCAGAATCCTCTCGTCTCTCGTGCTGTTCCAAATGGGAGAAGAAGACTCTTCTGATGGGTGCATTTGAGAGAGTGGGTCCAACCAGAGCCTTCTCACATGTCAGACTCCCTTTCTCCAGGCTGCCTTCCAGGAGGTTTGTTTTGTTCTACGCTGAGCAAGAAGAGATGTGAAGTTTAATTCAGGGAAAAATGTATTAGGAAATCCGTATGGCTGATGTCTTATTTGCTGTCCATCCAACCCTAGCATCTCTCTCTCACTGTATTGGATCTTGTGAGAGGAAGAGAGAGGTTTCCTATGTTAGCCTTCATCAAACATCAGCAAGTACTAGACTCAAAGATATCCATTGTGGAGTTATTTATTACCCAATAATGGGAAAAAGTGTAGAAGCATGATCCACTCTAGGTAATGTACAATATCAGGCAGCCATTACAAATAATGTAAATACAATGTGTAGAATTTGCTCTAAAATAATGAAGCAAAAAAATGAAGGGACAGATAAAACAATACTGGCAAAATATCAATAATTGTTGAAGCCACATGACAAAAATGTTGGTGTTCATCATACTGACTTCTCTCTAAAACTAATCAGAAAACAAATGAGACGTGTGTCACACTCATTTAACTTCTATGAAAACTATTTAAATATTTATTTTATAAAAATTTTTATTTATTTTTCATATATGGTAATAAATGGTGCTTGTTACCTGCAGAGGAAGTTTTATAACTTGTAGCAGGGCAGAATGGGCAAAGTTTACCGATGTGACCTAGTTCAAAACAGTGTGTACTGAAACATTTAGATCTGGAAAGTGCTATGGAGTATACATGCCAAGGTGTTCACTTTATTTACCGTTTTGAGGAAGTAGGAATTGATACCTTCACTCCTAGGCACCTCCCATTCTGCCCCCATTGAAATGTTGCAGGTGCAATTTTCTTGCATAAGTTTGTAGAGAACTCTTAAAAATAAAGTGTATCTAGACTTAACAAATATAAAAGCAAAACCTCTAACACACAATCCAACAGTTGTGCTCCTTGTTATCTACCCAAATGAGTTGGAACCTAATGCTCAGAAAAGCCTGCATGCAAATATTTATAAGCTTTTTTCATAATTACCAAAGCATGGAAGCAACCAAGATGTCTTTCAATAGTTGAGTGGGTAAATACTCTGTAGTACATCCAGACAATGGAGTATTATTCAGTGATAAAAATAATTGAGCTGTCAAACCATGAAAAGACATAGATGAACCTCAAAATACTGTATTATTCCAACTATATGATATACTGGAAAAGGCAAAATTGTGGAGAACTAAAAGATCAGTGGTATTGCCAGGGACGCAAGGGGAGGAAGGAAGGGATGATTAGGTGGACCACACAGGACTTTTCGGACAGTGAAATTATTCTGTTTGATACTTTAATAGTGGATACATGTCATTTGTTTGTCAAAACCATGGAATGTACAAGGCAAAGAGTGAACCCTAGTGTAAACTGTGAATTTCAGTTAATAATAATGTATCAATATCAGTTCATCAATTGTAACAAATATGCCATACTAATGCAAGAAGTTAATAATAAAATAGAGAGCGGGAGTTGGGAGATATAAGGAACTCTACTTTCTGCAGAGTTCAGTAGACCTAAAACTGCTCTTGAAAATGGCCTATTAATTTTTAAAAACTGATAATTCTAACACGATGGCTGCAATATCATGTCTGCAACCAAATACACAGAGATAGCATCAAAAGTGGTTAAGAGGTCAGTGGAGTCAGCCAACGTGATTATCAGAGCATCACTTCTCTAACACAGTCTTTTCATGGCCAAGGCCAAGAGAAGTCCTCAGTGACATCTGAGACTGCTTCCTTGGGTTCTGCCAGCACCTGCAGTTCCTTTACCTCTGGGAAAACTTAACATAGTTGGGAATGAGTCAGTGGGTAAAGCGTTTGAAAGACTTAAAGCCAGACAACTCATACATTCAACAGCTATCATCTAATCGATGATACTAGTAATACTTATTAAGATTAAGCAGCAAAATCAAAATGCTTACACAGTACTGAATTCATAAAGGGAAACACAAGGATGCAAAATCTTGTAGGAATGAAACAATGATGAGAGTATGTTCTGAATTGAGTGTTATGATTAATATCTGACGCTGGACACCTGCGGTCCTAAAAAAATCATTATGTGTGAAATCTGATTGCAATGACAGTTAAAACTGCACTTGAAAGTGTAACGGAAAAAAAAAAGAAGACAGGCAGAAAAATTCAAAAAGACAGTTGTGATGTCAAGATGCTACAATGTGTGTGATTATAACATGTCTATACAACTTTCACCATTTAAGTACATTTTGTAGGGAAGTTGATCATCAATCATTTGATTGTTAAACAATGATTCTATGTAAGTACTGTGCATTCTTAGGAATTGAATCCTTGGGTATGGAAGACATCTTTTACGTCTCAGGCTCCAATATAAAATGAGGAAATTAAGCCCAGAAATTTGCTGAAGTCCTCTCATTAGTAGAACCAGGACTAAAATGCAAAGCTTGGATCTTAATTCTTTTCTTAGGGAAACATTTCTAACATTGACTGTACCAGCCCTTATTGAAATTTTTGTCTACAGACCCCACTAGACTGTGAGAAATGTTCTTCTGATTCATTTCTGTCACCAGTACTCCTGATACATAACAGGTGCCCAATAAACGAACAAATGATTTCTATTCAATAGTGCCCAGGCTTGTCTTTGAGTTGATCCCTCACCAAAAATTGTCAATTCTTTGACACCCAGCCTGAGCTCATCTTATTCTTTTAGCATCTTTCTGAACACACAATATAAGGCTAGGTAAACTGTCGAAGACTTGATTGATGTCTGAAGAGAAATTTAAAACTGACCAATTTACCAATTCATTTGGCCTCATTGTGGTTCATTGCCCTTGAGCATTTTAAACCTTACAGAGTTACAATAATGCTTCACGTTCTATGTTCCAGAGACCGTATGGGGCATTTTATGTACAATTCCTTAGTCATCACAGTTCTATGCCGCAAGTATTGCTTATGTCTCTATTTTCCAGTTGAGTGAAATGAGGTACAGAACAGCTAAGTCCAAAGTCCACTAAGAAGTAAAGCAGGAATTCAAACCCAGACCCCAGAGCCCAAGTTCATAGGCATCACTTTGTCACACCTGTTCCTTACAAGTAAGGTCTTCTCCGGCAGAATTTTCAGGACAGGAGTAAGAATTTTATCCACAAAGGATCCTGGTATGTGTTTGTGATTACCAAGTAAATCTAACTGGCGATATAGTGTATTTCATCCTTGTTTCCATACAGCATAAAGTCCGCCAATGTGCTGCCTTACTCTTTGACTTAACATTGACACAAGGGGATGAGAAGTCAGATCACGGACGTAACACCGTCTTGATTTCCAAACAGATGAAGTCTGTCAAACAACATATTTTCCCACTCGACACTGACTACGACCCCCAACATTTCTGAAGCTGGCAGGAAACTGGCAAAACTAAATGTAAACATTGTCCGTGCTTTTAATAAATGATAGTTAATAAAACCTGAAAAGATTATAGCTCAGAAACTTCACTTCCTGTGTTTCCCATTATTTAATAATTTATTATATGAAATCCATTGACCTTTCAGCGGGCTTTTGTTTTAGAGGAAGGTTGAGTCTGAATTATGGTTTAGTTACTTTACTGAGCAACATTAACATACAAATAGGACATCAATAACCAATTACAATCTCCATCTTGGCAAAGCAGTTCTCTTCCAGAGCCTCTGTGACTGCTAACTCAGCCACCTAAAGGTCTCAGAGCTTAATGATGGTGGCATTCAAGGCTCTTCTCCATCAACCCACAGGGGGTCTCTCCAACCTGATGTTTCCAATATCCTGTTCCTCCCTCTGGCCCAGCCGGTCCACCTGCTGCATCTAAGCAGAGTCCATGTCCACTTCCCAGTGTTCCTGAACCTGTTCACCCAACCTCTGGCCCTTTGATTGTGTGTTCCATGGACCCACCTCCCATTGTTCGTTTATTCAGCAGATTCTTATTGGATCCTGGCTAATACCAGTCACTGGGTGGCTTTGGGGAAACACCCCAGGGTCCAGGTAGACATGATCCCTCCCCCTTGAAGCTACAGGCTAGTGCAAGGGTCAGCAAACTTTCTCTCTAAAGAACTAGGTATTGAATATTGTAGTTGCTGCAAGGCCATACGTTGTCTGTCCCAGCTACTCAGTTGTGCTGTGGTGGTGGAAAGTGGCCATTGACAATACAGAAATGAATGGATATGGCTATGTTCCAGTGAAGTTTTAACTACAGAAAACAGACAGGATTGCTGGACCTGGCCTGTAGGACACAGTTTTCCAACCTCTGGCTTAGAGCCTGGACTCTGGAGTCAGAGAGAACTAGGTTAGGAGTCCAGCTAACCCTTGCTTACCACTGTGTGGCTTTCTTCAAGTTATACTGTTTCTCTGCACCTCAGTTTCCTCATCTGTGAAATGGGGATAATAAAACAATCCATAGGGAAGGCCTTGAACAATCTCTCTCTCTCTGATCTCTCCTAACCCCTTTGTAACCTGTCTCCCATTCCTGACTCCATTTCCGCCGTGCTGATCTGCTTTCCCAGCCCAGTATCATCATAGTGATGCAGTCCCCAGTGCCCGGGACCCTCTCCCTCCTGCTTGTCATGTGCTCAGCTCCCATCCATCAGGGTCCAATTCCAGACTTGGTTTCCTCTAAGGGGCCTGCTATGCCCATCCCATCTAAAGGGCCCCCATGCACACACGGAAATATGTCACTGGTCCTCGTCTGTCTCTGCCCCTCATTTCTTTTTATTGGAGCACTTAACGCAACTTGTATTTTCTCTCTCCCGCTGTTACATCAAGCGTGGTAGACCACGACTCACGTTTCTTCACAGACTCCATTTCCTTTAATATTAATTCTACCTTATAGCATGGCTATATTGTGATTTCTGGAAGAATTAAATCACTGACTTGCATCATTTAATATGAGTGTGTCCCCAATGTCCCATGCTGAGCTACCTCTAGGGTTCCTAGGGCTATCTTCTTATTTCTGGTGAGATTCACTTCCTTCTATGGCAGAACTGCTTGAGACCAAGGACCAGAAGGACCAAGGTAAGAAAAGCTGAGAGGCCTGGGTTCTGGTCGCAGCTCTCTCCAACTAGCTGTGTGACCCTGGACAATCCAAGCAACCTCTCTGAACTTGGTTTCTTCTACTCTAAAGGAAGACTATGAACAGTTTTAGTAACAACAATCTAATACTCTTTGAAGCACTCCCCAGCTGTTGAGCCACTGGTGCGGGCAGATAAAAGTGAATAAGAAAAATATTTGAACACACCTGCTTCATAGGAAAAAACTGCTTCAAAACACATACTCCATTGCTATCCACTCTTGTAGAGCTCTCAGCCAGAATGGACTTTCCGAGGCCAAGCCAGCCTCTGAAATGATTAATTATTGTAACAGCAGAAAGGTAGATGAAGCGACAGATGGCCGGTGCGAAATAGTCTAGAATCACCTGCTATGAAATTAATTCCACATCTTGGAGGCTCGGGGCTCAGAACACCATGCAAAAAAAAATGACTGTTGATAAATCGTGTGTGTTTGTGTGTCAGCCTCTCTGCAAACACGTAAATAATATATGTCGTGTCATGTTTTCTTTCCTCCATCTCGTTTTAATACATTATCATTTATAGAAAACTGTGGGGAACTGTGGACCATCAATCAAGCCATTAATTACTGAGATTATGCTAATGAGATGCCTGGAGTGTTTGTTTCCCGGAATAGCTGCTCCCCCCCAGGGAAGGATGCTCTCAGCTCTCCCCAGCTCAGCCCTCCCTGCTTAGATCAGGAACGGGTGCCTTGGTGTTCTTCTTAAAAGGGCAACCTGCGCGTCGGCACTGGCAAGGGGAAGATTTACCCAGCCAGAGAGCAAAGGCCAACAGCTTCTCTGGCAAACTGCAGATGAAATGGGAACGTTTGAAACACAAAGGGGAGAACCCAGCTAATGAGTTTAGAAGGCCTCTGCCAGTTGTCACTCCCGCCAGGGAGCAAAGTGGAGGAGGAAAACAAAAATGAAAGAAAGCCTCCCAAATAAGATATTCTGTCAGCTGGGATGGCAAGAGGGGGCCAGGACAGCAGTGATTTCTATTCGTGCGGAAGAAAATGAGGGTAATGAGGTTGGTGCCAAAGGAGAAAACCTCGATTATAGTAACTGCCACTCACTAGGCATTTGTTGGCCACTGTACCACAAGGCTGCTCGTCATCGCAAGGGTGTCATCCCTGCTTTTATCAATAGAGATTGGAGAGGTGACTCGAGGTTGTACGGCTGTGAGGGGCTGTGCCCCACCTCATACTCAGGGGTGCTGGAGTCCAGAGTTTGTGTTCATTCTGTTTTGTGTGTTGTATACACATTAAAACTCTGTGGACTTAAAGTCACTCTTTTGAAGTCCTCCAGAGAAACAGAAAATGGGTGTAGCGGTCCATATCTTCAAGATGCTTCAAAATGAAAAGCGCAGACTAGCTATGGGTAGCACAAGGGAGGCTTGTGGTGACGGGGCTGTTCTGTATCTTGACTGTGGTGGTGATTGATTAATCGAATCTATATATGTGATACAATTGCATAGAGCTACACACATACACACACACACACACACACACACACACACACACACACACTCAGGAAGGCAAGTACAACTGGAAGCCAGATTAGGCTGCTGAGTTAAATGGGAGGCAAGATGAAGAAGCCATGTATTGGCCAATGTCCATGCTGAATGATTTCCAGAGCTTATCTTGTTTAACATAAGATCATTTTCCCTCCTTACAGAGATGTGGACGCTGAGCTCTAACGAAGGCAGCGCAACAATTTCCTGGCTGTAAGTAATGGGTCCAGGATCCAAACCCAGGCCAGCTGGACCCCAGAAATCGCCATCCTTCATCCCTTGTCACCCCATTGCCTTTCCTTAAGGTAAATTCTTTTGCAAACAACCTATTCATTTGTACTTTCGTTGGTGGTATTTTGAACCATGAACCCAGATTCAGGGCTGGCTGGGAGCACCGACTCACCTGAGTTTAGCAACAAGACTAGCTGGGGGGTAGGAGCAGGGTCCGAGGAGACAGATGGATTGAGTTGTCTTTGGAAAGGCTCTAAAACTCTCTGAGCCTCAGTTTCCTAGGCTGCAAAATGGGGATAAAAGCAAGAGTACTCATCTTGTAGGATGAAAATAGAGAGTACCGTGGGTCCAAATTGTCTGTTTGGCATTTAATGGTGGCAAGAATTAATTTGCTATGTGACCTTAGGCAAATCTTCTTCTGTCACAAACTAATCCAAGCCAACTTACTCATTTACTAACTATATTATATTAATAAATATTTACTTCTTAATTTTAAAAAAGAAAAGAGATAGTACTTATAGCAGGCCCAGCCTGGTTCCTGGGACAAGGCAAGAACTCCATAAGAGTTAAATATTATAAGTACTTTATGTGCATCCATCTTCTTTCTCCAGCTAGATTCTAAGCTCTTACTGGATGACTAGTTAACTCCTATTCATTTTGCGTTCTGTGCAATGCCTAGAACAATATTTTCTATCCGTTACAGGTTAATCCACAGTGCATTCCCCCAAAACAGTCTTTTACTGGGACTGCGAAATCTGGGAGTGCCCTTTCTATTTCCTGTGGCTTTCCATTCAGGACTCTTGGAAAACTTCAGCCCCAGAACAAACATTAGGATAGGCCAACCTGAGCAGGGTTGTCACCAAAAGCTGGAAATTGTGTACGTATCAGAACTAAACGGCACATCTTTTAAGTGCTGTTTGGTTTAAGGTGGTTGGTTCACCTTGTGTTTATCCAGGAAAGACTTTCCCTCCTAAATTTCAAAATCCTAATAACTCATTTTATTACAATTGGAAAACATATACCTGAAAGCACACCTTAAAATGTAGAATGTGAAGTCTTTTGAGAAACAAGTAGCGAAGGTGGCCAGTTTTTTTGGTTATTATGTCACAGTCAATTAACCGAGGGATATCAGACAGAAAAATGCCAGCAACAAAAGCATCCCATATTTGTCTGGCTCCAGCACATACAATGTCTCATTTGAACATAACTATAACGCCAGTGAAGGTCATTGTTAGACCCATTGTACAGAAGGGAGAAGGTAAGATATCCAGAGGAATAGTCACATGACAAGATACAGAACGATGAGAGGGAAGAAGCAGAATGTAAACTCAAGGCTACTGACTCTAAACCAAGGTTCATTCCTTAAGACCTATTACAGCAACTTCATTTCCAAAAGAACCTCTCCTTTCTGATCAAAGATCTTTTTCACTTTTTACAGTTCAAACAGCTGATTCATTAGTAAGTTTCAACTTTTGCTTGAACCCGAGCAATGACTTTTCCCATTCTTGACAGCAGTATTCAGCCTTGCCCACCTAGCAAACAAGATGCTTTTTTTTCTAGACCGATAGAACAAACACACCAGTTAAGAGGTAGGCACTGTAGACTCCAGTCAGAGCTCTCCCATTAATCTGCCGTACAGCTCACTGTGCTCTGCGTTAGTTCTCCAAATGGGAACTCCAGCCGTTAACCATTTCATTGGGTTGTTGTGAAGAGAAACCGAGATAACATATGTAAAGCATTTTGTAAATGTTGCAAGCACTATACAGATTTAGGCATCATTATTACAAAGGCAATAAAAGGATTGATCCCACTGATAAATGGTGAGCATGTTTTCGTGCCTGTGTAGTTTCCAAGAAAGACAGTAATTGCACTTGGCAGATAAATCCGCGGCAGTTAACCAAAGCCGAGAGTATTAGAGAAAGGCACAACTTGGCCACATCCAAATGATTTTAAAAGGCTCTATAAAAATAAACACGTATTCCAATATAATTAATTCCAGTTCCGTCAATCCTTCCTGCTACTTGGAGCAATGTAGCTTGCTATGAAGCAATTATCCTTTGAATCCTTTCAATCCCTGCTGTGACCATTTTCAGTTTTAATTGTAAATGCAGCCAATTAGCACAGGCCCGGCCATCTCGTGATGATCCCTGTGCAAAGAGCACTCCTTGAAATCCCTGGTGGACTTTGTTCCAGATTATCCCAGTAGCCACAGTTTATACCCTCAGGTGCTATTTGGGGGAGGCAGGGCCAGCAGAGGCTCAGAGAAAGCCACGTTCACCAGGGCTCAACAAAAATGTATAAAATTCTTATAATGCTAGTGTCCAGGATATCTGGGCAGGACGCAAGCCCCTGTCACCGGAGATGTTTAAGCAGATGACACAGGAGGGATCTGAGCATCTGGACGAGGGTGTGGAGAGGCAGGGAGGTGACCTTTATGATCACAAAGATTTCTTCCTTCCCTTAGGGTTTATGATCCAATGTGAATTGGTAAGTAAGCAAACAAATATGGTGGAGGAAAAATGGCTTAAGAGTGTCAGCTTTGGATCCAGGATACATAAATTCAAGTCCCAGTTTTGCCATCCACTAACTGAAAACTGTAAGATTCAGAGCAAGGGGGCACATCTCTTCAAGACGTGTTCCATCGTGATAGGAACAGTTGGTATTTAACCTCTCTGTGCCTCAGTTTCCTCATCTGGAAAGTGATGATAATAGTAATATTCACTTCATAAAGTTGTTCTGAATATTGAATGAGTGAGCACATGGAATACATTCAGCACAGTATCTAGCACTTAAGTGCTCAGTCCTGAAGCCATCTCATCACCATCATCTTTATTCTCTGTTTCTCACTGGTTATATAACTGCTGTTCCTACCTCCTGCCTGGCCCCCTGCCCCCTGCTCCTCTGCCCTCTACCCTCCGCATTGCTGTTGGATGCCCTTTCTGAATATAAGTCTAATCACGTTCTTTATTTGAATAAAGCCCTTCTGTTTTCCCCAGCACCTACAAGATAAAGCCCATGTTCCTCAGCCCAGTGGATAATGCCCTTCAGAGCCAGTTCTGCCCTCTCTCTCTCATCATCATTCCTTCCCCCATTCCTCCCATCTCCCTTGCAGCTTTTTTCCCAACCACTCATTGTTCTTCAGGTCCCCAGTGCCTGCCACACAGTAGGTGCTTAATGCATACTAGCTATCTGTTTTTTAGGTCAATGATCTTGGTATATCATTCAGATATTTACGGAGGGAGTTTAAAGTATTGGGAGAAGTTTGAGTCCAAATCTCAATTCTGCTGGGTGGTATTGGGAAAGTGTCTTAACCACTCTGAGCCTCCATTTCCTCATCAGTAATAGATGGGAATAATAATTCCTTTGTCTTAGATTAATGATAAAGAATATATGGGGGCTTCCCTGGTGGCGCAGTGGTTGAGAGTCCACCCGCTGATGCAGGGGACTTTGGCTCATGCCCCGGTCCGGGAAGATCCCACATGTCACAGAGCGGCTGGGACCGTGAGCCATGGCCGCTGAGCCTGCGCGTCCGGAGCCTGTGCTCCGCAACAGGAGAGGCCACAACAGTGAGAGGCCCGCGAACCTGTGTGTTGCTTCTACCACGATGCTTGGCACACAGTGGGAGTTCTAGAACCTCTGGCTTTCCTCCTTTCATTGAAATCTTCCCTGGAGCCAATAAGCAGAGCATCACCAGGAAAGACTTAAACACCCAGAACAGGCTTCACTTGGCAACAGATTTGGCTGTAAAAATACTCAGTGGTCAATGACCGACACAGGCACTGTGCTTGTTGCTGGGGACAGAGAGGAGGAGCACAGACAGTGTGCCCATCCTCGGGAAGATTAGTGTCACTTGAAAGACCTCAAACCAGACCTGCGGGAATTCACTTAGTGAAGCAGGTTATAAGGCAAAGAGGAAATGCTGCTCACCGGCGGGTTCTGAGAGGGCATAAGTTTGAGAACCTAGTCCTTCCCCAAACTGGGGATAATTAGTCAAGCTTGTCATTTCCCTCATTAAAAGGCCACCAAGAATGAGGGAAGAATGTCAGAGACCCCTTCAGGGACTTCCTGATGAGTGGAGAAGTCCAAGCCACATTGACAAAGGCCATGGTATAAGGCTTCACCCTACCCAGCTATGTTATTCAAATCTGAAATAAGTAGCAAAATTATAGAAAGACTACTTGTCTCAGACTTTTGGGATCACTCCAGGTAGGTGGAATCCAAGGGTGATATATCTTCTGAATCTATCATCAGCCGAAGCCCACGCTCACCATTGGGTCCACCGACTGCCCCATCATCTTCTAGATCCTTCCCTCCCACTGCATGCCAGGTGGATTTCTTTCCCCTTCAAGGTTGATTTTGATATACATTTCATTTCACCTGGTTATAAATATAGGGGAAAGCATGATGCATGACTTATTTGTCTACATTACTATGCCCCTGGGGGATTATCTGGGGCCTGGACTCCCATATCCTTTCCTGAGGAAAGCCTGGGATTGGGGAAAATGGAAGAGAGAATGGGAGAGACAGTTAGGAAGAAGAAGAAAGGAAGAAAAAGAAAGGGATGAAGGAGGGAGGGAAGAAGGGGGAGGAAGCAAGCGGGGGGAGGAATTTACCAAATTTTGACCCTGAGGCAAGCACTACCACATGCATGTATCTCATTGGAAGCTCTTCGTAATGCAAGTTCTAGTAACAGTATTTGACTTTTATAAACAATGGCGTACATGAATTGAATTAAACAAATATATGGTTTTAAGTGTCCAGAAATGACCAGGCACCCATTTACAGATGAGGACACTAAGACAAAGATTCAGCAACTTTCCCAACACTCCACCATTGGATGGAGGAAAAGGGAATCAAACCTAAGTCTTCTGAGATCAAGTTTTTAGCTCTTACCCCACCAAGAAGGGGGTATTTGGTGACCTCTCTTTTAATTGATGTACTGCCTTGCTCCCAGAAGGATTTAAGGCACTTTCCATGATTCTTTCCAGTTTCAAAATCCCAAATTTTCCTATTGCATCATCCCTGCAAGAGCAAGCCCAGACCAGGTGACTGCACTTGTGGTCAAGACCACTTGATCCCTGTGTGGAAGGAGCACCCCTCGCTGTGGTCAAGGTTACCACCCTCAGACATTGAATGGGACCCATGTTAATATGACCATGAACATCAAAGTTTGGGACAGTATCTCCTGAGTCCCTTTCTGAGCTATTTCCTCACTGATACTGGTCCATCTGGAGTCACCCTGAAGGGTTTCCTCTCAAAAGTTAAGACTAAAATTTGGAAGAAAAAAAAATAGGGAGAGGTTATTCAAAAATTTATACTGGTACTTCTGAAACTCTAATATCCATACAAATTACCTGACATCTTGATAAAATATAAGTTCTCATTCAGCAGGTCTGGGGTAAGGCCTGAGATGCTGCATTTCTAATAAGCTTCTAGAGCTTGATGCTGAGCTGTGAACTAAAATTTGTAAAGCACGAGTCTACACAACTCATTATTATTTTAACTCAGAGATGCCCAGTAGACTCCCATTTTTGTCCAGGGACCAGATTTACCTTCCAACCTTAAGTTAAAAAAAAAAAAAGTTTAGACAAAGCAATAATTTTCAAGACGCTGGATCTCAGGTGGTAGACAGTGATCCCTGGGAAGCGGAAAACAAACAAGATGAGCCCTATAATTGCCCCAGCTTATTTCCTGGAGAGAGCTCCCAGGTCCTAGCACGGGGAAGGGCAAGCCAGGTGGAGCGCAGCACACCTCCAGATTTGAGGAGCTGGACCTGACTATCCAGAGAGAACAGGGTGACTAGACTTTGCAGGACTGAGGACCAGGGAGGAATGATTTGCACAGAGAAGGAAACCCAAAGATCTACACAGGGTTCCCTTCAAGTAGTCAGCAGAATATAATTCAGCTCCTGTTTGAGGAGACTACCCACGTCCAGGGGAAGAACAACCTGCAGAGATTAGAGGGAACACCCTACAGTACACAGCACTCTTACAGAATCAGAACAAATGCCTGTTGGCACCAGCCAGACTAGAAAACTCCATAACGCACAGGATATGGTGTGGAATACTCAGAAGCGTATTGCTTCAGTGGGGGAACATTAGCCCTTTACTAAACACAGCTCTAGTCCCACCTAAAAAAGCTTAAAAGTGAGGAGAGACCTGAAAAGATAAAATTATTTCCAAGGAACTTAACTGCGTCCCATAACCACACTCAAGAGTATTTGTAATAATACAAAAGTATCCAGCACATAACAAGGTAACGCTGCATTCACAGTGTCTGGCATGCAGTCAAATATCAGTCAAATTACCAGACAGAGAAGCAGGAAAATATGACCGCTACTGAGGAGAGAAAGCATTCAATCAACGCAGAAGCCAAACGGACACACATATTAGAATTAGCAAACAAGTTATAATAACTGCACCCCATAGGTTACAAAAGTATGTAGAGACATGGAAGGTTTAAAAAGAGCCAACTGAGCCTCTGGAGAGGAAGATTACAATGTCTGAGATGAAAAATACACTGGATAGGACTAACAGTAGATTAGATGTTATAGAAGAAAAGACACAGCAATAGAAACTATCCAAATGAAGCATAGAATGTAAAAAGGAAATGAAAAAAAATTAACACAGCATCAAGGAGCTGTGAAAAAACTTCAAATAGCCAAACATACATATAGTTTGAGTCCCCAAAGAAGAAGAGAAAGAAAAGGTGGCAGACAACTACTGAAGTCCCCGTGCCTAGAGCTTGTGCTCCGCAACGAGAGAAGCCACCGAATGAGAAGCCCAGGAACCGCAAGGAAGAGTAGCCCCCGCTTGCTGCAACTAGAGAAAGCCCGCGCACAGCAACGAAGACCCAACGCAGCCAAAAATAAAATTAAATAAATAAATTTACAAAAAAAAGAAAAGGTGGCAGAATATTCTTTGAAGGAATAACGACTGAAAATATTCCAAATTGATAGAAACCACAAAACCTACCTGCCCAAGAAGCTCAAAACAAAAACAAAAATAAATAAACAAGCAAAAAAAAAAAAAAAACTCAAGTTCAATAAACATGAAGGAAACTATATCCAGGCACATCATAATCAAACTGCTTAAAAACAGTGATAAAGAGAAAATGTTAAAGCAACCAGAGAAATTGACATTTTGAAAGCAATACCACTTACAATAGCATTAAAATAGAAAATACTTAGAAATAAATCAGACAAAATACGTGCAAAAACTAAACAATGAAAATTATAAAACGTTGCTGAGAGAAATTAAAGAAAACCTAAATAAATGGAGAGTTATATTATGTTCATGAGTCAGAAAACTCACTCTTGCTAAGATGGCAATTCTCCTTGGCAATCCCAATTAAAATCCCAGCAAGCATTTTTGAAAAAATTGACAAGACAATTCTAAAATTCATATGGAAATGCAAATGACCTAGGATTTATAAAACAAGAATAAAGTTGGAGGGCTAACATTATCTGATTTCAAAATCAGATAATACAGAATAATCAATAGTAAAGCTACAAAATCAGAACAGTGTGATATTTGTATGAACAAATATCAATGGAACAAGAGTCCAGAAATAAACCTACACATATATAGACAATAATTTTGACAAGTATGGAAAGGCAACAATGAAAAAGGATAGGCTTTTGAACAAATGATGCTAAAACAAATGGATTTTGACATTGAAAAGAAAGTAAAACAAACACATTGGTCCATACTTTACTTCATATACAAGAGTTAACTTAAAATGGATTATAGACTTAAATGTAAAACCTAAAACTATAAAACCAATAGAAAAAAAATTAAGAGAAAAACCTTCATGACCTTGGTTTTGGCAAAGATGTCTTACATATGACCCAAAAGCACAATCCATAAAAGAATAGAATGATCAAACTTCATAAAAACTAAGCATGTCTGCTCTTCAAAAGACACAGGCACAGACTTGAAGAAAATCTTTGCAAATCACAGATCCGACAAAGGACTTATATTCAGAATATATAAAGAACTCTCAAAATTCAACAATAAGAGAACAAAAAAGAGAAACGAAAAGAGATTAGAACAGACACTTTAAAGAAGATCTGTGGATGGTCAATAAGCACATGAACATATGTTTGTCTCCTTTAACCATTAGGAAATGCAAATTAAAACCACATCGAGATGCCACCACACATCTATTAGAAAAGCTACAATTAAAAAATCTGATCAGGTTGGTCAAAAAGTTCCTTTGAGTTTTTCTGTCACATCTTACCCGAACGAACTTTTTGGCCAACCCAATGTTAACCTCTTGATCCTTAAATGCCCGCCAAATATATCCCCACTGTTAGAAAACCTGTTGTTCACATTTCCTCTTCTCTGGTAGTGGGCCCACCTTTTGCATTTTGCAATGCTTTATTACAATTTCTCCTTCTCTTGTGTTCTGCGTACAGAAGACACTCTTGTCTATAAGCTGCCATAAAACGTTCCTCTTGTAATTTTTATCAATGAGTTTTCTATCTCCTCATGGTAATCAGGATTAAGACCATGAGTTTTGTTATGGTAATCTAAAATTCTGAGTAGTTGACTAGCTTACATAACATTGGGAAAGTCAATTAAATATACTGAGATATGGTTTACTCACTTATATAGTGAATATGACAGCAGTTTTTTGAAAAATTAAAGAAAATGAATGAAAACTTTTAGGAAAGTGCTTAAAAATGTTCACTATTGAAAATTATTGCAGGTTAGGAACTGGAACCAAGCACAGATCTTTTTCTATCATGACCCCCTTTCACACCTACCATTTCTTAGGTGCCTCCTTATTTCCCAATCTCTGCTACTTTTCAAAGTAAAAGTTTTGTGGAATGGGGAGATTCTGAAATGTCTCATATCCAAGAGCTTAATAAGCAACTGAATATGTGCAACATTCTGTGTTAACCAAATCTACCAGCAAAGATTTTTATATAGGAAATCTTGATTGCCCTGTGTGGGTGGGGCTCACTGAGTCATGTATTTAGTTTGATCCTGAATAGGACTATGATTTTATGTCCAATTATCCATGACTGTTAAAGAATAAAAAGAGGATAATCAAAAAAAAAATCTGATCATACCAATTAGACCTCATAACCTGCTGGTCAGAATATAAAATCGTACAATCACTTTGGAAAACAGTTTGGAAGGTTTTTTTGAGTTCAATATATACATACCGGGCTTCCCTGGTGGCACAGTGGCTAAGAATCTGCCTGCCAGTGCAGGAGACATGGGTTCGAGCCCTGGTCCGGGAAGATCCCACATGCCACGGAGCAACTAAGCCCGTGCACCACAACTACTGATCCTGTGCTCTAGATCCCGTGAGCCACAACTCCTGAGCCCACACATCACAACTACTGAAGCCCACGGGCCTAGAGCCTGTGCTCCACAACAAGAGAAGCCACCACAATGAGAAGCCTGAGCACTGCAACGAAGAGCAGCCCCCACTCGCCGCAACTAGAGAAAGCCCACGCACAGCAACAAAGACCCAACGGGGCCAAAAATAAATAAATATATACCTACCACCTGATCCAGACGTCCTTCTTCTAGATATTTATCCAAGGAAAATGAAAAGATATGTCTATACAAAGACTTTTATATAAATGTTTATAGAAGCTTTATTAATAATATCTGAAAACTAAAAGCAACCACATGTCCACCCATAATGAATGGATAAACAAATTGTGGTATATCCATACAATAGAATACTACTCAGCAATAAAAATGAATATAACTGCATCAATATGGATGAATCTCAAAATAATTATGCTGAGTAAAAATCTAGACCTGGAACTTCCCTGGTGGTCCAGTGGTTACGACTCCACGCTCCCAATGCAGGGGGCCCGGGTTCAATCCCTGGTCAGGGAACTAGATCCCACATGCTACAATGAAGACCCAGCACAGCCAAGTAAATAAATAAAATATATATTAAAAAAAAAAGTTAGACCAAAAAAAAGAGTACACAATATTATTCCATGTATGTAAATTTTTAGAAAATGCAAACTAACATCTAGTAGGGAAGGGGGAAAAAGAGAAAGAGAGACTACAAGGGGATGCAGGATGCTTTGGGAAGTGATGGGTGTGTTCATTATCATATTTGTGATGATGGTTTCATGGATTTGTACATGTGAAAATTTAACAAATGGGTCACTTTAAATGGGTCAATGTATCGGGCGGCGGTTATCAGCTCAATAGAGCTGATTCAAAAAGCAAAGATGCCTGATGTACTGAAAAAACTGTCAGATGAGAAAAGAAGCAACAGCAAAGAAACAGAGGGGGTGGGGGGCCTGAATCTTAGGTACAGAATCATGCTCCCGAAACACTTTATTCCAGAACTGGACTTTGGTCCCCAGAGTTCAGCAGATACAAAGTAGACCGAGAAAAATACTGAAAACAGAGCAATATGCTACAGCCTCGGGTCAAATCCAAAGTATTCGGGCAGAGCTGGGCTCCTCAGACATGTGTTTGACTGAAAAACTTGGGTGACTTATTTAGAAAGAAGCACATACATACACACACACACATACACACACACAGAAGCTTAAAAACAGCGCCAGTAACCAGTGTGAGAAGATGAGAATACATTTAAAACCAGCTGATCATTCTGAACTTCTGATATTGGTGGTGCGTCAGATAGTGGCAGCTGGGAGATAGGAATGTGAGTTGAGAAACCAGAGAGGTCTTAGTGAGTCAAAGGTTCAGACCAGAAAGAGGACAGGAGAGAAGGATAAGCAGAGGGGCAGCAAGGGGCAAGACAGAGCAGACCTGTGTTCATTTCACGGCCGAGAGGCGCCGCTGAAATGACCAATGGACAAGCATCAGTTTTTTGTTTTTTTTTTTTGTGGTACGCGGGCCTCTCACTGTTGCGGCCTCTCCCATTGAGGAGAACAGGCTCCGGACGCGCAGGCTCAGCAGCCATGGCTCACAGGCCCAGCCACTCCGCGGCATGTGAGATCTTCCCGGACCAGGGCACGAATCCGTGTCCCCTGCATTGGCAGGCGGACTCTCAACCACTGCGCCACCAGGGAAGCCCAAGCATCAGCTTTTAGCATTTGCTACTATTTGACACAAGTTAAGAAAGGCTGAAAGGGTTCACCTGAATGCACCCCTCATTTGGGGGATAAAGAAGCTGGAGCCCTGAGGGGAGAAGTGATTTTCCCCCTAAAATCGAGCCTGTCATGACTATACACCACCCTGAGCTTGTCTTTTTTTCTTTTTAAATTTATTTTTGGCTGTGTTGGGTCTTTGTTGCTGTATGTGGATTTTCTCTAGTTGCAGTGAGCGGGGGCTACTCTTCGTTGCAGTGCACAGACTCCTCATTGTGGTGGCTTCTCTTGTTGCGGAGCACAGGCTCTAGGTACATGGGCTTCAGTAGTTGCAGGACATGGGCTTAGTAATTGTGGCTTGTGGGCTCTAGAGCACAGGCTTCAGTAGTTGTGGCGCATGGGCTTAGTTGCTCCGCGGCATGTGGGATCTTCATGGACCAGGGCTCGAACCCGTTTCTCCTGCATTGGCAGGTGGAATCTTAACAACTGAGCCACCAGGGAAGTCTCTGAGCTTGTCTTAAAAAGAATCTGAGAGGCAGAAGCAGTAGATGCTAAAGCCAGACTGCCTGGCCTTATGTCCTCTCTCCCCCCACTTCCAGGGAGTTTGACATGTTATTAAGCCTCAGTTTCTCCATTTGTAAAATGGAGCAAACTGATAATACCACCTTGCTGGGGCTGTATTAGTCAGGGTTCTTCAGAGAAACAGGACCAATAGGGTGTGTCTGTGGAGATAGATTGAGAGAAAGAAATTTTAAGGAGGAATTGGCTCACACGATTGTGGGAACTGGCAAATCTAAAATCTGCAGAGTAGGGTGGTAGGCTGAGACCCAGGGAAGAGTTGCAGCTTAAGTCTGAAGGCAGACTGCTGGTGAAATTCCTTCCTCCTTCAGAGAGAAGAGAGAATAAACACACTCAACCAAGCAGATCAGCTTACTCCAACTTGGAGTCCAAGGAGACACATGGATTCAAATTTTACCCATATAGGACGAGTAGTAATAAGAACTACCGTTAACTGGGTGTACTGCCAGACCTAACGTTCAGTTTTCATGACCTCAAATCCTTACGACTCTAAGAAGCAGATCTTTTAATCCCCAGGTTAAAGATGAGGAGACTGGGACTCACAAATCTCTTTTTTTTTGGCCGCACCGCACGGCTTGTGGGATCTTAATTCCTCGACCAGGGATTGAACCCGGGCCCCCAGCAGTGGAAGCACAGAATCCTAACCACTGCACCACCAGGGAATTCCTTGGGGCTCACAAATGGTAAGCAATGTGACCTGGCCTGTCCAATTAAGAATAATAAGGGGGACTACCCTGGTGGCGCAGTGGTTGAGAGTCCGCCTGCCGATGCAGGGGACACGGGTTCGTGCCCCGGTCCGGGAAGATCCCACATGCCGCGGAGCGGCTAGGCCCATGAGCCATGGCTGCTGACCCTGCGCATCCGGAGCCTGTGCTCCGCAACGGGAGAGGCCACAACGGTGAGAGGCCTGCGTACCGCAAAAAAAAAAAAAAGAATAATAAGGGTATGATTTGCAAAGCATTTTCACATCCATCATGTCATTTGATCTTCAGATCATCTTAACATGCTCCATTTTTCTCAGAACTCTGTGCCTTTTTCTCTACCATTTTACTAAGGTATATGTTTCACAGATAAGGAAACAGAGGCACCAAGAGCTTTTGAGGTGTCTTAGCCCAGATCACATACCTGGTTAGCTGCAGAACCAGGACTTGTGCCCCATTTTCCCATGACAGCTCTTCCTTGCCTTCACTTATATACGATCCTCTCTTTCCACTCACTGCCTTCCCAGAAAGCTGAACTGCTGGTATCTACCACTTTACCAGGGTGGCTGAATATTGGAGTAATTGCTCAACTTAAAATAACCCCTTTAACTTTCTCCACCACCTCCCATCCAAACAATGGGCTCCCACCAACCACATTTGACAATATAATACCTTATCCCTGCCTTGGTGAATTAGGCCAGCAATGGCCCTCTGGCTCAAGCTGAGCTGATCAGATTCTCTGCCTCGAGAATTTGGAATTACACTGAGAGAACGTCTCTTTCTCCATGTGTCCAATATTGTCATGTGTCTACTTGGAAGCTTAGTCGTAATAATAATGTGGAAATCATTAGTGATGTTTGCCAGATATTTCCAGCTCCCTGCTTTCTGGGCATGTGGTAGGATTGCATTTTCTAGGCCCCTTGTGATTGGGTGGGTCCCTGTGCCTAGTGACTGCCAACGAGTCGTGAGTGGATCTGCTACGTGTATTCCTGTGCAGGGTCATTTAATTGTTGCTGCAAGACCTTCCAAAGTTCTCTCTACTTCTCCCTCAGAGGCCAGGAATATTTGGCTGCTTTATCAGCCTGGGTCTCAAAATGAGGAATTCTTGAGTGGAGCTCCCAGCCAACTTGCAGTGGATATGTAGTGTGAGCAAATACGAAACCCTTCTTCGGATAAACCGCTGAAGCTTTGGAGCTGTTTGTTAATGCAGCATAACCTAGCCCATTCTGACGGATAATTATAGAAATAAGAGTAAACCCTTACAAACCACTGAGGTTTGGGGATTGTAACTGCAGCATGACCTAGACCAAGGGTTGGCCAAGTATAGCCTGTGGGCTGTAGTTTTAGAAATAAAGTTTCTTGGAACGCAGCCATGCTGATTTATTTACATATTGTCTATGACTTCCTTCACGACATAACAAAAGTACTGAGCAATTGCAAAACAGGCCTAATGGCATGAAAAGCCTAACAAAATTGACTATCTGGTTCTAGCTAGAAAAAGTTGGCTGACCCTTGACTTAGACCATCCTGATTAAAACAACAATAGCAAAAAATTATATAAGGGACTGCCCTGGTGGCGCAGTGGTTGGAAGTCCGCCTGCCAATGCAGGGGACACGGGTTCGAGCCCTGGTCTGGGAAGATCCCACGTGCTGCAGAGCAACTGAGCCCGTGCACCACAACTACTGAGCCTGTGCTCAGGAGCCTGCGAGCCACAACTACTGAGCCCATGAGTCACAACTACTGAGGCTGTGCTGTGGAGCCTGTGAGCTACAGCTACTGAAGCCCACGCTCCTGGAGCCCATGCGCCGCGACGAGAGGCCCACACACCGCAGTGAAGAGCGGCCTCCCGACCTGTCGCGGCTAGAGAGACTGCGTGTGGCAACAAAGACCCAATGCAGCCAAAAATAAATAAATTTATTTTAAAAAATTATATAATAGTGTGACTGTGACAGGTGCTATTCTATGTGTTTGACATGAATTAATTCACTCAGTCCACACACTGACTCTGGTCTCCCTGTCTCCATGCTTGCCTCTCCTGGTCTCCTTAAATCTGTCATCCACACAAGAAAATCAAACCACGTGGGTTTAAAATTATTCAGTGCCTTTCCACCACTACCTCCCACCTGCTATTAAGAAAAAAAAAAAATCCAAACTCTTTCCATGACTTACAAGGCCCTCCATAGCCTCATTTCTCTCTCGAGCCTCATTTTCACCACTCTTGCTATTAATTTTACCCTCAACACATTTTGCCAATGATGTGCCCTCCACCTGGAGCAACCTTCCCCTCCTTCTTGGCATAGTTAACTCTTCAAGTCTTGATCAGGTTCTATCTTCTCAGCAACGATTCCCTAGAATCTTCCACCCTGACCCCTCCAAACCTGGCCATGTGTCCACATTGTGGGTCCACACACTGTTCTGTATTTATCTCCATCTTGATCACTTATCACATTCTTTGGCAAGACTAGTTCTTTATCTAGCAATCCGCCAGATAAAGAATTTTCTTAGAACCCTCGTTGATATTTATTTCCATGATTATTGACTTAGGGAGGAGTGGAGAGGTGTTTCCTCTCCTAAGTTCAGAACCAATGGAGAAATAAGACACAGGAGACCCAGATGGAGATCAGACTATCTTCCAGATGGAGATGTTGTTACTGAGAAATCTGATTGGAGAATTGAGCTTTAGAGCTGTAGAGTTACAAGATGGCGTGCTGCTTTAGCACCCTGAGTTAGGCAGACCGACCACCTGCCCTGGCTGAGCTGGAAAATGTAGGGTGTCCCCAGGACAGGCAGAGCCTGCCCCAGTGAGCTTGAAGAGTGGAGTGTGGAGAAGGTGTGTATCCTAGGCAGGCTGCCCCCAGCAAGAGGGAAGGGCACCAAGACAATGCTGCTCAGTCCTCCCAAACGGCCCTCCTTAGAGAAGGCGGGAGAGGTGCTAGAAAGGTTGTGCTCCACAGAATCCCCTCGTCACGCAAACAGGAAGCCTGGGAAATGGGGAACTCCAATGTTATTTTTTGCATCCACAGAGAACTTTGCAAGTAATAAAGTGCTATGAAATACACGATCTCTCCTGTTCTCCGATAGTATAAACTGGGACGTGCCTGTAAGTGGATTCAACATGCTTCTTCTTCCAGCCATCGATGAGTTAGCTGAGGGTTGGTTGTAGCTCTTATGCTGCCTCCTGGCATGGATTTATGAGACTTTTCCAAAGGCGACAGTGCTGTCGGTTGACATTCTAGCTCTCAGCATGACCAGGGCTGGAGCGAGCAGGCGGGGCATTTGCATCCATGCCCCTCCACCCCCACCATCATGAGATCTGGACAAGATCTTCAAAGGCTGAGGAGCTGAGGGGTGGAATTTTAGAGGATGAGAGACCCAAGATTACATCATGGCACTGCCTTTACTGGCTGTGTGTCCCTGGGCAATTGACATACCCTCTCTCTGAATCAGTTTTATTTTTAGCCAAACCATTTCATAGGCTACCACAATTGTTTAAGGCAGGGGTAGTGGACATCAGACAAGGGTTGTGAGTAGGAAGAGGGAAAAAGTTCAAAAAATACTTCCAAGCTAATTCTGCAAGATTCTGGGGATGATCATGAAGGTGAGGGAGGAATACAGACTTTAAATTGGGGGTATTGGATGGATGGCGACTCTGTGATGAATTAACATTAACAGAATCAAACTGGGGGAAGAAGACACAATGAAGACTATTAATTCAGTTTGGGACATGTGGAGTTTAAGGTGTCCGAGGACACCCAGGGAAAGGTGTCAAACAGACAGATGACCCTAAGGCTTAGGGAAAGAGAACCAGGCTGCAGATGGACCTGGGCTTCATAATCACCATGTGGGATTTACAACGAGTTGAGTTTCATTGAAATATTTAAATAGTAATATTTTCATACAGCCATCTCTCCCCAGACCCCATTTTATTGTCTTCATAGCAGCTATTATCATTGATAGACTATATATTTTGAGTGTGTTATGGCTTGCCTGTCTCCACTATAGGATGTGACTCTCACGAGAGCAAAGATTTTTGCCCACGTTGTTCACTGCTCTATCCTAGTGTCTAGAGAGTTACCTGGTACATAGCAGATGCTCAAAACTTTGTTGAATGAATAAATAAATGACCCTACCATGGAAGTTCACCACTGTGTTAGTTCAGGAAGGTAACAATGCTAGTTGCTGTAACAATTCTCAATATCTCAGTGATACTATTGACATTTGCGTCCATACGCTATTTGAGTTGTGGGGACTGTCTCATGCCCTGTAGGATGTTTGGTGGTATTCCTAGACTTTACATCCTGGCTGCCAGTAGTATGCCCCATCCCCCACTTGTGACACCATAACTGTCTCCAGAGATCGCCAAGGGACACAGTTTATTTTTCACCCACATCACAGTTCATCGTGTATGGTCCAGTGGCCTCCAACGTACTTATTCAAGGACGAAGTCTCCTTCCATCCTGAGGCTCTGCCATTCTCTGGGGCCTCAGAGAGGGTTATGTGAGAGCCCAGCCTAGAAGCAGCATCCATCATTCCACCCACATGCTCCACCTAACTGCAAAGAAAGCTGGGAAATGTAGTCTACCTCTGTGTCCAGAATGAAAGGAAATGAAGTTGAGTGAAGAACCCTTATACACTGTTCGTGGGAATGTAAATTGGTGAAGCCGCTATGGAAAACAGTATGAGGATTCCTCAAAAAATTAGGAATAGAAAGACAATATGATCTAGCCATTCTAATTCTGGCTACTCATCCAAAGAGCACAAAAACACTAATTGGAAAAGATATATGCCCCCCTATGTTCATTGCATCATTATTTACAATGGCCAAGACATGAAAACAACCTAAGTGCCCATCAATGGATGAATGAATAAAGATGTGATGTGTGTATACACACACACACACACACACACACACACAATGGAATAAGATGAAATCTTGCCACTTGTGACAACATATATGGACCTTAAGGGTATGGTGCTAAGTGAAATAAGTCAGACAGGGAAAGACAAATACCATATGATTTCATTCACATGTGGAATATAAAAAACAAACAATAAATAAACCAACCAAAAAATAAATAAACACGTAGATAACAGAGAGCAGAGTAGTCGTTACCTGAGGGGATCGGGGGAGAGCAAAATGGATAAAGGGGGTCAACATATGGTGACGGATGGAAACTAAAGTCTTGTGGTGAGCACGCTGTAGTGTATACAGAAGTCGAAATATAACGATGTATACCTGAAACTCATATAATGTTATAAACCAGTGCTACCTCGATCAATTAATCTATCTGCCTATCTGTCTCTCAGATACTTATTTCTGGGAGAACTCAACAAACACTCCAAGGGATGCCTGAAGCCAGCCACTGTACTAGGCATGGAGGCCGTTCTCTCCCTCGAAGTACTCAGTCATTCTCTCCCTAAGTCCACTGCAGGCTCTTTCTGAATTAAGTTCGATCATAAACATAGAAGACCCACCTCAAAGCTCATTTTTGGATTACCACCCAGCATCAAGGGAGGAACCCTCCTGGTTAAAATGATCAGGTTTGCCCCACCTGAGAATCTCTGGGGTTTTACAGTTTACCTCTTGCAACTATCTCCTCACCATCCCAGAGGTACTATCTGACTCACCTTCAGAACCCTGGTACTTCCTTCCCCAAATCCCTTTTCATCTAACAAGTGAGAATATTCACAGTGCTGTGTAATGCCAGCCCATAGTAGAGGCTCAATAAATATGGACTGAGTAAATGAATGTTTATTATTCTCATGCCTGATTCTGACTTCTGGGAACAGTGCTAGGGGTATCTCCTACCTCAGTCCCCAAATAAATACCATCTTCATTTGCTTCTCTGGCCACATGAATGTCACTGGGCAATTCCCTCTGAAGCCATTTCCACTGCTAGGATGCTATGAAGGAGGTCGTTCCGTTCGCTATGTGGTGGCCGCTGGGTCATTTTTAAGCAATGTATATTTTGAATGTCAAAGGAAATGTGTTATATAAAGAGGGACATTGTTTCGTGAATTTCCTCCAATGTTATCTTATTTACCTTTTAACTGGGCTTATGTTTAAACTTGCCTCTGGAGTCTTAGTCACTCAAAACACAAACACATACTTTGTAGAGAGAGTTTGCCACCCATAAGATCCATGGGGCAGAGACATTTGATGATTTTTTTCTTTCTTTTTTTACATGCACTTTCCCCTTCTGTCCCTCTGAGCTTAGCGTAACTGTACCTACTCTCCCTTCTGAAATGCTGTCTCCTGTCCCTCTGAGCTTAGCGTAACTGTACCTACTCTCCCTTCTGAAATGCCGTCTCCGTGAATCTCATCTTTTGCTCATGTTCTTAAGCTGCTGTCTTTCAAGAAGCATTTCCAGGGAAATACGCCCTGAACAGTCTCATCAAACCTCAGTAATGTCTTTTGACTATACATGTGTGATCAATACAGACTCCATTTCTCTCAATTTCTACAGTCCCTCCCAGATATCATCAGCACGCCAGCCCCATAAGGGCCATACTGAGGAGTCCTTTCAGGAGATTAGACTGAACATCTCTAATTGGTCCAAATTTCATTACAAGAAGCAGAGGAGAGGAGGTAGTCTAGGAGGCTGAAAGCGCCCAGGACTCCTCTGAACACCAGCCTGGGGCATCTCTAGGAGCAGAGAAAGGCTGGCTGGAGCATGTGGAGTCCGTCCCCAAAGCGCTATCCCTGTTATTGCCACCTCTAACCCACTTCGATGTATGTTAATTCCCAAAGATCAATCCAAAAGTTAAGAATCTAAAATTCCCCATTCTTCTTTTTTTTTTTTTTTTGGAAGTCCGTCCCCAAAGCGCTATCCCGTTATTGCCACCTCTAACCCACTTCGATATATGTTAATTCCCAAAGATCAATCCAGAAGTTAAGAATCTAAAATTCCCCATTCTTTTTTTTTTTTTTTTTTTTTTTTTGCGGTACGCGGGCCTCTCACTGTTGTGGCCTCTCCCGTTGCGGAGCACAGGCTCCGGGCGCGCAGGCTCAGCGGCCATGGCTCACGGGCCCAGCCGCTCCGCGGCATGTGGGATCTTCCCGGACCGGGGCACGAACCCGTGTCCCCTGCATCGGCAGGCGGACTCTCAACCACTGTGCCACCAAGGAAGCCCTAAAATTCCCCATTCTTGATAATACTCTGCATAGCGCTCATGCTCCAGCCATGATGACTTTTTGCAATGCTTCTGTCATGGGTTGAATTGCATCCCCGCCGAAAGATACACTGAAGTCCTGCCCCTGAAACATATGAATGTGATCTCATTTGGAAAGAGGGTCTTTTCAGGTGTAATCAAATCAAGATGAGGTCACACTGTAGTAGGGTGTCCTTATAAGAAGAGGAGATGTGACACAGAGACATGCGGGGAGGGTGCCACGTAAGGACGGAAGCAGAGCTTTGAAGTAATGCATCTCCAAGCCAAGGAATGCCAAGGATTGCCAGCAACGCCAGAAGCTAGGAGAAAGGCGTTGAACAGATTCTCCCCTAGAGCCTTCAGAGAGAACATGGCCCTGGAAACACCTTGATTTCTGACTTCTGCCTTCCAGAAGGATAAACAAATTAATTTCTGTTGTTTTAAGCCACCCAGTTAGTGATACTTTGTTATGGCAGCTCTAAAAACCTAAAACAGCCTCCAACCTGCTCCCTCCTGCCTCTTTTCCTCTGTATGGGACATTCCCTCTGCCGACATGAGTGCACCATCCCCTCGAACCTGCCCCAGGCCCTGGAAGGTTGCCCTTGGTCTTTCATAGCCTCTGCTTCCACACCCTAACACTTTCCAGGGTGCATTCTGATGGTCTCTCTGCGCCCACAAGCCTGTGTCTTGGTCAACTTTGAATGCTCTGCACAGAGCCCATTGCTTCGTGGACATTCAATAAAGGGTGAAAGAGGAGAAAAGTAAGGGAAGCTGCCGGATGGAGGAGGTGGGTCATGTCTGAGGTCAAAAGTGAAAAGATTCAAACAAAGGACGTGGCTTAAAAATCAGGGTACAAATGACTAAGGTCACCGTTGAGTAAACAAAATTTTTATACAGTCGTCTGGACAGAGACGTCTGGAGTCGTCTGGAGTCGTCGGGACAGAGACAGGAGCTAAAGCGAGGCACTCGGGGGCGAAGTCGACAGGGATATCCAAAGGAACTTTGAATTGTGCAGAAACATATACTGCTGGCCTGGGACACTTACCTTCCAGTTTCAGCCTTGGACCCATCTTAAAGACAGTGCCCACGTGTGACTGGCATGAGCAAGGATTCATTTACCAAATCCCAGCACGCTCACCCTGGGGGACAGCAGCAGGTGATTCATCTAGGAAACTTGGGAGGATGGCTCTTAGCATGAACCTCCTGAAATGACTAGTAGTGGGTTTATGGGACTCGTACCCCACAGGATAACTGTTGCAAACAGGTATACAGTGATAGGGCATCAAGGGCCTCCTGTGGGCCTCCATAAAACTATTTCGTTTAGACTTCACATCCACCAGGTGAGGTAGGTGTCATTATCCCCATTTGACAGATAGGAAGGCTGAGACTCAGACAGGTTAAGTGGCTTCCCGAAGATCACCTACCTAGTGAGTGGTCACCCCATTACCTCTTGCCCTATGTCCTCCCAGGCTACCTGCGATGAATGATGTGTGAGAAAACACTTTGATATTGGTTGAATGCCTTACAAACAGAAACAATAATTACTATTCAGAACTCTATTGGCCAGAGGTGTTCCATAGTGAAAATGGCTGCCTCGAAAAGTCGCATATTTGCCCACCCCTCACTGAAAGGTCACGATAGAGAATATCAGCTCCATAGGTGGAGCAGGTGCCCTCAGAAACCCACCTCGCTCTCATGTTCCATCCTGAACGAGTTGCCTTCTCCTGTTGCTCCTTGTTGCTCCCCTCCTCTTTGCCAAGTCTCACTTATCTCTTCATTCTCTCTTCTGAGCCCCTCCACTTTCCATCACTCTGCCTGGAACCTCCCCTGCCCAACTCCTCCACGTATCCTTCTGGACTCAGCTCAGAAGTCCCAGAACTCACTGTGGCTTCCACCTATAGTTTTACATCCCATCTGCTACACTGGTCTGTTGACATATCTCTCTCCCCTACTGGGCAGTGAGACCGTGGAAGCCGGGGCTGCCTCTCACTGATGTATCCCTAGTGCCCAGAACAGAGCCTGGTGCATCAAGACTGGCATGTTGATTCTACACTGAATGCACAATTACAGACAGAACTGCGGCAGTCCCCATGCGCCCCTCCCTCCCCTCTCAACTCTGCAATTCCACCCACAGACTTACTGATAAAGACGATGCCAATGGCAAACTGCAGACCTCTTCTCCTTGTCTGCGATTCTTCTAGAAGAGCTCACCATCTACAAAGCCCAATTTGCAGAGAGGTAGAGAGGGGGAGAGTCATGGCCAATTCCTAGAGCATTGGAAGGATCTGATGGAGCCTGAGGGGGGTGGTTGGGTTCTCTTTTCTTCCTTAAATAGAATTTTTTTGGCTGAGGTCTCCAGCAGGGCACTGGTTTGGTGAGGCATCTCCCGGATTTCCCCTGGTCCCAGGGCCCCTATGAGATTACATGTCCAGTCTGCATGTACAGTTCTGGATAACATCAGTCAAAAATGAGGAAAATGATGGTCTTCCCTGGTGGTGCAATGGTTACGAATCTGCCTGCCAATGCAGGAGATACGGGTTCGAGCCCTGGTCCGGGAAGATCCCACATGCCGCGGAGCAACTAAGCCCGTGCGCCACAACTACTGAGCCTGTGCGCCTAGAGCCCGTGAGCCACAACTACTGAGCCTGTGCGCCTAGAGCCCGTGCTCCACAATAAGAGAAACCACTGCAATGAGAAGCCTGCGCACTGCAACGAAGAGTAGCCCCCACTCACCACAACTAGAGAAAGCCCGTGCGCAGCCACGAAGACCCAACACAGCCAAAAATAAAATAAAAAATAAAATAAATTAAATTTATTTTAAAAAATGAGGAAAATGAAGCAAATTGGAGAGTCCTTCCAAGGGGCTTAGCCAAATAATTAGAAAGGTTGGTCTGGAAAGACTTTGAAAAATTTGACCTTTATATTATTGGAACAAGCAAGAAGGATCCAGACTTCTGAACCAGAGAACATTCCCAAAAGCTCACATACGGAACACGGGTTGTGGGTTCAGGATTCCACCCGGGAACAGAGACACGAGGAAAAACCACGAGTTTATTTCACATTTATAAAATAAGATGACAGGCACGGGCTGGCTTTGGAAGATACAGAGAGAAGAGACTGTCATTTCCCTGGAGGAATCATAGTAATTTTGGAAGAGGAAAGTCAGAAGAATTACCCAGCTCAACATCCTAACTCCATGCCTGATATACTCTTTCCAATTCGCACGCTTATCAGATGTTCATTCACGCAGGGCCTTTCAAATTTTTCACGCTGTGGACCACTTCATGGAGGGCAAAGACCATGAACCCCATCGACAGGGCTATAGGATTAAAAATTACTAAGAGGTCTGGGATAAATTTGCTTGCAATGCTAGTGAATGCTTTCTTCTTTGTATTAATGTTACTGTTGAATTAATCATTGATACTCAAAAGCCGTATGACAAGAGGCCAAGCCTGAGATCACCAAATAGACCACAGTTGGAAAACATTCATTCCTATTTATCCTTCCAGACTCATGTAGGATTTCACTTCTTATAGGAAGCCTTCCTCTGTTCCCCGTTTTATTCAACAGGATAAATTCCTCCTTACCCTTTGCCTTCAGTGTATCACGCTACACCATCATTTCTCTGTGTTTATTTGTGTATAAGTCCAGCCTTGGACCACGGGCCAGCTTCCCAAGGGTAGGACTGAGTGTCTGCCCTTGCCAACTCCCCAGGATCTATCACTCTGACTAATGTCATCAGTGAGGCCTAGTAATGGTCTGTTGAATCAAATTGACATGAGTGTAGAAGAGAAACCCAGTTCACAGGCTGTCAGGTCTTACATGTTAACCGTTTGAAAGCCTTAACCTCGTCCTCAGCAAAGTAAATGTGCCTTGGAAAGCCCGTCAATCTGAAAATCATAGGCCAGCTAGAGGGATACATTGCCTTGCAGAGACACCAACCAAAATGACGGCCAGCTTTCACTGCTTTGAAGTCACCTACCTGTGTGAAACTAAATTCTCCACTAATAACATGGAGAAGTCTACTGAGTCATTCTTGACCAAAACATGGTTTCCAGTTACCTAAACTTCTCCAACAAAGAGATAATCCATCACCTACGCAGGTTCCTAATTCTCTCAGGGGAGTTTAATAGACTGGCTACTGGCCAGATAAATCATCCAATTAACCTTCCCTGCTTGGCCTCAGCCCAGATGTCCCGCCTCCTGCTGCAGGGCCTGATTCATGCCCTATGACACCTGCCAGTGGGGCCCCTGACCTGGTTCCCAGGGGAGGACAGGGCA